>NW_006408771.1:2859877-2863640 GCF_000296735.1 Chrysochloris asiatica | reverse complement strand
TTCCCTCTTTTGAGCTACTGCATCCATAGATGTAGGTCAAGTTCATCAAATTGTATCAGATTACTCTTTTTTTTCCTCTTCTTTCTTCTTCTAGTTGAGCTCTAATCATCCAGTCACTGAAGCCAGTCAAGTGGGTATTATCTGCAAGTGTGGGTGTTCTAGTGCATATGCCCTCTCTTCTTATCAGCTGGATGCTTCACTCTCCATTCTAGTCCTGACTATGTCACTGACTCTGGGCCCAGGAGTCTCCAGGTCTTGCCATACTGCTGGTCAACCAGGTCTCCACCCAGGTTCACAGAAGTCTATGGAATGATGTAGGGCTTAGCTCGCAGCTTCATTGCTGTTTTTCCCTCACTTCGCCTTATTGGTGACGAATGTGGTCTCCAATCAGAGTGTGTACTCCCATTGAGTCTTGGTCTTAGAAGAGGGTTTGCTCAGAAGGGAACATACCACTTGCCTTGATGTCTCCTGGGTGAGGAACTTGCTTGTTCTTTTAGTAATCAGTCGGTCTGCCTAAAATGTTTTGTATTTTTCCTGTCGGTCTTTCTTTCAGAAGTATCTTCTGTTCTTCTAGCCACTCCAGGCTGGTCTGCTTGTCCTTTCAAGTGGAAATTTCCCCTCAGAAGATTCTGGATGCCGTTGAGGATTCCACCAATGGTCTTAAGTAATGCAGAGGCTCCACAGGAAGCCTCCTTCACTGGGCACATTGTAGCCCCATTTTAAGTATTCTAATCAGTTATAGGTAGAAGATGGATTTGCAAGCTTTCTATGGTTATATTTTTGGCTATTCCTTTCTCTCCCCCTCAAGTGTCTATTTTATAATGGTATGCCAGGGACACCAAGATTCATAGTACAGCCAAGCATCTTAACACTATTTCTCCCCTTTTCCCCATTCCAACCTTGTCTCAATCCCTGTATCTCAGAGCCCTGCTGTACCAAGATTGTGCATACATCATTATTTACCTATGTCCCACTTAGCCCATGCAAACTTGCCTAATTGTTCTCCTATCCACTTTGTTCTTCCATTCCCCTCCCCCTTCTTGCATATTGCCCCCCTCCGTAGCACCCAAACTATCCTGTGTCTATTCCCTACACTGTGCTCCACCTTCCCCTCTCTCCCCTCACATCTCCCCCTATATCCCAGTAGCCAGCAAAGAATGCCCCCTAACCCTGCTTTAGTATGGGTTCTTTTTCTTAATCTTTTACCGTAGTGGTCCTATGCTGTATTTCTCCTTTTGTGAATGACTTATTTCATTCAACATAATGCCCTCAAGGTTCATCCATGTTATGCGGTGATAACAAAGTCTCTTTGTTATTCTTCAAGGTAGCATAATATTCCATTACGTGTATGTTTATCCATTCTTCAATTGATGGGCACTTTGGCTGTCTCCATCTTTCTACTATTGTAAATAGTGATGCTATGAACATTGGTGTGCATATATCTACTCGTGTTATAGCTCGTATTTCTTGTGGTAAATACCAAATAGAGGAATTGCTGGATCACAAAGTATTCCTATTTTCAACTTTCTGAGGAAGCGTCATATTGCTTTCCAGAGAGGTTGGACCATTTTTCAGTCCCACCCGCAATGCAGGAACATCCCAGTCTCTCCAAATCCTTGCCAGCATTTATTGTCCTCTACTTTTTTTTTAATCTTTGCTGTTATTGCGAGTGTGAGATGATATCGCACTGTTGTTTGATTTGCATTTCTCTAATGGCATGTGATCATGAACATTCTTCATATGTTTGTTGGGTACCTGGATCTCCTCTTTGGTAAAGTGTCTGTTCATGTCCTATGCCCATTTTTTCATTGGGTTATTTGTCTTTTTCTTGTAGAGGTGTTGTAGTTTTCTATATATTTTAGAAACAAGTCCCTTGTCAGATGTGCCATTGCAAAAGATTTTTTCCAATTCTGTGGGGTTCCATTTTTACTCTTTTGGTGAAGTCTTTTGATGAATATAAGTTATCAATTTTTAGCGTGTCCTACTCATTTATTTTGTCTACTTTTGTTTGTGTAGTTTTCAAAATGTTTGGTAGTCTGTGTATTCACTGAATTAGTGCCCTCACATTTGTCCCTATTTTTTCACTGATGGCCTTCATAATTCTGGGATTCACATTTAGGTCCTTAATCCATGTTGAGTTGGCTTTTGTATAAGGTGTGAGGTGAAGGTCTTGTTTCAATCTTTTGCATATCGCTATGCAGTTCTGACAGCATCATCTGTTGAAGACATTATCATGCCCCCCCCATGTGATATATTTAGGTTTTTTGTCAAATATCAGTTGCTGTATATAGATGGGCTAATTTCTGTATTCTCGATTCTGTTCCATTACTCTATGTATCTTTCATTGTACCAGTACCAAACTGTTTTGACCATGGCAGCCGTGTAGTACGTTTTGAAGTTGGGGAGTGAGAGCCGTCTAATCTTATTCTTCTTAAGCAGTGCTTTGTTTTTCTTGGGTCTCTTTCCTTGCCATATAAAGTTTGTAATTGAATTTTCCATCTCTTTGAAGAATATCATTGGAATCTGGATTGGGATTGCATTATATGTGTAAATTGCTTTGGGCAGTATTGACATTTTTACAATGTTAAGTCTTCTTATCCAGGAGCATGGTACATTTCTTCCATTTTTGTAGCTCTCTTTTGGTTTCTTGTAGTAGTGTTTTGTAGTTTTCTTTGTATAGGTCCTTTGTTTCTCTGGTTACATTTATTCCTAGATATTTCATCCTTTGGGTGGCTATTGTAAATGGTATTGCTTTCCTAATGTCCTTTTCAATGCTGTCATTTTTGGTATAGAGGAATCCAACTGATTTTTGTATGTTGATTTTATATCCTGCCACTTGCTGAATCTTCCAAAGAGGTCTAGTAGTTTTTTTTTTACTGAGGCTTTGGGGTTTTCTATGTATAGGATCATATCATCTGCAAATAGAGTTTGCAAATGGAGTTTTATTTCCTCTTTGCCAATTTGGATGCTTTTAATTTCCCTGTCTTGCTGAATAGCTCTTGCTAAGACTTCCAGCACAATATTTAATAGGAATGGTGACAAAGGGTATCCTTGTCTGGTTCCTGTTCACAGAGGGAAGACTTTCAGTTTCTCTCCATTGAGCGTAATGTAGGCTGTTTGTTTTGTATATACGTTCTTAATTATGATGAGGAATTTCCCTTCAATTCCTACTTTGTTGAATGGTTTTATCAGGAATGGATGCTGGATTTTGTCAAATGCTTTTTTTTTTTTTTTTTTTTTGCATCAATCAATATGATTATGTGGTTCTTTTCTATTTTCTTATTTATATTGTGGATAACACTGATCATTTTCTAATGTTGAACCATCCTTGCATCCCTGCTATGAATCCCACTTGATCATTTTGTATTATCTTCTTGATGTGTTGCTGGATTCTGTTGGCTAGGATTTTGTTGAGAATTTTTGCATCTGTTCATGAGGGATATTGATCTACAATTTTCTTTCTTAGTTACGTCCTTTCCTGGTTTTGGTATGTGGGTTATGCTTGCTTTATAAAATGTCTTAGGGAGTTTTCCATCCTCCTCTATAGTCTGGAATAATTTGAGCAGAATTGGTGACAGCTCTTCCTTGAATGTTTGGTAGAACTCACCAGGGAAGACATTTGGGCCTGGACTCTTTTTGGTTGGGAGTTTTTTGATGACCTGATGAATTTCTTCTTTTGTTATGGATTTGTTCAGGTTTTCAACTTCACTGTGTGTAAGTTTAGGTAGGTCATGGTGTTTTTCTAAAAATGTATCCATCTCTT
>NW_006408771.1:2849118-2858935 GCF_000296735.1 Chrysochloris asiatica | reverse complement strand
ATCTATGAGGTCCAGTTGGCTGATTGTGTTATTTAGTTGTTCTGTATCTTTGTCAAGTTTCTTTCTGGTTGTTCTATCCATTTTTAAAAGTGGTGTATTAAATTCACTCACTATTATTATAGATTCATCTATTTCTTTCTTCAAATTTATTAGAATTTGCTTTATATATTTTGGAGCTCTTTCATTGGGAGCATAGATATTTATTATGGTTATGTCATCTTGCTCAATTGTCACTTTAATCATGAGATAATATCCCAACTTTATCTATTATGCTAGGTTTTGCCTGAAAGCTTATTTTATCAGAGATTAGTACTGCCACAAATTTTCATTTTTTATTGCAATTAGCTTGATATATTTTTTTCCCATGCTTTGACTTTTAATCTGTTTTTGTCTCTGAGTGTGAGATGTTTCTCTTACAGACAGCATATTGAAGAATCTTGTTTTCTTATCCATTCTGCCACTCTCCATCTCTTAACAGGTGCACTTAATCTGTTTACATTCAGTGTAATTATTGATAGGTATGGATTAATTGCTGTCATTATGTTTGTTTTTTGTGGCATTGCTGTTTTCTTTGTTCTGTGTGTCTTCATTTGTTGAGTTAATGCTTTTTTTGTTCTTTCATGTGAGTTTCCTCATAGTTTTAATGTTTCCATGTTCTTCATGGATTTTCATTTTCTTCATATGTTGTGAAGTGTTGATTTTCTTTGAGGTTGACTATAGTCCATTAATTTTCTCTCCATTTATTGCAGTTTATTTTATCCTGTAATCTACCTGACCTTCTCAATATCTGGATCTCTGTTCCTACATGTTTACTTTCTTTCACATTGTAATTATTTTGATCCTAGACTAACCTCCCAGATTCTCTGATTTTGTTCTTACAATTTTGTTCTGTTCTTGACTCTTCCTTCTGTCGATTTAATTCTGGGAGGTGGTGCCACGTATGTCATTCTCTGGTTGTTGTCTGTTCTTGTTGGTTCTCAGTCCACAGAGCTCCCTTTAGGATGTTTTGTAGTGCAGGGTTGGCTTTGGCAAAATCATTTAGCTTCTGTTTATCCTGGAATGTTTCGATTACACCGTCATATGTGATTGATAGCTTTACTGGATAAAGGATCCTTGGTTGGCAGTTATTTTTTTTCAGAGTTTTATATGTTTCCCCATTGCATTCTTACTTGCATGGTTTCTGCTGAGAGAGCTGAGCTTAATATGACTTGCTTGCCTTTGTATGTAACACTTCTGTTTTCCCTAGCTGCTTTCAGGAGTGTCTCCTTTTCTTTGAATTTGGAGAGCTTGATTATGATATGTCTCGGTGATTTTCTTTTGGGGTCTATCCTTCCTGGGGTTTGTTAAGCTTTTTGAATGTTTATCTTTTCACTTTTCAGGATGTTAGAGAAAATTTCTTCCAGCAGTTCTTCAACTATTTCCTCTGTGGACTTGTGTGATTCTTCTTGTTCTGGAATGCCAATATTCTTTAAATTATTCCTCTTCATGTTGTCCAACATGAATCTTAGACCTTCTTTAGATTTATTAATCCTTCTTTCTGTTTGCCCTTGTATTTTAGTGGTATTCAGAGATGTATCTTCCTGCTCACTGGTTCTGCCTTTCATCTCTTCTATTTACTCCTTTGCCCTTTCAGAGTACTGTCTAATTCTGTAATTCTATTATTGATCATTTGGACCTCTTTCTGTAGGTTTTGAATTCTTTCCAATGCTGTATCTATCTTATTTGATTGTTCCTGTAGCACTTGACTAACTTCTTCCTTATTTTTCTCAACTTTATTGTTAAGTGTTTGAAACATTTTATTATCATATTTCTGAATTCTTTGTCAGGCATTTCCAAGGCCTGCCCTACGAGAATGGTGACCAGGTCTAGCTCTAGGTCATTTTTCTCAGACATTTTATCTTGTTTCTGAACATGTGCCAATATGGTCATCTGCTTTTGCTTCTTTGACATGTTTAGTGTTTATCTGTGATCTTAATACTTAATTGAGTATGTATTTTGGTGTTATTTTTTATGCTTTCTGGTTGCTTCCAAGTAGATGTGATCAGGATGTGGGCTTCCCTTTTCACTCTTTTTATTGCTTAACTCATAGTAATTTTCACAGGTGTTATCTACCTCACTGGTATATAGCAGTTGGTATTGTTTTTTGCCTGGGTTTTGGTGTTTTATAGAGTATGGTTGTGGCTTGACTCTGTGGCAGCAGTTGCTATCTCTTCTTGGGTAATATAGGGAGAGAAAGAGTTCCCCAAAGGTAGAAGGGAGAGCATATAAGAGCAAAACAGCACCAGCCAAAACAAAACAAAAAAGCAACTACAACAACAAAAAGACAAAACTAGACAGAATACTGTAGTCTATAGTCACAGAAAAGGGAGAGGAAGGAGAGAAAAAAAAAAAAAATGTGTAGCCTAATATGAGTATGACTTTAATGTTCTCTTTCAGCTTTTTGCCTTCAAAGGTACCTGAGAGATTTCAAGATGCCACTGTTGGTTGTTATGCTGTAATTCAGGACTTAATTTAATTATCAGCCTTTTTTTTATTTTGAACTCTCTTTCCCTCTCTATACCCCTGCCCTGTCCTTTCCCGTGTTTAAAAAAAAACAAACAAAAAAACAGTTCAGGGCCATCTCTTGGGCTGAGAGTATCTGTGTGCATGCGTGGCAGAAGAACCCATCAGTGGTGAAGGTGGTGGGGTGTCCACTTGCACATTCAGCCCCTCTAGTCACCAGAATGGAGGTGTGCCAACAGTGGGGGGGCAATGAACAGATATCCCCCCAAAAAATAAAATCAGAACAAAGCAAAACTGACAAAGTATATTGTCTACCTTTGCTGCGAGGTTCCCGTGGCATTTTTCTGTGGTGTGTCTGCTACTCTGTTTGGTCTTGCCATTTGGTTTTGCCCAAGTTGTTGGCTTGGGGCTACCGAACCTGGCAGATTCAAAAGTACGTGATTTCTTACTTTTGCTACAAGATCCACTAGCTATTAGCCTTCAAACCTTTTAAATATTCCTATCTCTGTGGTTCCAAGTTTTGTAGCTCTGCCCAGGATCTGCTTTGCCTGGTATTCTGTGGTATCACTGATCGTGAACTTCACTGCACCTCTACTCTAGCCGCCATCAAGCCCTGTCTCCAATAACTGTAGATTTAGTTAGAAAAGAACTATAATTAAATATGGCTCTTAAAATCAATGAGAAAACAAAAGTAACAGATAAGCAATTTTTATGAAAAAATAGAATATGGAAAATTTGACTTAGTTCAATAATATTAGAGAAATTGAGAAATATAGAATAAAAAGATTAAACATAAAGCAGAAATTAAAATGGCTTGAATAAATGTGACTGTTTTTATGAATTATGTTGTTGTTAGATACCACTGAGTCAGTTCCAATTTGTAGTGACACTATGCACATCGGAATTTACCACTATTCATTCCTGCACCATCCTCACCATCATTGCTTGAGTCCACTGCTGCTGCCACTGGGCCAATCCATCTCATTGGAGAATCTTATGTTTTTTCTCTGACTCTTCTCTTTAGCAAGCAATATGTCCTTCTCCAGGGACTGATTCCTCCTGATAATATATCATAAGTAGATTAACATTTTTCCTCCTCATTTTTTCCATTTGCATGTCTACACTGGAGAAAAAGTTTCAGTCTCTTCTGACATCCATTTTGGTCTTTTTCTCCTTTCTTGTCTTCTTAATGACCTCTTGCTTTCTTCCTGTATGATGTTCTTGATGTCATCCCACAACTCTTTCGTCTTCAGACATTAGTATCTAATGCATCAAACCAGTTCCTGAGATGGTCTCTAAATTGAGGAGGGATTTGCTCGAAGTCATATGTTGGCTCTGTTGGACTTGTTTTCATTGTCTTCAGACTCAATCTGAACTTGTATATGAGGAATTGATGGTTTGTTCCACTGTCTGCCCCTGACCTGGTTTTGCTGATGATATGGAGCTTTTCCACCATCTCTTTCCACAGATGTAGTCAATTTGATTTCTGTATAGTCTATCTGATGAGAACCTTGTATATAATTATCTATTATGCTGTTTGAAAAAAAAAAATGATATTTGCAAAGAAGTAGTCATTGGTCTTGCAAAATTCTGTGATGTTGATCTCCAGCATCATTTCTATTACCAAGACCACATTTTCCAATTATTGATCCATCCTCTTTGTTTCCAACCTTTGCATTCCAATTAGCAATAATTATCAATATCTCTTGATTGCATCTTTGATCAATTTCAGGCTGAAGAAGTTGGTAGACTTCTTCAGTTTCATCATAACTGGCTTTAATGTTGGTGAATGAATTTGAGTAATAGTGGTATTAACTGGTCTTCCTTGTCACCATATGGGTATTATCCTATTACAGACAACAGTATACCTCAAAATAGATCTTGAAATATTCTTTATGATGAATGTGATGCCATTCCTCCTCAATTTATTATTCATGACATAATAACAAATATGATTGTCTGATTTAAAGTGGCCAATACCAGTCCATTTCAACTCATTAATGCCTAGAGCTTCCATGTTTATACATTCAATTTCAATTTTGGAAACTTCAATTTTCCTAAATTCATATATTGCACATTCCATGTTCTGATTATTAATGGATGTTACCCCTGTTTCTGCTCATGTTGAGTTGTGCTCCATCAGCAAATGAAGGTCCCAAAAGCTTTACTCAAGTAGTGTCATCTTGATCCACTTAACTTTGAGGAGGCAACTCTCCCCCAGTACTATTTTTTGAGTGTCAAATTGAAGGGTTAATTTTTTGACACTATATCTGACAATAAGGAGCTCTGGTAGCGTAGTGGTTATGAATCGGACTGCAAACCTTAAGGTTAGCGGTTCGAAACTACCAGCTGCTCCACGGGAGAAAGATGAGGCTTTCTACTCCCATAAGGATTTACACCCTCGGAAACCCTGTAAAGGGTCGCTATGGGTCAGAACCGACTCGACGGCACTTAACAACAACAACATATCTGACAATACTATGGCTTTTTTCATCATGTTTCAATATTCAATATTCTGGAGCTATCTGAAAGGATTACATTCCTATTCATAATGTTTTCAGTGACTAAACATTCAGAATTAGTGCAGTTCTCCTTCCTAGTCTGTTTTAGTCTAGATTCACAGTTGAAACCTGTTCATCTTTGTTGACTCTACTGGTAATTAAAATACTGGTGGCATAGCCTCCAGCATCACAGCAACATGCAATCCATGCTGTACAAATTGACAGATGAGTGGTGATTATCATTAAAACTGTAACTAATTCAAACAAGTTTTCTATTAAGCTAAAATAAATATCCAGTTATTTTTTTCTTATGAGACATCAGATGACATACACAGAAATACATATACACACTGATATAAAACTATTGACGTGGAATAGGTGGTAGTTATAACAGCATAAAAATGATAAAACAAATATCTACATCATTTAAAATGCATTCTGGAGGCATAGTAGGTTACCCATTGGGCTGCTAATCACAGGGTAAGGATTTCAAATCTACCATAAGCTATATGGGAGAAAAATGGGCTTTCTTGATCCTTTACAGCCTCAGGAACTCTATATCTGGTTTTTATGAGCTAGAGGTGACTTGATAGCACACAACTACCACCACCACCCCATAATTTAAAGGAAAAAATAAAAACATTGATAGAGATAATACAGATGGCTACATCACTATAAAAGAAAAACATCATAAGAAGTTACACAAATTATGAACCTACATATACTTATTAATGACTCATTTATTTTTATAATAAATCATACATGCCAGTCATTACACTAAGCTCTGATGTGGTGCTGCAGGACAAACACTAGACTGTGAAGCCAAGTTCGGCAGAGCAAACCACTGGCCATTTTTGGAAACCCTACACAGGGTTGCCATGTGCTGGAACCAACTAGATGGTACACAACAACAACACAGTCATTATACCAGAATTGAGAGATGTAAATGAGACAAACGCTGGAACCTCAAAAAACATTTATTTGTGTAGGATAATGAGCATGTACACACACACATACACATACACACATATATATACATTTGATATATACACATATCAAGTGATGTCAGTGCTGTGAAGAAAATGAAAGTAGGTAAAGGTATTCAGAGAATAGTAACTTGAATATTATACGAAATTATTTTTAAAACCATAAAAGAAATGAAGAAACTGGTTATGTGAATGCCTAAAATATTGCAGTATATAGACAATAAAAACACTTTTAGTCGAAACTGACTTTACACCTAACAATGCCATCCTTGCTCAAATACCTTGTTATAAATGTAACAACTATACAATAAGATAATTTGTATATCAATTTATAAACCTATATGCATAACTAATTTGTATATCAATTTATAAACCATAAGCACAACTAAGGTGGAAAGTCAGAGAAATAGAGAAAGACCCTCAATGAGATGGATTGACCATGTGGCAGCATTGATGGACTCAAGCATGGTAACAGTACTGAGGTTGGCCCAGGATCGGGCAGTTTTTCATTCTGCTGAGCAAAAGGTCGCTATGAGTCGGTACTGACTTGATGGCATCCAATAACAATAACAGCAATGCTTACCAACAACTCCATGGATAACTTTTTTAATTAATTGAATTAATATTTGCTCCTGGCTGCATTTCCCCTAGTGTAGCACTGTGGGTTAATGCACTTTTCAAGAAAGTTGGTTTGAACCACAAGATGGGCAGTTCAAGCTCATCAGCCACTCCTTGGAAGCTCTATACAGGGTTGCTATGTGTTGGAACAGACAATACAGCATTTAACAACAACTAAAAGATACATACTGACATCTCTAAGTAGATTTTGGAGTCCTGGTGTGATGCTGTAGGATAGGCATTTGTAATTAGAACTGCTAGATCAACTGTTCAAACCCACCATACACTCTTCAGAAACTCTATACAAGGTAACTATGAGAACCCCCTAGAGGACACTTAACAACAGCAATCAGTAGTTTTCAAAATACTCATAACTTTGGCTTTATATTTCCAATCCTATGAATTTATAGTTAAAATAGTTTGAATTTTGTAGACACAATGTACAAAGGCTACAAAAGTTCATAGAAAATCGCATATCATTTAATTCCATTTTTCCATGACCTATTTGAAACCTCCTAGTATTTTGTCAACTCAAAATGAAGAAAAACATGTTGTAAATATGTATTAATAATCAGAACATGGAATGTACAAAGTATGAATTCAGGAAAATTGGAAATTGTCAAAATGAACTGGGAAACATAAAAATAGGTATCCTAGGAATCAGTGAGCTGAAACAGACTAGTATTAACTATTTTAAATCTGAAAATCACATGTTTTCCATACTGGAAATGACAAAATGAAGAGGAATACATCGCATACATCATCAAAACGAACATATCAGGATCTGTCTTTAAATACAACACTGTCTGTGATAAGATAATAACAATACATGTACAAGGAAGATCAGATAATATCACTATTATAACTCATCAAACTCTAAAGCCAGTGATAATGGAATTGAAGAATTCTGCCAGCTTCTTCAGTCTAAAATTGATTAAATATGTAATCAAGATGTATTGATAATTACTGATGATTGGAATTTAAAGGTTGGAAACAAAGAGGAAGGATCAGCAGTTGGAAAATATGGCCTTGGTGACAGAAATGATGCTGGTGATTGCAGGATAGAATATTGCAAAACCAGTGACATCTTCATTGCAAATACCTTTTTAGAACTACATAAAAGATGACATACACATGGATATTACCAGATGGAATACACAGAAATCAAATTGACTACATTTGTGGAAAGAGATGATGAAGAAGTTCCATATCATCAGTCCAAAGAAGGTTAGAGACAGACTGTGGAATGGATCATCAATTGCTCAAATGAAAATTTAGGCTGAAGCTGAAGAAAATTAAAAGATGTCTATGAAAAAATATGACCTTGAAAATATCCCACCTGAATTTAGAGATCATCTGATGAATAGATTTGATTCATTAGACACTAAAGATCAAAGATCAGAAGAGTCATGAGATAACATCAAGAATATCATAAAGGAAGAAAGTAAAAGTTCATTAAGAAGACAGAAAAGAAGGAAAAGATCAAAATGGATATTGGAAGAGACTTTCTGAAACTTGCTCTCCAGCAAAGATATGCTAAAGTAAATGTAAAAAGTGAGAAGTACAGGTAATGAACAGGAAATTTCAAAGTCAGCTCTAGAAGAGAAAGCCAAATATAATAACAAAATGTGCATAGATTTGGAATTAGAAAGCATAAAGGGACGAACATGCTCAATATTCCTCAAACGGAGGGAAATGAAGAAAAAATTCAAGCATTGACTGGCAGTATTGAAGGATTCTATGGGCAAAATAAGGAGCTCTGGTAGCACAGAAGTTACGAATTAGGCTGCTAATCTGAAGTTCAGCAGTTCTAAACTACCAGTGGCTCCACCAGAGAAAGATGAGGCTTTCTGCCCCCATAAACATTAACAGCCTCAGAAACTCTATAAAGGGTTTCTATGAGTTGGATCTGACTCGATGCCATACCACCACCACCATGGGTAAAATATTTAATAATGCAGAAAGCATTGAAAGAAGATGGAAGGAATACACGTATTCACTGTTCCAAAAAGAAATGGTCAATGTTCAGCCATTTATAGAAGAAGCATATGATGAAGAACCAATGACCATGAAGAAAGAAGTCCAAGGTGTGTTGAAGTCATTGGCAAAGAACAAGGTACTGAAATAGAAGGAATACTAATTGAAATCTTTCATTAAAATGATGCGGTATTGGAGGCATTCACTCATCTATGCCAAGAAATTTGGAAGACAATTACCTGGCCAGTTGACTGGAAGAAATGAATATTTGTGCCCATTACAAAGAGAGGTGACCCAATGGAATGCAAAAATCATCTTATTGTTGACATCACATGAGAGGAAAGTTTTACTTAAGATAATACAAAAATGGTTACAACCATACATTGACAGAGAACTTCGAGAGGTTCAAATCAGATTCCAAAGAGGATGTGGAATGAGGAATATCATTGCTGACGTCAAATGGAACTTGGCTGACAGCAGAGAATATAAGAAGAATGTTTACCTGTGCTTTATTGACTAAGCAAAGGCTTTTGATTGTGTGGATCATAGCAAGCAACGACAAGAATGAGTATTCCATAAGCTTTAACTGTGTTCATGAGTAACCTATACATAGACTGAGATGCAGTTGTTTGAATAGAACAAGGGAACACTGAATGCTTTAAAATTAGGAAAGGTGTGCACCAGGGTTGTATTCTTTCACCATACTTATTCAATATGTATGCTGAGCAAATAATCAGAGAAGCTGGATTATATTAAGAAAACTGTGGCTTCAAGATTGGAGGAAGACTCATTATCAACCTACAATATGCAGACAATACAACCTTACTTCTTAAAGGGAAGAGGACTTAAAATACTTACTGATGAATTAAAAAGAGGACAGTCTTCAGCATGGATTGCAACTCATTGTAAAGAAAAGAAAACTCCTCACCACTGGATCAATAAACAACATCCATATAAATGAAGACAAGACTAGCTTTCAAAGACTTCATTTTGCTAGGATCAACCATCAACACTCATGGACACAGTAGTCAAGAAATCAAATAACATATTTAATTGGATATATCTGCTGCAGAAGACCTCTTCAAAGTGTTGAAGAGCAAAAAATGTCAATCTGAAGACTAAGATATGCCTGACCCAATCTATAGTATTTTCAATAAACTCATATGCATGTGCAAGTTGGATAGTGAATAAGAAAAACTGTAGAAGAATTGATGCATTTGAGTTATGGTGTTG
>NW_006408771.1:2847311-2847787 GCF_000296735.1 Chrysochloris asiatica | reverse complement strand
TCTAAAAGGCAATAGTTCAAAATATACATACATAATTGTGTTATTAGGGTGTTGAAGGAGAATATTGAAAGTGCCATGGGCTGCCAAAAGAACCAATAGATCCATTTTAGAAGAAGTGCAGTCATAGTTCTCCTTAGAGGCCAAGATGACCAAACTTCTTCTGTCATACTTTGGACATATTGTTAGGAGGGACCAGTTGCTGGGGAATGATACCATGTTTGGTAAGGTGGAGGGTCAGAGAAAAAGAGGAAGACCCCTGATGAGATGGATTGGCCAAGTGGCAGCATCGATGGAGTCAAGCATGGCAACAATAGTGAGGTTGGCCCAGCATCTGGCAGTGTTTTGTTCTGCTGTGCATAAGGTCGCTATGGGTCGGTACCGACATGATGGTACCTAACAACAACAACAATTGTGTTATGACAACTCTCAAAGTCACTTTTCATGCCCCTTTAATGTATAAACTTATAAATATCATC
>NW_006408771.1:2845185-2845918 GCF_000296735.1 Chrysochloris asiatica | reverse complement strand
TAGTGAGGTTGGCCCAGGATCAGACATTGCTTTGTTCTGCTGTGCATGGGGTCGCTATGAGTCGGTTCCGACTCGATGGCACCTGACAACAACAACCAAAGGAACCAACAGATATGTGTTGGAAGAAGTGCAGCCAGAGTGCTCCTTGGAGGCCAGGATGACCAAGCTTCGTCTCTCATACTTCAGATATATTTTCAGAAGGGATGCGTCACTAGAGAAGGATATCATGTTTGGTAAGGTGGAGGGTCAGAAAAAAAACAGGAAGATCCCCAGCGAGATAGACTGGCAATGTGAAAGCATCAATGGGCTCAAGCGTGGCAATAATTGTGAGGTTGGCCCAGGATCAGGCAGTGTTTCATTCTGTTGTACATTGGGTCACTATGAGACAGTACCTACTCAATGACACCTAACAACAACAGTTGAGTTCTGATCATCAAGCCACCTTGGCTAGGTAAAATGGATCTGAAAGCTTGGGTGTTCTTGTGTGTCTTCCCTCATTTTGTATCAGCTTGATGCTTCAGTCTCAGCTCTAGCTCTCCATGGCTATGTCCTTGTCCATGGGCTCAAATGTTTCCAGGTCTCGCCACACTTTAAACTAACCAGCCATTCTTCTTCTCTGTCTTATCTCCAGGTCAATGGGAGTATATGGAATATGGTTGAACTCAGTCCATTTTTTCATTGCTGCCTTCCCCCCTCTTCCACTCACCAGTAGATCAGTGTGGTCACCAGTAAG
>NW_006408771.1:2841712-2843100 GCF_000296735.1 Chrysochloris asiatica | reverse complement strand
GTTTCTGAGGAGCAGCTGAAATATTTAAACTGCAGACCTTGCCGTTCAAACTGACCTTGTGGTCCAGTGCATTACCCACAGCACCACACCAGGATTCCTAACTTGGGATTACGTAAAGGAAACTAAACAAGCACTAGCCTATATTAGTTTTCAGGGATCCTGGTGTGGCACTGTGGGTTAATGTGCTGGACCAGAGAGTTGGTTTGAACTGCAAGGTCGGCAGTTCTTGCCCACCAGTCACTCCTTGAAAATCCTATACCAGATTCCTGTGGGTTATAACCAACTCAAGGGCTCTTGACAACAACAACAATAAATACCATCTTACTTTTCTAGATCTTCCTTAACAAGTGTGTGGTTGTAAAGAACATAAGTTCTTTAGATTTTTTAACAGTTCTGGAAGCTGAAAGTACAAGTCAGCGTCATGGCTATATCTTTTCCTTCTATGGGCTACTATGTTAGTTTTTGGATAACTGTCAACAATCCTTGGTGCTCTTGTCATTTCTTTTTCCCCCTTTGGTGTATTCCTGTATCTAGTCTACTCTTTTTATAACTCCAAAGTGACTAGATTTAGGATCTAACCTATTGAGTGTTACCTTTTACTTGTATAGAGAATTTATTTTCAAGTAAGATCATCACATCCACAGTTAGAAGACCAGGAATTCAATGCTTATTTTAGGGGATAATTCAATCCACAATGTTCTTTTAAACTGATTAGTAGAGAGACACACACTTGATAAATTTTCACATTTAGAAGTGATTATTGATAGCTGAAAATATGCTTTCCAGTTTATTAGAAGTAAACAAACCACAAGCACACAAAAAAGTAAAAGACAGAAAAAAATATGATGTAGTAAAATAAGGAGCATAAATAAAAAATAATCTTTAACATAAACTTAAAAACTATGAAAAAAAAGTAGATACATTGCATGAAGTACTACTTATGAATAATCATTGTCTTAAAGTTTTACTTCTCACATCTAAACTATCAATTCCACCATTCTGTCAACTTGTCATACTGTAGTGGATTGTGTGTTGCTGTGATTCTGGAAGCTATACCACCGGTATTTTAAATACCAGTAGCATCACCCATGTGGAAAGATTTCAGCTGAGGATCCAGACCAAGACAGACTAGGAAAAGGAAATGCAGACTACTTTAAAATATTTAGTCATTGAAAACCTTATGAATAGCAGTGGAATTCTATCAGCATGAGAATACTGTGTATGAAGACAAGAGGAAGAGCACAAGAATATTGTAAAATATAGTGCTGAAAATGAGCCCTCAGTTACAAGACACTAAAAACACAACTGTGAAAGAGCTGCCTCCTCAGAGTAGAGTTGGCCATTTTGAATCTAATAATCACATAATTTACTATGCTGGGAATGACAAA
>NW_006408771.1:2838325-2838766 GCF_000296735.1 Chrysochloris asiatica | reverse complement strand
CAGGGCTCTGAGATACAGGGATTGAGTCATGGTTGGAATGGGCAGAGAATCATGTTAAGATGTTTGGCTGTTTTTTTGAATCTTGGTTTTCCTTGCATTATAATATACAGTAGACACTGGAGGGGGAGAGAAAGGAATAGTCAGAAACAACACACTAGAAGGCTTGTAAGTCCGTCTTCTGCCTATAACTGATTGGAATACTTAAAATGGGGCAACAGCGTACCCAGTGAACGAGGCTTCCTGCGGAGTCTTTGCAATACCTAAAACTATAGGTAGAAACCAGAACCACATCCAGGTCACCAAAGATGAGAAATCTTCACTTGAAAGGACGAGCTGACCAGCCTGGAGCGGTGAGAAGAACAGAAGATATGTCTCCAATGAAAGACCTACTGGAAAAATACGAAACAATGGCGACAGATGGACCGTTACTACAGGAACAAA
>NW_006408771.1:2835531-2837290 GCF_000296735.1 Chrysochloris asiatica | reverse complement strand
AAAAAAAAAGAGTTAGCATATGATCAAGAGCCAATGATACTGAAGGAAAAAGCTCAAGGTGCACTTAACACATTGGCAAAAAGCAAGGCTCTGGGAATTGATGGAATACAAATAATACAAATTGAAATCTTTCAACAAAATGATGCCACATTGAAGGCATTCACTCCTCTATGTCAAGAAATTAGAAAGCTACCTTGGTACCTGAATGGACAAGATCCATATATGTGCCCATTCCAAAGAGAGGTGACCCAATGGAACACAGAAATCACCAGACAATATTACTATTATGGTATACTAGTAAAATTTTGCTGAATATAGTTTTAAAATTATTACAGCACTACATTAACATGGAGTTACCAGAGGCTCATGCCTGATTCAGACAGGAACATGGAATTAGGGATATCACTGTTGATGTCAGATGGATTTCCACTGAAAGCAGAGAATATCAGAAAGATAGTCATTTGAACAGAATAATAGGACACTGAAAGGTTTAAAATCAGGAAAGGTTTGTGCCAGGATTGTATTATTTCACCATATTATTCAATCTGTATGCTGAACAAATAATCCAAGAAACTGGATTATGTGAAGAACGTGGCATCAAAATCTTCAAATGTCAAAAAAGCAAAGAGGGCTTAAAATACTTTCTGATGAAGAACAAAGAACACAGCCTTTGGTATGGGTTGTGCCTCAATGTAAAAACAAAAATAATTATTCAGAAACCTCATACAGGTTTGCAATGAGTTAGAACCAACTTCACAGCACATAATCACCGCCACCACATTTGTTTGAGAGACTGCAGTGGCTCTGTAGATTAAGCACTGGATGGCAAAAAACAAAGTCTGTGGTTCGAGCCCAGAAATTAATCCTTAGAAGAAAGATGAGGCATTCTGCTCCTGCACTATGGGATAGAGTACTGGACTGCAAGGTGTTTCAACCACAAGGTTCCTGGTTCAAACTCACCAGCTGCTCCTTGGAAACCCTATACAGGGTCACTATGAGTCAGCACCAACTTGATGGTACTTAAACAACAATAACACACACACTAACAGTGTCACCATTAGTCAGCACTGAATCCATAGCACTTAACAACAACAAGAAGTATATGTCTGCCCATCCTCTATACACTAGAGCTGTAACAATTGGCACAGAGTTTAAATGTGTGCCTTTATGATATAAAATTTAAATGGTAGTGAAAAGTTTAATTAAACTGTTTTATTATAACAAAATAAATGAGATATATGCAGGATATTAAATGATAATAACATTGAAGAGTAAGATATGACCAAGTCTAACAATCCTTATATTTACGGAACATTCCACCTATACTTCTTCCAACATAAATTTGTTTGGTCTGCTAAAAGTCCATGGTACTTTACATATTCTTTGGCAACACCATAGCTCAAATGTATCAATTCTCTTACTGTCTTCCTTATTCATCATCCAACTTTCACATCCATATGAAGCTACTGAAAATACCATGGCTTGAATCAGGGACACCTTAGTCCTCAAACCGACATCTTTGTCCTTGAAGACTTTAAAGAGGTTTTGTGTAGCAGATTTGCCTAATGCACTACATTGTGTGATTTCTTGATTGCTGCTTCCTTGAGTGTTGATAATGAATCAAAGCAAAATTAAATGTTTGACATTGACAATCTTTTCTCATTTCATCAAGATATTATTTGTTGGTCCAATAATGAGTACTTCTGTTTCTTTACATTGAGGAACAACCCATACTGAAGGCTGTGGTCTTTGATCTTCA
>NW_006408771.1:2832759-2834401 GCF_000296735.1 Chrysochloris asiatica | reverse complement strand
TTCAAGGTCACATTTTGGTTCTTGTGAATATGTTGTCATTTCCTTCA
The DNA here is from genome assembly GCF_000296735.1 of Chrysochloris asiatica. Lineage (NCBI taxonomy): Eukaryota > Metazoa > Chordata > Mammalia > Afrosoricida > Chrysochloridae > Chrysochloris > Chrysochloris asiatica. Next base: position 2,834,354 of record NW_006408771.1, on the reverse strand, counting down.
GCTTCAGCCTAGGGTAAAGTTAGTGAAACTTGAAGTACTAGAGTAGAATTTGACCTTCTACAGCTAGAGGAATTATCACCATTATGTTCTTTTTATAGGAAAAAATATAATGCATCAATAAACAAAAGTATGCATTTTTTTGTATAAAAAGTTTAATGTACAATTATTTTTGACAAGTGACCTCAAGTCTGTTCTGACTTACAGTGATGCTATACTATACCCTCCGTAAAAATCCAAGCCCCGTACTGTGTCATACTCACAACTGTTTGTTTGACCATTGCTGCTACCACTATGTTAGTCCATTTTATTGGATGACTTCCCTTTTTGCTGAACTCCACTTTACCAAGCATGATATCCTTCTACAGGAACTGATCTTCCCTGACCACATATCCAAAGGAGATGAGATGAAGTCTCATCAACCTTACTTCTAAAGAGCATTCTGACTATACTTCTTCAACACTTATTTGTTCTTCTGGCAGTCCCAGGTATTTTTAATATTCTTCTCCAATAACATAACTTAAATGCACAGATTCTTCTACCATTTTCCTTATTTATTTCTACCTTTCACATACATATATGATGACTGAAAATACTGTGCCTGAATCAGGTGTACCTGAGTACTCAAACTGACATCTGCTACTTAGTCCTTTAAAGTGTTCTTGTGCAGTGGATTTGCCTAATGGAATATGTTGTCTGCTTTCTTGACTGCTGCTTCCATGAGCATTGATTGTGGATTGAAGCAAAATGAAATATTTGACAACTTCAATCTTTCCTCCACTTATGATTTTATTTATTGGTCCAGCTATGAGGATTTTTGTTTTCTTTACAGTAAGGTATAATCCAATGACGTATAATCAATAATTATATGCTGTAGTGTTTGATCTTCATCAATAATTGTTTTAAGGACTCTTTACTTTCAGCAAGCAAGCATATTGCAGGTTATTAATGAATCTTTCTCCAATCCTTATCACATATTCTCCTTCATAGAATCCAGTTTATCATATGATTTGCTAAGAATACAGATTAAATAAATTTGGTGAAAGTATAAAACGTTGGCACATACCTTTCCTAATTTTAAAACAGACATTATATCTTAGTCCTGTTTGAACAACTACCTCTTGGTCTATGTACAGACTATTTATGAGTACAATTAAGTGGTCTGGGATACCCATTGTTTATAATTTTATCCATAGTTTATTATGATGCACACAGTTGAATTCCTTTGCAAGGTCAGTGAAGCACAAGTAAACATCTGTCTGGTATTCTCTGTTTTCATTCAATATGTATTTGATGTCAGCAATCATACCTCTCATTCCACATGCACTTCTTGAATCAGACTTGAATTTCTAACAGACTCCTATTGATGTACTGCAGCAGCTGTTTTGAATTGTTTTCAGCAAAATGTTACTTGCATGTGATATTAAAGATACTGTTGGATGATTTCGGCATTCCTCTGAGTCACTTTCTTTGGAATGGACCCAAATACGAATCACTTCAGTCAATTAGCCAAGAAGCTGTCTCCCAAATTTCTTGTCATAGATGAGACATGTGCTGCCTCAGTTTGCTGAAACATTTCAATTTGTATTCGATCAATT
>NW_006408771.1:2829813-2832349 GCF_000296735.1 Chrysochloris asiatica | reverse complement strand
CCACTTTGATTTTTTTTCTCTTTTTACCTGTCTTTTTCATGACACTTTGCTTTCTTTATGTACGATTTTCTTGATCTCGTTCCACAGCTCTTTTGGTTTTTTGTCTAATGAATCAACTATATGAGTTTCAAAGAAGATAATTTACATGGGTACAGAAGGCAATGTGATGACAACTTCTTAAATATTATCAAACATCTTAAAGCAATGAGTTGCTGGGCCTTGTGGCTCAAGACCAAAGTCTCGGTGACATCATGATCAATTATTATAACATAGTCCACAAAGACAATCTTCTATATCCTACTTTGCTGAGTAGCATCTGGGATCTTAAAACCTCATAAGTAGTCATCTAAGGTGCAACTATTAGTCTCTCCATATCTGGTAAAAGAAGAGTGATGAGAACTGAGGATGCTTGGAATCAAGTCCAATGGACTAACAGAACATGTGAACATCAGTCTCCACAACTCTGAGACTAAAAGAACTAGATGATGCTTGGCTATCACTACCAAGAGGTCTTAAAGGGATCACAGTAGGTCTTGGGTAGAGTGGAAGAAAATGTGAAACAAAACTAAAAATTGTTGGAAAAAATAAAAGTCCAGGCTTATTGGTCAGAAAGATACTGGAGGAACCTGAGACTATGGTCCTGGACCACAGAACAGGTCTGGAAAGGCCCTCACCCTCATGGTCCTCTCTTCAGCAAAGCAGTAAATAGTTATATCTGGGAGACAACAACACACTAAGGTATGCTCACTATGGAATGGTCAATCATTCAAAATCAAAAGGGTAACATTGACCTAAGGTAATAGTTGAGAAGGGATGGGAAGATGGGTGGAATGGAAATACCACAGGACAGAAGTGGTATAACTGCTCTTGCATAAAGGGAATTAGAATCATTGAGATGAAACAAAGTATATGATTTGTTGACTATAATAAAACTGATGATCTTGTTTATCAACCTTCACTCAATTCACAATAAAAAGCTAAAAGAAAATCTGTTTTTGAGATGGTCTCTAAATTCAATTGGGATATTTGTTGTTTGCTGTTAAGTGCCATCAAGTAGGTTCTGATGCATAGCAATCCTAAATAGGGGTTTTGAAGGGCGCTGGTGAACTTGAACTGCTGAATTTGCATTTCAAACCAACCATGCAGTGCAGCCCATTGACCCACAGAGCCACACCAGGACTCCAGTTGGGATATGTAGTTTTTTTGTTTTTTGTTTTTTCTCGCACAGGAGTTTATTATACTTTTCTTTGTGATATGTTGTTTTTAAGTGCCGTCAAGTCGATTCCAACCCATAGCAACCTTGTATAGGGTTTCCAAGGAGCAGCTGTTGAGCTTGAACCACTGAACGTGAAGTTCAAATGACTTTGCAGTCTGACACATTAGCCCACAGCGCTACACCAGGACCCCTCATGCAAATGGTAGAGTTTTTATTTTCTTCAACTTTACCTTGAATTTGCATAAAAGTAATTGATGATCTGTTCCAATCGACCCATGGCTGATGATATTGAGTTTTTCCACCATCTTTTCTTAGAGATATAACCAATTTAATTTCTGTGTATTACATCTAGTGAGATGCAAATATATATATATATAAAGTCACTGGTGATATTACTGAAAAAAAGCATCTGCAATGAATACGTCATTGGTTTTTCAAAAGGGTATTATGTGATCTCCAACACTGTTTCTATAACCAATGCCAAATTTTCAAACTAATAATCCTTATTCTTTGATTCCATCTTTCCCATAGAATCATCAGTAATTATCACTGCATAATAATATTGATAAGGAGCTCTGGTAGCGTAGTGGTTATGAATCAGGCAGCGAACCACAAAGACAGCAGTTCAAATCTACCAGCTGTTCCGTGGGAGAATGATGAGGCTTTCTGCTCCCGTAAAGATTTACAGCCTCGGAAACCCTGTACAGGGTTGCTATGAGTAGGAATCGAGTCCACGACACTTAACAACAGCAACAACAATTACACTGATAGCATGTTTGGTTTGATTTCAGACTGAAGATGATTTTAGAATTCTTCAGATTTATAATTATTAGCTTTAGTGGTTGGTGCATACATTTGAATGATTGTGGTATTAACTGATGTTTCTTGTAGTTGTATGGATATTATCCTTTCATATATAGTAATGTACTTCAAGGTAGAGCTTGAAGTTCTGATTTTGACAGCAAATGTGGTTTCATTGCTCTTCACTTTATCGTTCCTGACATAGTAAATCATGTTTGTCTAATTCAAAATGATCAACAGCAATCTAGATTTTTTTCACCAATGTCTAGGATATTGATCTTTATGAGTTCCATTTCATTTTGATTACTGCAAATTTTCATAGTTTAATACTTCATATATTCCCAATTTAATTCTTAATGGATATTTGCAGCTGTTTATTCTTATTTTGAGTCATGTCCTATTAGTAAATGAAAGTCCCAAGAAGCTTTGATCCATGTCATCATGATCTACTGTACTTTGAGGAGGCAGCTCTACCTTAGTTGTAATTTGAATTTGTTCCAATATGAAGTGCTCATTTTC
>NW_006408771.1:2822565-2826920 GCF_000296735.1 Chrysochloris asiatica | reverse complement strand
AAGAAGAATTGATCCATTTGAGTGATGGAGTTGGAGAAGAATATTGAAGGTACCATAGAGTGCTTAAAGAACAAACATACCTGTGGTAGAAGCAGTATAGTTAGAGTGCTCCTTGAAAGCCACGATGGCCAGACTTGGTTTCTCAAATTTTGGATATATTTTCAGCAGGAACCAGTCCCTGAAGAAGGGTATCTTTTTTGGTAAAACGGAGGGTCAGAGAAAAAGAGGAAGACCCCCAACATGATGGTTTGGCACAGTAGCAGCAGTAATGGTCTCAGGTGTAGCGACTGTTGTGAGGTTAGCAGGAGACCTTGGTAATGTTTTGTTCTATTTTGAATAGGGTCACTATGTGTTGGAACCAACTCAATGGCACTTAACAACAGCAACAACATAGTTTTAGTTTAAAGGACAGTCTTGTAGTTTCTGAAGTTATGATTTAGACATTTTAGCTTGTAATTGGAACAACTAGCATGGTGTGACGCTAAGCATTGGGCTGCTAACCGCAAGGTTGGCACTTCAAAGCCACCAGCTATTCCTTTAAAGCCCTATATTGGGTTGCTTTAAGTCCAAATAGACTTGACAGCATTTAACAATAGCAATAGACATTTACTATTTTATGACTTTTCTTTGTTCTAGCCCTGTTGTTACTAGAGGGGAAAAAATGCTACAAATGGTTTTTGTTTAAAAAAAGAAACAAAAATTATTTTCTCCCACTTATATAATGGGGAAGTCAGACTTTAGGGTGCCAGCTCTAGAAGAATCTATTTCTTTGTCTCTTCCAGCTTCTGTTGTTGTTTGTTGTTGTTAAGTGCCGTAAAGTCTGGTTCCAACCAATGGTAAACTTGTATAGGGTTTCCGAGGAGCAGCTGGTAAGCTTGAACCACTGGCCTTGCAGCTCAAGTGGACTTTGCAGTCCAGCAGACTAACCAACAACACCACACCTCATGTCCAGCTTCTTGCTGCAGGCAATTCCTAACATTTCTGGACTTGTAGATTTCATGCACCTGCCTCTTCTTCCCCTTGTGTGTCAGTATCTATTCTGCTCTTCAACTAGAAGGGATTAGGTTCAGGCCCTACCCTACTTAATGACCACATTAACATAACAAAAGAAAGAATTAACTCATTTACAAAAGGGGTCTGATTTAGTGATACAGGCATTAGGACTTAATACAACTTCTGGGGGCATAAAAGGACTACAGTATTCTCTGATGTCTCAATGAATCTCTGTGTTCAATGCCTAAAAAGTGCAGGAAGCCAAATGACATTTTATCTGGCCTTGTTGTTGTTGTTAAAGTACCTTAGAGTTGGCTCCATATAGAATTTCTGAGGTGCAGCTGGTGAAGTTGAACTTCTGACCTAGCAGTTCATATTTCCTTTCAGCCCAGTGCTTATCCTATAGTACCACACCAAATCTCCATTAGTTCACTCAAAATGCAAGCTATACTAGAACCCTGACAAACTACCAATACATCATCATTTCAATACTTGTTTGTTGTTATAGTTGGTTCTGACTCATACAGACCCTGCATAGGATTTCCAATGCTATAAACCACTGAGGGAGAAAAAAACCCTCATCTTTATCTGATAAAGTGGCTGGTGAGCTCCAATTGGACTTATGGTTTGAAATCCAGTGCTTAGCTTACATTTGTGTTGTTGTTGCTATTGTTAGGTGCTGTCGAGTCAGTTCAGACTCAAAACGACCCCATGCACAACAGAACGAAACACTGTCTAGTCCCGTGCCAACCTCACAATCATTGCTATGCTTCAGCCCATTGATGCTGCCTCTTTGCCAATCCATCTCACTGGGGGTCCTCCCCTTTTTCTCTGACCCTCCACCTCACTGGGGGTCCTCCCCTTTTTCTCTGACCCTCCACCTCACCAAACATGATATCCTTCTCCAGCGACTAGTCCCTCCTGACAATATGTCCAAAGTATGAGAGATGAAGTCTGGCCATCCTGGCCTCCAACGAGTACTCTGGCTGCACTTCTTCCAACACAGATCTGTTTGTTCTTTTGCCAGTCCATGCTACTTTCAATATTCTCTTCCAACACCATCTTACATTTCTACTCCTCTAATAATAGTAGTGCAGTGGGTTATTTCCTTTTAAAGGTAATTAGAATTTCACTTTTATGTGTCCATTTTAGCAATTCATGAGAATCTATGCGCAAACAGAACATGCACTCATTGAATTATTTTTAAATTGACCAAGGGACTCTTAAACTACCATTTAATTTTCACGAAACATATGGGAAAGCTATTTCAGTTTCTGTTCTACAGAGGAGGACTAAAAGTTAAAAAAGACATTTCTATTGTTGTCCCCTGGTTAATGGCAAAAGTATATTTTGCATCCCGATCTGTGTAAGAATCTCGTCTATTTTTGCTGAAACATTACTGCTTCCCCCACTCACTACCCATGCACTGGCATTCAGGGAACAAGTATAACAAAAAAAATTACGTATGAAGTTTTTCATACTGAGACATGTTCACGCATTTGTCAATATAGAGTTTAAAATTTTTAATTCTGTGAATAAACTCCTACAAAAATGGGGACATTTTATCCCTAATTTTTATTCATTCATGAGATTTTGATTTTGGGACATACCGCCAAATGATCATTTCTTAAACACTAAAAGCACAAATAGAAAAATACTGATTTTATGACTTGAATAGAGACAGGATTGGGAGTTTCATTTAAATACAAAATAACGTCTAAGTTTTCATTATTATTCTACTTCTTCCTGCTTGTGTGTTATTTAGAAAAGTTGCTTCACTTTCCAAGCCTGGTTGCCCTCACTGGTGCAATAGTTAAGTTGTATTTTACCTACAACAACAGGCAGCATTTATCTAATTTGTGCTGTGTTCCCTGGTTTTGAACACATGGTTCTAAGAGCATTGTATGTATTACCTGACTTCATTTTCACAGGACCTTACAAGCTAGGTCCAAACCATAAGCACTAGCTCCGTATGATGATCACTGAACTGAGAACGACAAGGTCTATGGTTTGAGTCTGTCAGATGAGGCTTTCTGCTCTCTGGAAGATTTAAAGCCTCAGAAACATTATACAGAATTGCTAAGTCAGAGCCAACTCAACAGCACTTAACAACAACAAACCTATCACTGATGTGCTTTGGACAGGTTAAAGAAGCACAGAATTAAATATTTAACAAATATCCCCTAAGCAATCAGAACCTAGGGTCTTTCAGTTACTTTTTTATCATTATAAAAACATGGTTTTGAGGGCATTTGTAAAGAGCTGTTTAAATTTTATTTTATTGTTAAGTGCTGTGGGGTCTTGCTGATTCACAGTGACCTTGTATAGGTTTTCAGTGGAGCAGTTGGTGAGTTTGAACTACAGATGTTGTGGTTAGCAGTCAAGTGCTTATCCTATAGCACCAGACCAGGACTCCATTCAAATCTTAGTTTAATTAATTATTTTTTAAATTGTTCTATTGTATTATGTATACAAATACATGTGCACAGGTAATCTCCAATTTACAACATATTTGAGTTACAAGGTACCACACTTACGACTTTCTATATTGTTGTCTTTGTTCTACATATAAAGTTGCAGTGCTTAATTTATTAATTCTACCATTCCAAGATATTCACTTGCATCTGCTTGTATGTACTATTTCCAACCCCTAAAATAAATAAAGAGTGGATATACAAAGATACTGACAATAAAAGGCAGTAATAATGATAAAGTCATCACACAAGCTACACCAGCAGGCATGAGAACCGTGCACATTTTGAGAAGTACCGTTTTATTGTGTACTGAAAATGCACCTGTTATGTGGGTACAGGATTATAATAAGAAAGACATGCCTACAGACTCTAATATGACTTAAGAAAGAGCAAAGTCATTATTTGACAATATCGAGCAAAAGTAAGGTGAAAGATCTTAAAACTAGAGAGTTTAATGCCAGAAAATGATAGTTTAATAATTTTTAGAAATAGGCTTGGTTTATGAGGTGGCAATATAGCAGGAGAAGTAGCTTCTGCTGACCAAAATGCAGCAGAATTCCCAAACACCAAGAAAGAAAGCACTGAGGAGAAAGGAAAGTTACCTGAAGAGGTTTTTAATGCAGATGAAAATGCCTTATTTTGGAAAAATAAATGCCACAAAGGATAAAAAAAAAACAAAAACAAAAAGCAAAACATCAAATCTGTGATCAGAAATGTCCTTTTCTATAAGACTGCTAATCCCTGAACTACTGGTGTGGCACTGTAGAATCAGCACTGGATTGTGAACCATAAGGTCGGCAGTTCAAACCTACCAGCAGCTCCTTAGAAATCCAATATAGTGTTGCTATGAGTCAGAATCAATTCAACAGCACTTAACAAAAACAACAA
>NW_006408771.1:2818434-2822369 GCF_000296735.1 Chrysochloris asiatica | reverse complement strand
GCACATAACAACAACAACCAGTCTTTGGTTGCTCTATAAGAAGTCTTGGACTATGAGAATTCTTTTTCTAGATTGATTAAATCAATGATTTGTCTCTGAAGTCAAAAAGTACCTAATCAGTGAGGAACTGACTTTTAATTTTCTTTTAATATTCAACAGTGCTCCTGGCCACCCAGAACTCAATGGATTCAGCACAGGATTCAAAGTATCCCTAAACACAGAGGTCTCTAATCCAACATCTAGATCCAGGGGTCCTGAGAATCCTTAAGGATAATTACTTATGGTAAAACCCATTCCCAACAAGTCCATTCACAGGATTTATGACAGGCAATCAAGGCAATCATGAAAGGAAGTGTGCACTTGTCAATGTGGAAAAGAAATGTGGGGTGAACATTTCAGAAAAATGATCGTGGAGAAATTGAGTAGCTTACAGAAATCACACTAACAGAATTAACAGAGGGTGATTTGATGGAGATGAATGCTTCTAAACCAGTGGCAAAAAATGAGGAAGAAAATATAGATGCAGCATTGCCAGAAAACAAATGGACAGACACTCGGGTACAACAGTTCAGATTATTCAAGACTGCTTTTGATTTTTGGTGGCATGGGCCCTTCTATCATACAGGCACTGAAACTAAAACAAATGGTGATAGAAAGACAGCTACTGTATATATCAAGATTTTAGTTGTTATTAGGTGCCATCAAGTTCATTCTGATTCACAGTGAACCTATATACAACAGAATGAAACACTGCCTAGTCCTGCTCCATTTTCAAAAATGGTATTGCACTTGAGTCCATTGCTGTAGCCACAGAGTTAATCCATGTAGCTGGGGGTCTTCCTCTTTTTCAATATCCATTTTTGCCAAGCCCAAAGAATCCTTCAACATTGCAAGCAGAATTTTTAATTTTTCCTCCAGTTCTTTCAGCTTGAGAAATGCTGAGCATTTTATTTCCTTTATGTTTTTGAATTCCAGGTTTTTGCATATTTCATTATAATAATTGACCTTGTCTTCTTGAGCTACTCTGACATTTTCTGTTCAGTTCTTTGACTTCAGCATTTTTGTTCATTTTATTTTCTTGTGCATCTCTGCATTCAAGAGCTACTTTCAGAGTCTCCTCTGGCATTGATTTTTTATCTCTTCCTTATTGTCTGTCTTTTTAATGACCTTTTGCTTTCTTTTTGCATGATGATCTTGATGTCATCCACAACTCTTTTGATCTCTGGTCACTGGTGTGTAATGTACCAAATCTGTCCTTGAGATGGTCTCTGCATTCAGGTAGGATATATTCAAGGTCATATTTTGGCTTTTGAAGACTTGTTTTACATTTTTTCAGGTTCAGCCTGAACTTGCATATGAGCAATTGATGATCTTTTCCAAAGTTGGCCCCTTGGCCTTGTTTTACCTGATGATATTGAGTTTTTCCACAGTCTGCTTGCACAGATGTAGTCAATTTGATTCTTGTGAATTCCATCTGGTAAGGTCTATGTGCATAATCAACTTATATTTTTTATGTTGTTTAAAAAAGGTATTTGCAATGAACAAGTCATTGGTCTTGAACATTTCTGTCATATAAAATCACCAACATAATTTCTATCACCAAGACTATTTTCCAAATAACAATCCTTCCTTTTTGTATCCAGTCTTTACATTATAATCACCAATGGTTATCAATGATCTTAAATTGCATATCTGATCAATTTCAGATTGGAAAAGTTGGTAGAATTCTTCAAGTTTGTCATCAATGACTTCAGTGCTTTGTGTGTAAATTTGAATAATACTGATCTTAACTGGTCTTCCTAGTATATATACATGGATGGTAAGCTAAATATAGGCAGTGTTGTGTTGGTGCTGTAGGATATAGCACTGTACCACCGATTGGTTTGAACCACAAGATCAGAGCTTCAAACTCATCAGATGTTCCTTGGAAACCATATACAGCATCGCTATGAGTTGGAACCTCAACTCAGTGGCAATTAACAACAACAACATTGAAAGCAGAGGCAACAAGATGGCAGACTTGGCAGAAAACCTGTACTGACCATCTACAGCCATGATATGGAAAACCAAGTGAAACAGATGCAGATGATAGTCATGGAATTCTTAGCTTCTAATGAAATGACAGAGAAGAGGATTCGTTGCTTGCTAGAAGAGAAAGCTGAGCAGACACAGGAAAATAAGGAGAAATTGTCAATATAAGTTAGAGTCCAGACATGTGCAGCCATCTTAATCTTTAGTGACTGGTTTCAGAGACAAGAAAGCGTATAAGGTTTGCAAAAACATACCTCTGGTTGGCAGAGACAAAGGTGCAATTTTTTTCCTGGTGATCAGAGGTGATTGCTATCTGCACACCCCTCTATACCCCCAGGGAAGTTCTTTCTCAACTGCTACTGCTTTTTGTTTTCTTCTTATTTATTTTATCTCTCTGCTTTTAATTTTTGTTGTTGTTGTTACTACTCTCTGGGTTCTTACCCTTTTACTCATTTATTTCCCTAATTGTGTTTTGGTCTTTTTCTTTCTTTTTATTTATCTCTTTTAGTCTTCACTTTTTTATCATATTATTTTCCTTTCCCTCTTTTCTCTCTTTGTTCCTTTGTATTCTTTTGATAGCTGTTGCCTGCTTTTTTCTTTTTTTCTTTCTCTACTATATATTCTTTATTTGCTGTTGTTTGCTACATTTTGTTTATTTTCCTTCTCTTTTGTGTATGAGTTTGTTCTTCTTGCCTCAGCTGACAGAAGATAGCAAGTGAAGCCATAGGGCAGTCACAGCCATATCCTTTACCACCTATCCATTGGCCAAGAACCAATACCAGCTGCCATAAACTGGATCAATAACAATAAACAACATCAGCCAAATCCACTCTCAACTGAACTGTGTGACAGCAAACATAGACCTGGGCACAGGCTCATTTCCAGATCACACTTACCTGGAGGCAGACAGTGAGGTCCTAAGGATACACCAACATACAATCATAACCTTAATATAAATTTAAAAAGATCACATTGTCTTTAAAGCAGAAGATAGTTTCTGTTCACAAGAAGAAAAACACAGTGGATGCAACAAGTGACCAAAAAGCAGAACTAGAAAACATTTTTGAGGGAAAAAAAGGCATTGGGACTATCTGAAAAAGAATTCAAGAGAATTATATATAGGTACATCTAAAGGATTGAAAGAAAGGTAAAGGGAAATAAGTAAGAATTCAGGAAAACACTACAGGAACAATCAAACAGAATAGATAAAAGATTAGAGACAATACAAAATTTGCAAATATAAATTCAGAAGATTAATACTAAGATTTCAGAAATGTACAATGTATTTAAAGGACAAGAGAGTAGATTTGAATCAATCAAATTGGTGAGTTTCAAGAAAAATCTCTCAATACTAGGAAGCTAGAAGAACAATTAGAAAAAGAGAATGAAAACAATCTGAAGAAAGCCTAAGATTCATGTGGGACAATATGAAGTGGAATAACTTATAGGTGACTGGAATACCATAACAGGAAGAGACAAAGAAAAGCAGATAAAACATAGCTGGAGAGCTTCTCACAGAAAATTCCCATAACATCAAGAAATACGAGAAGAAAACCATTTAAGAAGCTGAACAAACCACAAACGGGATAGATCCCAAAGGAAAATCACCAAAAAATAAAATAATCAAACTCTCCAAAGTCAAACACAAAGAAAGAAATCTGAAAATGGCTTGGGAATAACTGGAAGTCACCTACAAAGGCTAACCAAAAAGATTAAGCTCTGATTTCTCAACAGAAATCATGTGAATAAGAACTCTGAAAAAAAAATAAATAAATAAAATTGCCAACCAAGAATCATATATCCATCAAAACTGTCTCTCAGATATGACAGTGAAAGTAGAACATTTCCAGAAAAACAGAAATTAAAGGAATTTGTAACAACTAGACCAACTTGAAAAAAAAAAA
>NW_006408771.1:2809328-2817649 GCF_000296735.1 Chrysochloris asiatica | reverse complement strand
AAATGATATCAAGCTAATGGCAATCAAAAATAAGCAGGAGTGGCAATATTAATCTCTAATAAAGTAGACTTTAAGGCAAAAACCAGCATAAGAGATAAAGACATTATCTCTTGATTAAAATGTCGATTGATCAAGAGGACATAACTTTAATACATAACCTTAATAAACACCTATGTTCTTCAAAATACATACATAAACCTCAAAATCATACATAAATGCATACATACAAAAATCTCTAATAAAATTTAAGTACAAAAACTGTACTTAGATACAATATAGATACAAAATACATGTCAGCCAATTATTTATGCTGTTGGTGAGGCTTCCAGTCAATGTTCTTGTTGTTAAGTGCCATTGAGTCGGTTCTGACCCATAGAGACCCTATAGAGGATTTCCAAGGAGCGACTGGTGAGCTTGAACCACTGACCTTGCAGTTCAAGCAGCTTTGCAGTCTGGCGCATTAGCCCACAGCGTCACACCAGGACTCCAGTCAATAGAAGGCTACTTACTAATAGCTATGTCTTTAGGGAGTCATACTTTACATGTGAATGTCTGACTGCCTATAGTGTCTGTGAGCCTACACCACCACATTTAAAAGACCTATTGAACTTGTGGTGTGGTACTATCGGTTAATGCGACAAACTGCAAAGTTGGTTTGAGCCGTAAAGGCCTCAGTTCCACTCTCACCAGCTGCTCCTCAGAAACACTGTACAGGACCCTCCTGTACAGGGTCGCTAAGAGTTGGATTCCAACTCGACAGCACTTACCACCACCAATTAAATATGTGGAGTCCTGGTGTGGTGCGGTGGGTTAACGTGCCAGACTGCAAAGTCAGCAATTTAACCCACAGCGCCACACCAGGACTACTAATGTATGTATAACACATCCATAAATTGCATTGTAGGATGAAAACTGGAATTCGAACCACCAGCTGTTCAAACCCACCAGCTGTTCTCGAAACCCTATACTGGGACGCCGTTAAGTCAGAAATGAATCAACGATACTTAACAACCAATGCTCTCTATGTGAAGCAATTTTCAAAAGTATAACAGGGGTTGCCTATTGTAAGAATGTGGAAAGAAGTTTCATGTTTTTTCCTTTTATAAATGAGTACATTTAATTTTTTTTAAAAAAAAGGAAGCTTGTTTTTAACGTTAGTTTATATTTAAGGTATTAAGTGAGAATGGAAGGGGAAGAATACAGCAACATTGATATCGTAATGCAAAATCCTAACTGAGAATGGAAAAATATATATGGCAACTGTGTTTGAATAGTGCTAGAAGTCTAGCTATTAAAAGCAAAATCATTAAATTTTAGATTATGGATTGCTTCTACATTTAGATAACTCCTGAGCAATTTTACAGTGGTCATATACATATCTATCAGTGTCATACATAATAGAAGTTTTTAAGCAGCTGAAACTTTAAATATGTTGGAAAATGTTCTATTTAGAAATAATTCTGATTAATTCAGTACATACTTTATAAATGTCTCTTTCTACCAGGCAGTTTTGCATGATAATAGTGTATTTATTTCTTAACATTTCAAATTCTCCAGCTTTTTTATACTTTTTATACCAAAAGTCATAATTATTTCCATAGTAACCATGCTTATTGTCAGAGGTAGAAAATTTTGACTTCTGTTGGGTATTTTTTAAGGAGCAAGGAAACATTTAAATAACAAAAAATTCTACTTTATAAAAATTGTCAAGATTTGAGAGAAAATTTATTTGATGATTCCTTTAATAACTGACACAGGTAACTCATTGTCACTTCTTTAGGAATCTCAAATTATAATTAATACTTTTTTATCATTCATAATTTCTTTCTGACATTCAAATACCTAATATGAAGAATATACATTTTTACATTTTCAGTTAGAAAATCTGCCCCAATATCCAATTTTCTGTGCTGTTTTGATACTTTTGTTTAATAAAAGTTTCTTCAATTTTGTAGCAATACTTTTGCTTGACCCTCATATGTATGTGTGTATAATTTTCCAGTTGCATCCATTCTGTCTCTATTAGATTTGATAATGCCAGTCACTGTCAAGTGGTCCTTATTTGATACAGTCTCAGTGGGTCAAAGAAATCCACTGCCATCAAATCAATGTTACTCATAATGAACCTACAAGGCAGAGTAGAACTGCTTCCTAGAGTTTCGGAGGCCATGAATCTTTACTGAAATAGGTAGCCTTGTCTTTTTTGAAGGTGTGACTGGTGGCTTTTAATTCCTAATTTGTGGTTAGCAGCCCAACGCATATCTCACTACACCACCAGACCTCAAGCTGGTCTAATAACCATCACTAAATATATTGTTATTGTTAGGTGTTGTCGAGTTGATTCCAACCCCATGCACAACAGAATGAAACACTGCCAGGTTCTGCACCATCCTCACAATTATTTCTATGTTTGAGCACATTGCTATATCAATCCCAGATTCAAATGATGTCAGCAATGATATCTTCCATTCCATGTCTTTGTCTGAATCCAGCTAGAATCTCTAGCTGTTCCTTGTCAATGTACTGTTGCAGCTGTTTTTTAAATTATCTTTAGCAAAATTTTACTTGCATATAATAGTAATGATGTTATCTGATGATTTCCTTATTCCACTGGGTCACTTCTCTTTGGAATAGACACAAACATGGATCCTTTCCAATCAGTTGGCCAAGTAGCTATCTTCCAAATCTCTTGACATAGATGAGTGAGTATTCCCAGTGTTGAATCAGTTGGCTGAAATTTTCCAATTTGTATTCTATCAATCCCTGTAGCCTTGTTCTTTGACAATGCCTTAAGTGCACCTTGGACATTTTCCTTTAGTACTATTGACTCTTGATCATATGCTACCTCTTTAAATGTTTGAACATCAACAATTTCTTTTGGTACAGTGACTCTCTGTATTCCTTTCATCTTCTCTGATGCTTTTGGCATCATTCAATATTTTGCCTATATAAAACCGTTCAATGTTACAAGTTGAGCCTTCAAATTTTTCTTCAGTTCTTTCAACTTGAGACATACCGGCATGTTCTTTTCTTTTGATTTCTTAACTCCACATCTTTGTGCGTTACATTCTAATGCTTTGTCTTCTCAAGTAGCCTTTGACATTTGGTTTAGCTCTTTGACTTCTGTTCTTTTTCCATTCATTTTAACATCTCTGCAGCAGAGCAAGTTTCAGAGTCTCTTTGACATCCATTTTGGCCTTTTCCTTTTATTTTAATGAACTTTTGCTTTCTTCCTGTACCCCACGACTCCTCTGGTCTTCAGTCATTAGTGTCTAAAGCATCAAATCTGTTTTCGAGGTGATCTCTAAATTCATGTGGGATATGTTCAAGGTCATATACTGGCTCTTGTGGATTTCTTCTAATTTTCTTTAGCTTCAGCCTGAATTTGCATATGAAAAATTGGTGATCTCTTCCACAGATTGCTGACCTTGTTTTTTGTTTTTGTTTTTATGTTTTTACTGTGAATTGAGTGAAAATTTACAGGGTGGATCATCAGATTTTCATTCAACAAATCATATACTTTGTTTTATTACAATGATTATAATCCCCTCCATGTACCATCAATTAACAGTATTTCTCTCTATTTTTAAAATTAAAGTAAAATTTCATTCTAGAAGTTCAATTATTTCAGTATTTTCATTTGTAAAGTATTATTTTTCTCCTCAAGAGTATCTAACATATTGTCTGTGCTTTATTGAGTGTAGAAATAGTATACTGAATTTTAAAAGATGGAAAATTAATTTGGTCAACTCTTTTATGAACATTATGATATTTTTCTTAATATAGTCCACAATTTCAGAAAGTTTTTGAAAATGATGAATAATATGTTGTTGTTGTTATGTGCCAGTGAGTCAATACCAACTCATAGTGACCTTATGCACAGCAGAACAAAACACTAACCAATCCTGGACCAACCTCACTATTGTTGCCATGCTTGAGCCCATTGATGCTGCCACTCTGTCAATCCATCTTGCTAGGAATCTTCCTCTTTTTCTTTGACCTTCCACCCTACCAAACATGATATCCTTCTGCTGACAATACATCTGAAGTATGAGAAATGAAGTCCGGCCATCCTGACCTCCAAGGAGCACTCTGGCTGCACTTCTTCCAACAAAGATCTGTTGGTTCTTTAGGCAGCCCATGGCACTTTCAATATTCTCCTCCATCACCATAACTCAAAGGCATCAATTATTCCCTGGTCTTCCTTATTCACTGTCCAGCTTTCACATACATATGAGGTTATTGAAATACCATGGCTTGGGTCAGGTGCATCTTAGTCCCCAAGCTGACATATTTGCTCTTCAACACTTTCAAAAAGTCTTGTGCAACAGATTTGCCTAATGCAATACATCGTTTGATTTCTTGACTGCTGCTTCCTTGAGTGTTGATAGTTGAATCAAGAAGAACGAAATCCTAGACAATTCAATCTTTTCTCTGTTGATAAAAAATGTTGCTTATCGGTCCAGTGGTGAGGATTTTTGTTTTCTTTACATTGAGATGCCATCCATCCTGAAGGCTGTGCTCTTTGATCTTCACCAGTAAATATTTTAAGACTTCTTAACCTTCAGCAAACAATATTGTATCATCTGCATATTGCAGGTTGATAATGAGTCTTCCTCCAATCCTGATGATACATTTTTCTTCAGATTATTTACTCAGCATACAGGTTGAATAAGTATGGTGAAAGAATATAACCCTTTCACACACCTTTCTTAATTTGAAACCATTCAGTGTTCCCATGTTCTGTTCAAACAACTGCTTCTTGGTCCAGGTACAGATTCCTCATGAGCATAATTAAGTGTTCCGGAATACTCATACTTTGCAATGTTGTCCATAGCTTGTCATGATCCACACAATTGAAAACTTTTACATAGTCAATGAAGTACAGGTAAACATCTTTCTAATATTCTTTGCTTTCAGCCAAGATCCATTGTACATCAGCAATGGTATCCTTGATTCCACAGCCTCTTCTGAATCTGGCTTGAGCCTCTAGAATTTCTCTGTCAATGTATGCTTGCAGCTGTTTCTGTATTGCTTTTAGTAAAACTTTACTTGCATGGGATATCAAAGATATTGTCCAATGATTTCTGCATTCCTTTGGGTCACCTCTCTTTGGAATGGGCGTAAATATGCACCTCTTCCAATCAGTTGGCTAGATAGTTGTCTTCCAAATTTCTTGGCATAAATGAATAATATAACACAATTTTATTTTCTGAAGAGTTAATTATGATTTTGATCGTAATGCTGATGGGAGTATATTTTCTTTTCTTTTATCTGTACCAACTCCTCACTTATTGACTATCTCATTCTCTAATATTTTGCATGTTTGACAATAGTAAAAGAAATGGCACTATTTTGCACATTAACAACATATGTCTGTCAGTAAAGAATAGCAAGCTATTAGTAGACAGTAAAGGTTAAAGTTATGGTTAAAATTTACTGGTCCATGGTTCTCAACGGTTTGGAAGTTACACAGTGATGAAATTTGTCAATTATATAGTGATGTTGTCATCCTCCATTTGTGATCTTGTGTGGTAGTTCTCCATTTTTGCATAACACTGATTTTCACATAAAGAGCTGGTCTTTGGAAACTAGCCATGTCGATAAGTGAGTCATGTGCTTACATTTGTTTACAGATAATGAGTTATTTTTGTCTGACTCTTCCCAACAATCATTGTCATTGTACTTAGAACACACTTCATACAGAATATTAATGAGGATTAAAAAGTAGGCTTATGTTATCTTGCACAATGTTAGAATGAATTAGCTGCAGATTCCAAACTATTGATTCCCAAGCTCCTTCTTTACTTGTTAGTGGATAAACATATAAAACAAAAAGGCAAAGAAAGAAAGTTTGCAAAACTCTAAATATAGGTACTTTGCATGTTGCCATCATTTGTTTATTTCTAAAATTCTTAATTTTGGATTAAGGAGGATCCTTTTTATAACTTACGTATTTGTTAAACAAAAATTCAGTAAATGAAAACTACATGAAAATGAGTGCTGTATAATTTTTAGTCATGAGTTTGGATATATTTTTGTCATGATCTTACTATTTATTAAAAAAAAAAAAGTTAACATAAAGGTGAATTATACAAAAGGTGTAAGAAATATATTTGAATCCTTCAGTCACTCCATAGGAGAAAGATGAGGCTTTCTGGTCCCATAAAGACTTGCAGTCTGAGAAACCCTATACAGGGTCACTGCAAGTCAGAACTGACCAGATGGCACACACCAGCAACAGCAGAAGAAATACAAAAACTGGATAAACTCTGAAACCACCAGTCTCATAGTTCAAAATTCAAATGAAAATTAAATTGTTCACACTGTAAGTAATTTCCCTTTCAGGAGCAGGTGCTCAGAATGAGAATAAACAGTGAATTTGATCTCTCTCTGAGTTTTCAATGGGGTCCACATTTAGACTTTTTCTATTACTATTCTAGCTACCTGGTTTGCAACCTCTGTCTGCTTTTCACATCTCTATGACAGTATTAAAACATTTCTTCTTGTTTATATCTGTTTTTATCTAGCCTACATTACGGGCACCTTTCCAAGTCTGGAATTGTGCCTAGTTTTCCTTTGAATCTCAGACTGATATTTGGCAAATGGTACAAATTTAGCACATTATTTTAAACTGCATTGATTAAGATTTGATGGATGAATACATGAAACCAAAAATCTCTATTTCCCAAGCAGTCCTTTCAAAATTAGCTTGTTTTCTATGCCATTAAAAAGGAGTACTGGTGACATGATAGTTGAAGCACTTGAATGCTAAATGAAACGTTCCCAATTCAAACCTACCAGTTGCTCCACTAGGGAAAGATACGGCAGTCTGCTTCCATAAAGACTATTGTTGTTGTTGTGAAGTGCTGTTGAGTCACTTCCGACCCATAGCGACCCTGTATAGGGTTTCTAAGGAGCAGCTGATGAGCTTGAACTGCCGATCTTGCAGCTCAAACGGCATTGCAGTCTGCCGCATTAACCCACAGCACCACACCAGGACACCCTCCATAAAGATTACAGCCTTGGAAACTTATGGGGACAGCTCTACTCTGTCCTATAAAGTCATAATGGGTTGAAATCAACTTGATGGCAACGGTTATGTTATTAGAAATAGATTTACTATGAAATACTAAAGTTGTAATTGCAAATTGCATAGCTTTGGGCAATTTACAAAATAGTTTCATGTTTTATGCTGCAGTAGTTAAGGTTATATGCTACACTGATGGGGTCATGCTTCTCAGTAATTTGGCAGTCATAATACATTCATCCATGATGATATCTGATACAATGTAATCACATTAATGATAAGATTTGCTATGAGCAGTCACTAGGTTGAAAGGGAGTTTCATAGAGGTGTATCCTGTTTCCAAACTATATGCTGCTTTCTGGCAAAGCTCTCTTGCCTTTTAATTTATCTGGATCATGCATCTGACTTGTTATCTGACCTCCAGTTCTTTGTACTTGAGCCTGTGGCCTGTCATATTACTTGTCAATTTTGGGACTAAAATAGCTTCTGCAGCTATTGAACCAGTAGCTGAGTGTTTTATGTCAATCTTAGGTTCATCAACATCTTCAACCCATCATCCCACAGACTGCTGTCTAACCTGCCAATCTAGGGATCATCAACCCTGAGGAAACATGAGTCTAGAGAAGCCTGGTGTCTGACACATGAACCTAGGACTTGCCAGCCTTTATAACCATGTGGACCATTTCCTTAAGATAAGCCTCTTTTCCTTTCTCTCATTCATTTATGCATATAAATGAAAAACTTCTTTCTTTTGGCTTCTCTAGGGAACAAAATCTAAGATACACACAATTTCTTCTATAGATAGACAGTAACGAGTATTTGAAAGATATTTCAAGGAGTATCTATTCCATATTTTCCTGAAGATTTAAAATTGTATTTAGTGTCATATTCCTTCATTCTGAAGGCCTTTCTTCAGCAGAATTGAGGCATGTTCTTATTTTTTATGCCCGTAAATATCTTTATTTAGTATTCATTCTTGAAGAAAATTTTGACTGGATATGTTTAAAATTGTTTTCAGCATGTTAAAATTGTGGACTATTGCCTTCTTATCACCCTGTTTTTAATAGGAAAATATCATGGCATATTGATATCTACAATACAACAAACCTTTAAGTCCTTAGGTATTTATTTGTTATAACTGACAATGCTGGTTAGTACATTCACAAAGACATTTTAATATTCTTATATGTTTTTAATTAACAGCAAAGAATGCAGCTTACTTACAATTGGAAAACTATGATATATCATTATTTAAAATTTCTGGGAAGACAGTGACTTCTTTTTAATCTTC
>NW_006408771.1:2784069-2803635 GCF_000296735.1 Chrysochloris asiatica | reverse complement strand
TAATTGTTGGAGATGCTGTGTTAATGTGTTAATTTTGGTTCTTTCTTCTTTTTGGATGTGTGGATTTATCACAATAAATTGTCCTCTCAGCACCGCTTTAACTGTATCCCAAAGATTTTGGTATGTTGTGTTTTCATTCTCATTTGTTTCTAGGAACTTTATGAATTCACGTTTAATTTCTTCTTTTACCTAGTTGATTTTCAGCAAGGTGTTGTTCAGTTTTCATGTATTAGACTTATTTCCTTAGTCTTGCTGTTGATTTCTAGTTTTATAGCATTGTGATTGAAAAGATGCTCTGTAGTATTTTGATGTTTGTAAATTTATGAAGGCTTGCCTTGTGACGTAACACATGTTCAATTCTGGAGAATGTTCCAAGTGCACTGGAGAAGGAAGTATATTGTGTTGTTGTTGGGTTGAATGCTCTATACACGTCTATGAGGTCAAGATGGTTGATGGTGCTGTTTAGTACCTCTGTATCTGTGTTGAGTTTCTTTCTGGTTGTTCTGTCCCTTTACGAAAGTGGTGTATTAAAATCTCCACTATAATTGTAGATTTATCTATTTCTTTCTTCAATTCTAGTAAGGTTTGCTTCATATATCTTGGTGCTTTTTCATTGGGAGCATAGATATTTATTATGGTTATGTCATCTTGCTCAGTCGACCCTTTGATGATGAGATAGTGTGCTTCTTTATCTCTTATGCTGGTTTTTGTCTTAAAGTTTGCTTTATCAGAGATTAGAATTGCCATACCTGCTTGTTTATTATTGCAGTTAGCTTGGTATATTTTTTTCCATCCTTTCACTTTTAGTCTGTTTTTGTCTTTGTGTGTAAGGTATGTCTCTTGCAGGCAGCATATTGAAGGATCTTGTTTTCTTATCCCATCTGCCACTCTCTTTCTCTTCACTGGAGCAATCAATCCATTGACATTCAATGTAATTATCAATAGGCATGAATTATTTGATGCCATTACATTAATTTTTTGGTATTGCTGTTTACTTGTTTGTTCTGTATGCCTTCTTGTATTGAATTTGTGTTTTTTTGTGCTATTTCTTTTCAGTTTCTTTTTAGTTTTCATGTTTGCTTGTTCTGCTTGGTCTATTTAATTTTTGATAACTATCAATTTTTTTAGAATCATACTTTGTACTTTCCACTTTCTGATTAGTGGAGGTTTGTAGCTATTTCCTTTCTTTGAGTTGTGAACGTCCTGAAAGCTTCACTCATCCATGTCATTAAAGTCAACTCTATTTTGTGGAAGCTGTTCTTACCCAGTAGTGTTTTGAATGCTTTCTAACTTGTGGTGGTCATCTTCTGGTATAGTATCAGATAATGCTCTACTCTATTCATAAGGTTTTTCCATTACTACCATTCTGAAGTGGTCCAGACCTTTACTTCCTTGTCTCTGTTGCTCTGGAGGCTCCACTGAAATCTGTCCAACATAGGTGATCTTGCTAGTATTTAAAATATTAGTAGCATTGCTTAAATCATCACAAAAACACTCACCCCACTACGACTAACTGACAGACCAAAGGTGGTGATATTGCATAGGAGATCAAAGTGACCCCATTTTCTTAGGAATAAAGCTCAGCAGGCAGTAATGGATCAGACTGAAGAACCAACAGAAATGATGAACATAGGGAGAAAGTGGAAAAAGTGCTATTAAATTGGGCGGAACATAATCAGAGTCACAAAAATGTGTGTGAATTGTGGAATGAAAACCCAGTTTGCCCCACTAACATTAACCCAAATAAAAACAAACCAACAAAGTAGTTTCCATACCATATTAAGGTGATCTCTATCTCTGAATTAAATTGGCCCAGCAGATCACCTCAGAAGCCACTGCTTTGGTTGGACCTTTTCTTTGAAGGCATCACCCAAACTAGACTAATACAAGAGTATTTCTAAAAGAAATACACTGCAGCCATCCACTGACCATAGAGACATGTGGGAATAAACCTGTGGATATGTGAACTGAAAACCTAGTGGTAATATTTTGTGATTTACCATGAATCGTTGGACATAATTATTATTTTGTTTTTTGTTTTTAGCATCAGTGCTGTCTTATAGAGATCCTATATACAAGAGAATGAAACACTCCCTGATTTTTTGTTAGTCTTACAGTTGCTCTATTTGAGCCCATTGCTACTGCCACTGTTGTCAATCCATCTTACTGGGGCTCTTCCTCTTTCTCGTTGACACTTCATTTTCCCAAGCATGCAGGTCTTCTCCAGAGAATGTTGCTGTTGTTGTTGTTGTTAAGTGCCCTGGAGTCAGTTCCAACTCACAATGACTCTGTAAACATTTTCCAAGGAGCAACTGGTGAGTTTGAACCACCTACCTTGCAGTTCAAACTGATGTTATAGTTTAGTGCTTATCCTATAGCACCATACCACTTCTTTCTCTTAAAAACAAGACCAAAGTACATGTAATAAAGTCTTTCTACCCTCTCTTATAAGGAGCATTCTGATTCTACTTCTTCAAAGACTACATTTGTTTGTTCTGCCAATCCATGTTATTTTAATATAATTTGATAACAACTTAATTCAAATGCATCAGTTATGGTTATGGAAACTATTTTTCAAAATCCCAAAGTGGTAATTTTGATAAATGTTTTCAATGGTCACAGAATGATCATAGGAGCTAATAATGAAGAGGTTTTAAGAAAATTATACTTAATTGGTGAGACAAAGTCCAGGAAATTTGCGCCTGTGATTTTCTTTTTCTTTTTTTTTTTTTAACATTACAACAATGTTCATTTCCATACCCTCAAAAGGTAGCAACAACTGTCCTTTGAAAATTCTGTTGGGAAAACATTTCAGATTCACCCTACAACCCTGATCATGACCCTCTAGAATGTTTTGTTGTTGCTGTACTCAAAACTCAAATAACCTTTATAAGGAGTAAAGTTTTCGTACATCAAAAATACCAAATTTGCCACTAGATGTTTAGTAAACTGAATTTTCAGAATTCTTTGTAAGAGGGTTAGAGAAATGCACACACTGTCATCACAGGTATATAGACCTAGAAGGAGGTTACGTCAAGAAAAAAATCCCTTCATATTTTGATATTTTTGTTTAACAAAAATTTCTGTATCTTACTGGAATCCTGGTGTGGCACTGTTGGTGAAAGAGCTGGGCTAAAAAGTTGGTTTGAACCACAAAGTCGGTGGTTCAAGGACATCAGCTATTCCTCAGAGTTCCTAAACAGGGTCGCTATGAGTTAGACTCAATTTGACTGCACTTAACAACAGCAACAACAATATCTTATCAAACTTTTTGACTTACTGTATACACATACACATATACAAGGGGAGTTCCAAAACTTGTTCACAAATGAAATTAGAAGTCAATGGAAATTTTTCCTGAACTTTTCATACATATACTTATGGTTGGATATTGACCATTTCTTCTTGCTAAAGTGACTTTGTGTATACCTTCAATCTTCTTTTGATGTCTTCTGCATCTGTCAATATTTTGCCCATGGAGTCCTTAAATATTTCAAGTTGGGAAATGTATTTTTTTTTCTCTTTAGTTCTTTCAACTTTAGAAATGTTGAGCTTGTTCTTCACTTTTGGCTTTCTAACTCCAGATCTTGGTGAATTTCTTTATAAAACTTTATTTTCTCTTCTTGAGCTGCCCTTTGAAATTTTTTGTTAAGCTGTTTTACTTCCTCATTTCTTCTGTTCACTTTAACATCTCTATGCTGGAAAGCCAGTTTCAGAGTCTTTTAAGACATCCATTTTTGTCTTTTCTTTCTTTCCTGTCTTTTTAATGACCTTTTGCTTTTTTCTTGTATGATGTGCTTGATGTCATCCCACAGCTCTTCTAATCTTCTAGTGTCCAATGCATCAAATCTGTGCTTGAGATGGTCTCTAAATTCAGGTGGGATATGTTTAAGCTCATGTTTTACTCTCATGAACTTGTTTTAATTTTCTTTTGCTTCAGCCTGAATATGGATAATTTATGGTCTTTTCCACAATCTGCCCCTAGCTTTCTTTTGTCTGATGATATAGATGGAGATTTTCCACCACCTCTTTCCACAGACATAGTCAATTGATTACTATGTATTCCATTTGGTGAGTTCCATGTGCCTTTTTTTAAAAGATATATACAACTAATTGGTCATTGGTCTTGCAGTACTAAATCATGCTTTCTCCATCATCATTACTATCACCAAGGGCATATTTTCTAACTACTGACCCTTCCTCTGTGTTTATAACCTTCACATTCCCATTACCTGTAATTTTCAATACATCTTGACTGCATGTTTGATCAATTTCAGACTGAAGAAATTGTTTGTTGTTATTGTTAAATGCTATCCAGTCACTACTGACTCACAGAAACTCTGTCTAGAGTTTCCAAGGAGTGGCTTGTGGGTTTAAACAACCAACCTTAGCTGTCCAGTACTTATCCTATTGCCATACCAGAACTTTCTTCACAATCTCTACCTCTGCCTTTAGTGCTTGGTGTGTACATTTAAATAATACTGGTATTAACTGGTCTTCCTTGTAGTCATATGGATATTATCCTATTAGACACGGTGTTGTATTTCACAATAGATCATGAAATGTGCTTTTTGATGATGAATGCTACACCTTTCCTGGTGAACTTATTGTTCCTTGCATAGGAAACCATAAGACTGTTGGAATCAAAATGGCAATACCATTTGAGTCTACTAATGCCTAGGATATTGATTTTATGCATTCCATTTCATTTTTGAAAGTTTCTAGTATTCCTAGATTCATACTTTATACACCCTTGCTCCATTTACTAATAGATACCTGCAGCTGTTTTTCCTCATTTTGAGTCCTACCTCATCAGCAAATCAAAGTCCTGAAAGCTTTACCCCATTTGCATCATCACTGTCAGCTCTACTTTGAGGAGGCAGTTCTTCCCCACTACTATTGTGAGTGCCTTGAAACATGAGGAGTCCATTTTCTGGAACTATATATGATAATACTTTGGCTCTATTCATAATGGGTCTATTTTTTATATATCTGACAATGTCTCACTGCTATTCATAGGGTTTTTAGTTGTTAACTATTCAGCAGTAGTCTGCGTCGCTTTCTTCCTAGTCTGTCTTAGTCTGGAAGCTCAGCTGAAATCTGTTCACTATGGATGACACTACTGGTATTTAAAATCCCAGTGACATAGCTTACAACATCACAGCAATATGCAAGCCACCACAGTACAACAAACTGACAGACAAGTTGTGTTCAACCATTTCAAGAGATCATATATAATCAATGTACTGTTTAAGCCATTTTTGAAATGTTGTTGTGGTTGCTAAGTGCTGTCGAGTTGGTTCTGACTCATGGTGATCCTGTATGAGGTTTTCAAGGAGCAGTAGTTGGGTTTGAGCCACTGACCTTGTGGTTAGCAGCCCAGGGCTGATACTGCAGTGCCACACCGGGAGTCCTTTTTAGCAAAATTTTAATAATACTGTCTGATGATTTCCTCATTCCTTTGGATCACCTCTCTTGGAATGGGCACAGATATGGATCTCTTCCAATTAGTGGGCCAGGTAATTGTTTTCCAAATTTGCCGTTTAACAAATAGGACATTTTCCAGAACTAGGTAACTATTTGCTTCAGAGGTCCTCCTGATTCTTGTATCAGAAAAAATGTCCCCTTGAAGTGATGAGAATACAATTTTGATGTAAAATAAAATTACATCTGATTATGTGGCAAAAAGGCACTTTACATTAAAAACAGGGCATCATTTATGGAAAAATTGTAGTTTTACAAAATTCTTAAATACCAACATAGGGTCAATTTCACATAGTAGAAAACATACAGTGATTCTGCTGGAAAGTAGCAAAATTTTTACTTAATATTTCCCTCAACCCATCCAAAAAATAAAAGGAGAAAGAGAAGGTGGTCACAGTGACATGCTACATAATCCCTTGGGGAGAAAAGGAAAACAAAACTCACACCACAAAAAACTTCAGAACTTCAAAGAGGATAAAAATGTAGAATGTCAACACAGTATGACAAATGCAGTTAAACTCTTAAGATGTTCATGTTCTTAAGCCTAGAAATTCGTATTTGAATAATGTATTCAGAATGTATAATAAAAAATGTACTCAGATTTAGCTCAATATGAATTGCATGAGTGTAATAGCCAAATATTATAGGGACTTAAATAATCAAGCATATATAATTAAATATGGTCACTCTTTGAAAAAGAATGCTGCAAAACAATTACCTATAGCATCATTGAAAAATATTTAATGATACAAAGATTACTCAGGTTGTGTATTGAAATTTTATTCTGAATTTAAAATGTAATGCACCATATATACCTATATATTCATATATAAATATGCATATAGATATACAAATGATATCTATATATTCATATACAAATATGCATATAGATATACACATGATATCTATATTAAGATAAGTTGTTTTTATGGATAACTATTTATTTATGTTGCTGTGTGACCTTGAGTTGGTTCCGGCTCATAGTGACCCATTTTAGAGTTTCTGAGCTGCTGCGTTTGAACTCCCAACCCTATGGTTCACAGATGCTTAAATCATGTGGGAGCTTTGTCTGACTTCCCATGGATCACAAGGAAAAAAGAGAATTAAAATCAAACTCAGCCCAAGGCCATTCCTATGATGCAGAGCAGTCCATCCTACAACTTTCTTAACCCTATTCTGACACCAACAGTCCATCCCACAGCCCTCACTGATTCACATTGGGGTTAATAATCAATTGTAATGTCCACACAGAACTCATAGCAATACTTACAATTATGTAGTTTATTAGGGAAGGGTATAATTCAGGATCTAAAATTCAGGATACAGTAGTTTTCCAATTAGGGATGCCTCTTGTCGGCCATATTACAGGAACACCTCACTCTTATCTTTGGCGTCTCAGCCATGTGATCCTTGGCATCTACCACAGTGTTGTAAAGCTCTTGTAGCTATTCTGTGAATGCTCAAAGGGCACATTATTAGTCAGTCTCCTGCTCCTAGGCACTCAGCTTTACTTAGTCCATGGGTCTAGAGTCCAAAGCTGCTCTGTGTCTCCATGCCACCACTTTTGCCTTCACCTTTGTCATCACCTCTGATGTTGCTGTATCTCTAGGTAGGGATCTTACAATTCAGTTATGTTCTTCCTTCTTGATTGTCCTGGAGTCCTCCGTCTCTGCTTCTGATACAGCTTCTTTTAAACCTAGATGGAGGGCAAAACTAACCAGTCCCAGCTTTGTGGTTACTGCTATTAAGTGTCAGCAAGTGGGTTTCAATCTATAACGGCTGGTGAGTTTGGACTGCTGACCTTGCAGTTCAAACTAATCACATGGTCCAGCACAATATCCTGCAGTGCCCACAACGACTCCAATTCCAGCCTTAGATTCCTGTGTACTTTATTTCATGGTCCCACCCAATCACTTGGTGGGAATTAAGAAGATACTGGTTAGAAAAGTCATATCAAGTAAAGTCAAGGCACCACAGGAGTCCACCAGGGACCTGTAAACCTTTACATTACCTGTATATGTTTATTATTGTTAATTGCTTCAAGTTTTATATATAAATATATGTTATAAGGAGCTCTGGTAGTGTAGTAGTTAAGAGTTGTGTCGGGCTGCTAACCTCGAGGTCAGCATTTTAAAATTCGAAACTATCAGCTGTTCTACAGGAGAAAGATGAGGCTTACTACTGCTCCCATGAAGATTTACAGCCTCTGAAACCCTATGCCTCATCAATAATAGTTGAACCAACTCCATGGCACACTACCTCCACCACCATAGTTGTTATTGTTAGGCGATATCAAGTTGGTACCTACCCATAGCGACCTTATGCACAGCAGAACAAAACACTGCCCGATCTGGGTACAACCTCACTACTTTTGCTTGAGTCCATCAATGCTGCCACTTGGCTAATCCATCTTGTTGGGGGTCTTCCTCTTTTTCTCTGACCCTTCACCTTACCAAACATGATATCCTTCTCCAGCGACTGGTCCCTCCTGACAATATGTCTGAAATGTGAGAGACAAAGATTGGCCATCTTGGCCTTCAAGGAGCACTCTGGCTGTACTTCTTCCAAAACGGATCTATTGGTTCTTTTGGCAGCCCATGGCACTTTCAATATTCTCCTCCAACACAATAACTCAAAAGCATAAATTCTTCTATGGCCTTCCTTATTCACTGTCCAGCTTTCGCATGCTTATGAGGTTATTGAAAATACCATGGCTTGGGTCAGGCGCACCTTAGTCCTCAAGCTGACATCTTTGCTCTTCAACACTTTAAAAAGGTCTTGTGTGGCAGATTTGCCTAATGCAATACGTTGTTTGAATATATATATTTATTATTATTTTATATTATATATAATAATTACGATATAATATATGCTGTTGTTGTTCAGTGCCATGGAATTAGTTCCAATTCATAGTGACCCTGCATAGGGTTTCCAAGGAGTGACTAATGGGTTTGAACTGTGAACCTTGTGGTTCAAACCAATCTTGTGCTCAAGTGCTTATCCTACACTGTCACACTAGGACTCCATAATATAATGTATATTTATTATGTATGTTATGGTGAGTCAAAACTCATCTACATTCTCATTGCAGAATTTATTTGAAATTTTAGAAAAGACAAATATATCATCATTTGATGTAATCTCTTTGCTTTTTAATACACTTTAATCATCTGTTACAATGCTTTTGTATTCCCTTATTTTAAAATGTTTTAGGGTGAGTTGTGAGCTGCAAATATACCACTATCTTTACATCTTCACCAGAGGTGAATCTTTATCCTTGAAGGACTGCTTTCAGGGACCAAACAGGTGAAAGTTTGATGTAGCTAGATCAAGAATGTAGGGAAGATACCATAACGCCTCAAAATGAAGTTTTGCACATTGTCAACAGTGTGGTCAGAGGAGTGTGAATTTGCATTGTCAATGTCCTTCTATAGCAACCCTCTGCATTTAATATGAAGTTTAGGCTTCAGCTCTTCAGTGAACATCTCACTGTAAAAAGCACTGTTGATTGTTGCACATTTTCTCTGACGGTGTTCCAATACTGGCCCTTGAGATTGCCAGAAAATCGTTAAGCGTAAATTTTTCAGCTGATGGTTGACTTTTGAACTTTTTCTTAGTCAGCAGTTGAAGATGCTTCCATTCCATACTCTGCCTCTTACTCTTCAGTGATGGATCCATGTCTCATTGCTGGTAATGAATGGCATTTTAAAGAAAAGTTTACCTTCCTTTGAGTATCAGTGCAAATTTTGTTTGCAGATATCCAAAAGCTTCTGTTTATGCTCGTCTGTAAGCTATTTTAGTACCTATCTGGAATGAACTTTTTGCAACCCAAGTCTGCCATGGATAATTTCATAGGCAGAGCCAGGACTGATTTGCCAATGATTTGCCCATGACTGCATAATTTCATGTGCACACTCAATGTTGCCATCAGCTGTGAATTTGGAAGGACATTTTAATATAAGCAGAGTGCAGATAATTTTTTATTTGTGTGTGTATGTATGTATGTACATATATATATGTGTGTGTGTGTACATATACATATATATACATATACACACGAGGGAAATTAGGATAGAAAAAGAGATAGAATTCTGTTGTGGCACTGGCAGATAATTCGCTGGGCCACAAGGTCATTTTGAACCACAAGGTCAGAAGTTCAAACCCACCAGTCACTCCCAGAAATCCTATATGGTGTCCTTATGGGATGGAACTGACTTAGTGGCATTTAACAAAAACAACAACATATATATGAGACAAAATGAAATCATCAATAATTTTAAAACATCAGCAAACCGCAAAGAATTTATTTAAATCACAATCAACAATAGTAAACTCAAGGAAAAGAAGTCAAATCCATGGAAATTGAATGACACTGCTGAAAAGCTCCTGGATAATATAACCAATTATAAACTAAAATTAAAAAGTTCCTTGACTCAAATGAGAACAAAAATATGACAATAAAACCTTGGGACACAACAAAAGCAGCACTTAGAGAGGAATTTATACTAATAACTGAGCTCATTCAAATGGAAGAAAGAACCAAAATTTGCATATTAACAAAAAATCTCCAACAATTAGAAAAGACCAGCAAAATAATTCGATAGTAACCAGAAGAAAAGAACTAATAAAGATTAAAACAGAAATAAATGAATTAGAAAAAAGCAAATCAACTTGTTTGAAATGATTAATAAAATTGAGGAATCACTGGAAAATCTAACAAAAGAAAAGGAGAATATGCAAATAACTAGTTTAAGAAATGATATGCATAATATCACAACAGAACCAATGGAAATAAAAAGGATAATAGCACACTACAAAGATTTGTACTCCAATAAATTTAAAAAATCTAGAAGAAATGGATACATTTTAGAAAAACACAACCTATACATAGTAACACAGAATGAAGTACAAAACTTGCACATATGTATAAAAAAAGAAGAAATTGATCATGTAATTTAAAAACGCCCTATAAAATTAAGTCCAGACCCAGACAGCTTTGGTGAATTCTACCAAACATTCAATAAAGAGCTGACACCAATTCTACTCAAACTATTTCAAAACATAGGAAATTATAGAAAATTCCCAAATACATTTTTATGAGGCAAGCATAAACCTCTCATCAAAACTAGGTAAAGACATCACTAAAAAAGAAATTTATAGAGCAATATCAACAATGAACATTGGTACAAAAATTCTCAACAAAATCATAGCCAATAGGATTTATCAGCATTTAAGTATATAATATATGGTGATCAAGTGGGGTTCATTTCAGGGATGAAAGGATTGTTCAGTATTAGAGAAACAATCCACATAATCCACCATTAAAAAAAAAAAAAAGGAAAGGAAAAGAATCACATGATCATATTGATTGGTGTAGAAAAGGCATTTGACAAATTTGAACATCTGTTCCTGATAAAAACACTCAACAAAGTAGGAATTTAAGGAACATTCCTCAACATAATTAACAGCATACATACAAATATATACATATATACATAAAAATATAAATATACAATTGATAGATTTGACACAATACCAACCCGGATTCAACATCATTCTTTAAAAAGGTAGTAAAAAATGATCATTAACTTTATATGGAAGGGAAAGAGAACCAGAGCACTGATGAAGAAGAAAAACAAAGCTGGAGACCTCTCACTCCTCGACCTCAAAATCTACCACACAACCACAGTAGTCAAAATAGCCTGGTACTATTACAACAAAAGATACATAGATCAATAGAACAGAATTGAGAAACAAGAAGTAAATGCATCCACATACAGTAAGCTGATCTTTGACAAAGAGCCAAAGCACATTATATGAGAAAGAGATCGTTTCTTCAGCAAATGGCGCTGGCAAACTTAGAAAACAATTTGCTGAAGAATGAAACAAAATGCATATCTCACATAATATAAAAAACAAACTTAATGTAGATTAAAAACTTAATGTAAAACTTAGAACTATAAAGATCATCGAGGTAAAAATAGGGACAAACTTAGTGGCTCTAATACATGGCATAAATATATCATCAATTATCACTAAAAACACACAAAGAACAGAACACAAAATAGAAGACTGAAGACTGGGTCCTCCTAAAAATCAGATACTTAAGTGCATCAAAATATTTTCCCTAAAATGTAAAAATGGAGTCAACATACTGGGAAATCTTTTTTTTTTTTTTTGCAAAGACATATAAGACGAAGGAGAAATTTCTAAAATTTATAGAAAACTACAATACCTATACAAGAAAAATAACCTAATAAAAACAAATGGGCCCAGGACATGAACAGACATTTCACCAAAGAAGACATTCAGGCAGCCAACAAACATATGAAGAAACATTCAGTATCATTAACCATTATTGTTTTGTTAAGTGCAGTCGAGTCAGTTCTTACTCAAAGCAATCCTATATAGGGCTTCCGAAGAGAAGCTGGTGAGTTTGAACCATCTACCTTGTGGTTCAAACTAATCTGCAGTCCAGTGCATTATCCTACAGCCCCACAGCAGGATTCCCATTAGATATTTGTTGTCATTGTTAAGCACCATTGAGTAGATTCCAACTCATTGTGATCTTGTATAGGGTTTCTGAGGAGTGGCTAGTGGGTTTGAACCACCAACTTTGAGGTTAAAACTGAACTGGTGGTCTAGTGCTTATCTTACCACACAACATCAAATTAAAACAACATTACCTCTCACACCAGTATTGTTAACAAAGTTGAAAAAAAACAAAACCAGAAAAGAACAAATGCTGGTAAGGCTGTGGACAGACTGAGACCCTTCTACATTGCTGATGGAACTGCAAAATTGATTATCCACTGTGGAAAACCGGGGGCTGCTTCCTCATAAAGTTGGAAATAGAAGTACCATATGACCCAGCAATCCCTCTATTTGCTATATATCCATGAGAAAAAAGAGCCAGGACATGAATAAGATATATGCACAGCGATGTTCATCACAGCACTATTCACTATAGCAAAAAGATGGAGACAGTCTAAGTGCCCATCAATGAACGAGTGGATAAACAAACTTTGGTATAAACACACAGTGGAATACTATGCAATGCTGAAGAATAACAATGAATTTGAGAAATATTTTATAGCATGGATAAATCTGAAGGACATTATGTTGAGTGAAATAAGTCAATTACAAAAAGACAAATATTGTATGAGACCACTATTATAAAAATTCAAGAAAATGTTTTCATAATAGGATATACATCCTTGCATGGATACCAGGGATGGCAGGGAAGGGAGAGCTATACACTGGCTAGATGGCAGACACATGTTAATTTGGGTGATGAGGAGGGTAATATACAAGAAGAGGGGGGTTGGCTGAATAGTAATGAAGACAGGAGAAGATGCAGGGAGTTATACAAGGGCTAAAGGGGATAGATGTGGTAGTGGTGGTGTGCTGTGGAGTCGGTTCTGACTCATAGTGACCCTCTATAGGGTTTTGAAGGCTGTAAATCTTTACGGGAGCAGAAAGCTTCATCGTTCTCCTGCATAACCGCTTGTAGTTTGGAACTAGCTGACCTTGAGGTTAGCAGCCTGACTTATAACCATTTCATTACCAGAGCTTCTTAAAGCGGATAGAGGTAGGTAATGATATATAAACAACCTTGGAAGAAAAGTGTTTTGTGTAAAGATACATGGACTGAGAATATATGGGTAACCACAGGGCAGACACAGTGCAAATGTGTTTACATTGCAATCATTGAGCTGAAACAAAGCATATGATTTGTTGAATGTAAAACTGATGATTCTGTTTGCAAACCATCACACAATTCATAAGAATTTAAAAAAAAAAAAAAAAAAGTAAAGAAAAAGGAAAAGGCAATTAATAGAAAAAAAAACAAAAAAACAAAAAACAAAATGAGAAAGAGGGAGAAAAGAACAAAAAAATTTAAACCCAGAAAAGAAAAAAAATATGAAAGAAAATAAAAAGAAAGAAAAAACTAAACATGATTAAGGAGAGGGGTGAGTAAAGGGAAAAGTGATCAGAGAGGAGTAAAAAAGCCAAGAAGAAAAAGAAAGAAGTAGCAGCTAGGAAAGAGAAGCAGAAAAAGTGTTAAACATGAAAGCAGATAGAAAAGATTAAAAGCAAGAACAGGGGAAGAGAAAAATAAAGAATAAACAGGCAGACCCAGAGGAGAGAAAATTCTGGGGGCTCCTGGTAACCAATATCCTCACATGATGCATGGGCATTTTATGAAACAGTGGTATTCCAGGTGTAGGACTATGTGTTGTCTATTCTGGGTGCTCTATCTGGAAGTAGTTCATACAGACCTCAAGTAGGTTATTTCCATCCCGGAGGGCAGACGAAGATGAGATGTGCTACTCATTCAGGGTTGTCCAGAGTCAGCTCAGCATGTCTGAAATAGGCCACATCTTATTCTAGGTCTGGGGTTGGTGCTGCTAGCTTCCCACTCACTTTGATTGCCTCTGACCACCTGGAGAGCAGGAGCTTTGCTTGGAATGTGTGCAGATGGGGGCTGGCCATGCCTCTGGTTACTAGGGTAATATGGAGTACAAGAAAACAATTTTGTACCTTTCTCTCCACCAATAAGCAGTATGCCTCTCCACCACCAAAGCCATCCATGAATGTTTGCACAAATCACTGCGTCCTTTTTTTTTTTTTCCTACCTCCCCCTCCCCCATCTGTTCAGCTGATTCCACTAATGAAGGCTAATCCAGGGCTGGTTTAGGCCAGCTTTGCAGGTTTGAAGCAGGACTGCCCTGAATCCAGGTGCCAAGATCTCACCACTCCTTTGATGGGGCTCACAGTTGCACTGCTCACCTCCATTTGGCTTCAACCACCAAGAGAACAAAAGGAGCTCTGGTAGCATAGCGGTTATGAATCGAACTGCGAACCTTAAGGTTTAGCAGTTTGAAACTACCAGCTAATCCGCAGGAGAAAGATGAGGCTTTCTGCTCCCGTAAAGATTTACAGTCTCGGAAGCCCTGTACAGGGTCACTATGGGTAGAAACCAACTCCACGGCACTTAACAACAATGTAGCACAAAGGAGCTCTGGTAGCGTAGTGGTTACGAATCGGGCTGCGAACCTTATGGTCAGCAGTTCGAAACTACCAGCTGTTCCGCAGGAGAAAGATGAGGCTTTCTGCTCCCGTAAAGATTTACAGTCTCGGAAGCCCTGTACAGGGTCACTATTGGTAGAAACCAACTCCACGGCACTTAACAACAATGTAGCACAAGGGAGCTCTGGTAGCGTAGTGGTTACGAATCGGGCTGCGAACCTTATGGTCAGCAGTTCGAAACTACCAGCTGTTCCGTGGGAGAAAGATGAGGCTTTCTGCTCCCGTAAAGATTTACAGCCTCGGAAACCTGTACAGCGTCACTATGAGTCAAAACCGACTCCACCGCACTTCACCACCACCACCACCACCACCAGGAGAACAAGAGCTTCATGGGCGGTGTACATAGATGGGACTGGTAATGCTTCTCATCACATAGGAAGTGTGGGGAATGAGACAAAAAATTTACCTTTATCTCTGCTTAAGATAATTCCAAAATATTACATTGACAGGGAACTGCCAGAAATTCAAGCCAGATTCAGAAGAGTACATGACACTTAGGGTATAATTGAGGATGTCTTGGTTGAAAGCTGAGAATACCAGAAAGATGTTTGTTTGTGTTTTATTGACTATGTTTTCAATTGTGTAGTTCATGTCAAACTATGGATAACATTGCAAAGAATAAGTATTTTAGGAAATTTAATTGTGTTCAGGAGGAACATGTATATAGAATAAGAGGTAATTGTTACAACAGAACAAGCAGATGTGGAATCGTTTAAAGTCAGAAAAGGTGTGTGCCAGGGTTTTATCCTTTCACCATACTTTTTCATTGTTCATGCTGAACAAATAATCTGAGAAACTGAATTATGTGAAAAAGAATGGGACATCAGGATTGAAGGAAAACTCATTAACAGCCTGACATATGCAGATGACACTACCTTGCTTACTGGAGGAGAAGACTTAAAATACTTACTGATTTAAATCCAAGACTACATACTTCAATAGAGATTACACTTCAATGTAAAGAAAACAAAAATCCATACCACTAGACCAATAAATGACATCATGCTAAATGAGAAATGATTGGAGTCTTCAATTACTTCATTTTACTTGGAAACACAATTGTTGTTCTTGGAAGTAGTAGTCAAAAAACCAAACAACATATTGCATTAGGCAAACCTGCTGACCAAGACATCTGTAAAGTGTTTCAGAGCATAGATACTAATTTGAGGACTAAGGTGAGCCTGACCCAAGCAGTGGTATTTTCCATAGCCCACATGCATGTGAAAGTTGGATAATGAATATGGAAGACCATAGAAGAATCAGTAGATTTGAAATATGGTGTTGGAGACGAATGTTAAAACACCAAGGACTGCCATAGAATAAACAAATCTATTTTGGAGGAAGTATAACCAGAATATCCCTTAAAAGTTAGGACGGCAAGATGTTGTTTCTCATACTTTAAACATGTTATCAGGAGGGATCAGTCCCTGAAGAGGGTTAGTATGCTTGGTAAAGGGGAGGATCAGCAGAAAAAGAGGAAGATCTTAACAAGATTGATTGACCCAGTGGCAAACAATGGGCTCAAATTTAACCACAATTATGAGGAAGGTGCAGGACCCGTCAGTGTTTTGTTGTGTTGTGCTTGGGATTGTTATGAGTTGGAATCAACTCAGTACCTGCTAGTAACATAATAGTTACCCTAGTGTAACACTGTAGGATAATCACTAGTCTGCAAAGTCAGTTTGAACCAACACGTCTGTGATTTAAATCCAACAGTTGCTCCTCAAAACCCTATACAGGGTTACTATGAGTCAGAACCAACTCAATTGCACTTACCAACAACATTACGGACCTCATTTGCTTTTGTTGCTTTTTATGCTATTGAGCTATTTTACAAAAGTTATTATTTGATGATACAATTTTCTGTCCTTTAGTGGTGTCCAGGTATTTTAGGTTGGCTTGTTTGCTTCTTTGATGGGGTAAGTGTCTGTGTGTATATGTGAATCTTCTGATTTTGCAGTTATATTTTGGCTTTGTTGTTGTTGCTAAGTGCCATCGAGTTGGTTCCAACACACAGCAGCCCTGCATAGGGTTCAAAGGAGTGGCTGGTGATCTTGAACTGCCAACCTTGCAGTTCAAACCAAATATTCAGTCCAGTACATTAATCCACAGCACCACACCCTTAATATTTCATGTTCTTTTTTTAACTATCCAAATACCAACATACACGTCTTCCTTCTTTTCAGTTTTTCTTTTTTCCCCCTCTTCCAGAAAAGATGTTTTTAAAGATTGTTTCCTTAAATCCTACTTTTCATTTTAAATCAGCTTGTTTCATTATTAGAAGTCTACTATCCCATTATCATCTAAGATGGCAGATCGGGTAGAGGTGCAGTGAGGAGCTCTGTCAGCAACAACACAGAATACCAGACCAAGTAGGCTCAGAGGATGGTGCTAGAACTCTGAACCACATATGAAGGAGTATTTAAAAGAATCAAAGGCTTAGAGCTAGGGAAATTTGTAGCAGAATCAAGAAATCCATTACTTTCAAATTCAAGATGCTCAGCTGCTCCCAGAGCCATCATCTTGGGAGAGACCAAGTGGGTGAAGGATCAGAACAGCCACAAATGCCTGACAGAACCGCAGAGATACAGGTATAGACATTCTTTTTTTGTATCTGTTCATTGGTCTCTCGCTGTCTGCACACCTCCATTCGGGTGACTAGAGGGAATGCCTGAGCAAATGGATACCCCAGCCCCACTCCTGGAGGGTTCTATTACGCATGCACACAGATCTCCTCAAATTTAAAGTGACAGTTTCCACTTAAAACCAAATGGTCATAACACATCTGCCAGTTTGTCGTTCTGTGGTGGCTTGTGAGTTGCTGTGATTCTGAAAGCTATGCCACCAGTATTTTAAATACCAGCAGGGTCACTCATAGTGGACAGGTTTCAGAGGAGCTTCCAGACAAAGACAGACTAGGAAGAAACAGTGATGAACTACTTCCAAATATTTAGTCACTGAAAACCTTATGAATAGCAGAGAAACACTATCAGATACAGTGCTGGAAAATGAGCCCCTCAGGTTGGAGGGCACTGAAAATGCGACTGGGGAAGAGCAACATCCTCAAAGTAGAGTTGACCGTGATATCGCAAATGGAGTAAAGCTCATGGGAGAAAAGCCCACGAGACCTTCATTTGCTGATGGGATACAACTCAAAATGAAGAGACACAGCCGAAAACATCCATTGAAAATCAGAACATGGAATGTATGAAGCATGAAACTGTGAAAATTGGAAGTTGTCAAAAATGAAATGGAATGAATAAACATTGATATCTTAGGCATTAGTGAGCTGAAATGGACTGGTATTGGCCATTTTGAATCTGATGAACACATGGTTTACTATGCTGGGAATCACAAATTGAAGAGGAATGGTGTTGCATTCATTGTCAAAAATAACAGATCCAGATCATGAGGTACAACACTTTCTGTGATAGGATAATATCCATGAGCCTACAGGGGAGCCCAGTTAATATCACTATTATTCAAATTTACACAACAACCACTAAAGCCAGTGAGGATGAAATAGAAGAATTCTACCAACTGCTTCAATCTGAACAACATGCAATCAAGATGTATTGATCATTACTGGAGATTGGAATGCAAGGTTGGGAGCAAGAGGAAGGATCAGTAGTTGGAAAATATGGCCTTGGTGATAGATATGATGCTGAAGAACTCATGATAGAATTCTGCAAAACCAATGATTTGTTCATTTCAAATATCTTCTTTAGACAGTATAACAGATGACTACACACATGGACCTCACCAGATGGCATACATAGAAATCAAATTGACTACATCTGTGGAAAGAGAAGATGGAAAAACTCCATATCATCAGTGAAAACAAGGCCAGGGGCAGACTGTGGAACAGACCATCAATTATTCCTATGCAAACTCAAACTGAAGCTGAAGAAAATGAAAACAAGTCCACAAGAGATAAAATATGACCTTGAATATATTCCACATGAATTTAGAGATCATTTGAAGAACAGATTTGATACATTAAACACTAAAGACTGAAGACCAGAAGAGTTGTGGGATGACATCAAGAACATCGTGTGTAAAGAGAGCAAAAAGTCATTGAGAAGACAAAAAAGAAGGCAAAGGTAAAAATGGATGTCAGAAGAGACTCTGAAACTTGCTCTTCAGCGTAGAGATGCTAAAGCAAATGAGGAGGTACAAAAGCTGAAACAGAAAATTT
Organism: Chrysochloris asiatica; assembly: GCF_000296735.1. Classification (NCBI taxonomy): domain Eukaryota; kingdom Metazoa; phylum Chordata; class Mammalia; order Afrosoricida; family Chrysochloridae; genus Chrysochloris; species Chrysochloris asiatica. Next base: position 2,784,860 of record NW_006408771.1, on the reverse strand, counting down.
CAAAGATCAGCTCAAGAAGAAAAAGCCAAATATTACAACAAAATGTGCAAAGATCGGGAATCAGAAAACCAAAAAGGAAGAACATGCCCAGCATTTCTCAAGCTGGGGGAACTGAAGAAAAAATTCAAGCCTCGACTTTTGTTATTGAAAGATTCATTGGGCAAATTATTCAATGATGCAGAAAGCTTCAAGAGAAGATGGAAGGAATACATAGAGTCACTATAACAAAAGGAAATGGTTCATGTTCAACCGTTTCAAGAGGTACCATATGATCAAGAGCCAATGATACTGAAGGAGGAAGTCCAAGGTGCATTGAAGAATTGACAAAGAACAAGGCACAGGAATTGGTGGAATAAAAATTGAAATCTCTCTAGAGAGTGAGGCAGCATAGGAGGCCCTCACTCTCTCTGTTAAGAAATTTGGAAGACAACTATCTGGCCAACTGATTGGAAAAGATCCATATTTGTGCCCATTCCAAAGAGAGGTGACCCAAAGGAATTCAGAAATCATCGGACAATCTCTTTGATATCCCATGTGAGTAAAGTTTTGCTTAGGGTAATACAGAAACGACTAAAATCATACATTGACAGAGAACTTCCAGAGGTTCAAGCCAGATTCAGAAGGGGCCGTGGAATGAGGAATATCATTGCTGATGTCCGATGGATCTTGGCTGAAATCAGAGAATATCAGAAAGATGTTTACCTGTGCTTTATTGACTACACAAAGGTTTTTCAATTGTGTGGATCATGACAAGCTATGGACAACATTACAAAGTATGAGTATTCCAGAAC
>NW_006408771.1:2771833-2783189 GCF_000296735.1 Chrysochloris asiatica | reverse complement strand
ATATCATGTTTGGTAAGATGGAGGGTCAGAGAAAAAGAGGAAGACCCCCAATGAGATGGATTGGCCAAGTAGCAGCATCGATGGACTCAAGTGTGACAACAGTAAGTAGTGAGGTTGGCTCAGGATCGGGCAGTGTTTTGTTCTGCTGTACATAAGGTTGCTATGGGTCGGTACTGTCTTGATGGCACCTAATAACAACAACAACAATCCCATTATATCACTTGGATGACATTCATGATCTCATTTGCCTTGTTTTACTTTTTTCAGATTTTTTAATATTTAGCAAAGGGTTAATCTTTCTTCTGTTTCTTCACTAATGACTGAAGGACAAATGAGTTGTGGAATGACATCAAGGATATCATATATGAAGAAACCAAAATATTTAAGAGACAGGAAAGAAAGAAAAGATCAAAATGAATGTCAAAAGAGATTCTGAATCTTGCTCTATAACATAAACAGCTAAAGGTAATGGTAGAGATGAAGAAGTAAAAGAGATGAACTGAAAACTCCAAAGTGTGGCTTAAAAGTTAAGTATTATAATAAAATGTACACAGGCTTGGAATTAGAAAAATGAAAGGGAAGAATAAACTCAGTACTTCAGAAGTTGAAAGAACTAAAGAAAATATTCGAGCTTCAACTTCCAATATTGAAGGATTCAATCAGCTCAGCTTTTCTTAAGCTGAAAAAACTGAAGAAAAAATTCAAGCCTCAACATGCAATATTGAAGGATGCTATAGGCAAAATTTGATTTCTTGACTGCTGCTTCCATGAGTATTGATGGTTGACCTGAGCACAATGAAGTCTTTGACAACTTCAGTCTTTTCAATCTTCAATGTTTTTCCATTTATCTTGAGCAAAGTACTGTGGTATACCTGACTCAAGCCATGGTATTTCAGTAACGTCATATGTATGTGAAATTTGGACAATGAATAAAGAAGACTGTAGAAGAATTAATTCATTTGAGTTATATTAAATTATTATTGAAAGTACCATGGACTACTAGAAGAACAAACAAATCTGTTTTGGAAGTGGTGCAGCCAGAATGCTCCTTAGAAGTAGAAGACAGGGTGCTGAGACTTTATTTCTTATATTTCATACATATTATCAGAAGAGACAAGCTTGATAAAGTGGATAACCAGTAAAAAAAGATGAAGACCCCCAATGAGATGGATTGGCTGAGTGGCAGCAGCAACAGGCTTACACTTTACAGAGATTTAGATGAGGGCTATGGACCAGGTCGTGTTTTGTTCTGTTGTGCATAAGATTGCTGAGTCAGAACTGACTCAACAGCAGCTAACAACCAAAATATTAGGCATAATACTGAACAACATAGGAAGTATCAAAAGAAAATGGATCAAATGCAGAGTCCTTGTACCACAAAGAATTGTTTGCTATAAAAAATATTTTCAGAAGGTAGCATATAATCAAGAACCTCTGGTATTGAAAGAAGTCCAAGTTCATTGAAGATATTAGTCAAAATCAAGGTTTCTGGAATTGTTAGAATGCCAGCTGAAATGTTTCAACAAAGTTATGCAGCTCTGGAAGCAGTCATTAGTCTATGCCAAGAATTTTGGCTATTACCTGGCCAACAGATTGGAAGAGATCGGCAGAAATCACCAAACAATATCACTGATGTCATACACTCATGAAAAATTGCTTAAGATAATAATAATTAAAAAAAAAAAAAAATCATAGCAGTACTTCAACAGGGAGCTTCCAGAAATTCATCCAGATTTAGAAGAAAATGTAGATTGAGGAATATCACTACTGATATTAGATGGATGTTGGCTGAAAGCTGAGAATACCAGAAAGATGTTTATCTGTGTTTGATTGACTATGCAAATACATTTGACTGTACAAATCATGACAAACTATGGATAACAGTTCATGGAATGAAATTCCAGAACAGCTAATTGTGCTCATACATAACCTGTGCATAGACTAGTAGGCAGTTGTTTGAATAGATGAATACTATGTGGTTTAAAACAAGCAATGATGTGTGTCAAGGTTATATACTTTCACCATACATATTGAGTCTGTATGTGAAGCAAACAATCCAAAAATTTTGGAGTACATGAAGAAGAACTTGGCATCAGGATTGGAAGAAGATACGTTTTTAACCTGTGATAAGCAAATGACACAACCTTTGAGATTGTAAGTATGAATCACACACAAGCATAAAGAAAACCAAACAGCAAATAAACCAATTCCTATAATCCACTTAGTGGATAACACAAACACCAGTTGCATGGCAGATTGTGGCTCTTTGCTGTTGTTGTTGTTAAGTGCCATTGAGTCAGTTCTGACTCATACTGACTCTGTATAGGGTTTCCAAGGAGGAAAAGTATTAACTAAGGGCCAGAAAAGTCAAACAATACAAACCCATTGCACTACAGACACACTATTTTTCTTTCAGTTCTTGTTCTGTCTCTAAGTCCTGTGACAGGATGGGGGTAGTAGGGATCATGTGAGATCATGGCATCCATACTCTTTTTTTTTTTTTTTTTTTCTTAATTTCTTGCCTTTTGCTCTTAATTATTGTGTAGCTTTTGGCATTCTCAGATAAGGGTTTTGTTGACTCGGTGACTAAAGCACTGGCCTACCTACATCTGGAAGGTCAGCAGTCTGAATCCAGTCAATTACTCCATGGGAAAAAGATGTGGCATTTTGCTTCCATACAGACTTCCTGCTTTGGAAAGCCTGTGGGGCACATCGACTCTGTTCTGTAGTGTTGCTATGTATCTCAGTTGACTGGATGACAGCAGTTCTGGCATTTTTTGTTTGTTTGTTTGTTTGTTTGTTTGTTTTTGTCTTCAGATAATGCTGAAAGTGAGGTATTTTTCAGAAATTTTCATGATGTGAAGTCATTTTCTATGGGATGGAGATCTGAGACTAGTATACTATTTTCCTTAACTGTTCAAAAAGTTGTTTCTTAATGAATGACCTACTTCAAGTTTTTATTTGTTGTTGTTAAGGTGCCATCTAGTCAGTACCGATTCATAGCGACGCTATATACAGCAGAACAAAATATTGCCTGATCCTCGGCCAACACACAATTGTTGCCACACATGAGTCCATTGACGCTGCCACTTTGCCAATCCATCCTGCTGAGGGTCTTCCTCTTTTTCTATGACCCTCCACCTTACCAAACATGATATCTTTCTCCAGAGACTGGTCCCTTCTGACAATTAAATTGTCTTTCATGGGCTCATAGTCTCTTAAAATCTCTCAAAGAATTAAAAACTTAATTGCCCTTGCCACAAAGGCTTTTTCTAAAAAGAGTATTTAAATAATAAAATCATTGAATATTTTTCTGAGATTTTAGTGCTTAATAACACAATGTTATTTCTAATAAATTTTGTATTCAAAGAAAAACCTATTTAAGGTATTATTTGTTTATATTTTTAAGAAGTAATAATCATAAGAGTATTTACAAAATTTCCATTCGAATGCTTATACTTTTTCTTCCTTTCTTCATCCTTTAAAGACAACATAAACAGTTGTGTCAAAATCACTAAGTAAATTGCAATTTAATAATGTAAAATAATAAAACATTCCACTGAAACTTTGAACTTCTCATCAGGAGGATATTCAAGAGAAGAAATAGTTTATGTTCTTTGTTTTCAACTGGTTTCCCAGGAAACATCCTAAGGCTTATTTTGCAAGCTAACACTTTATTAAGAGGTGCAACAGCAGGGAGGACAGACTGAGGGGGAAATGAAAATGGGGTAGTATGAGAAAGAAAAACAAACACAAAAAGATGCATTACAGAATTGGGCACAATTCCTTAAAAAAACAACAATTGATAGTTCATGCAGAGTATTTTGCTTCTTACAACAGTCAGGAGTAAAGACAAGGTATTTATCTACTGGTACCTTAAGGTCTCCTAATTTCCATTGCGTACTTCTTATGGTACCTGGCTTCTGCAGATAGCTTTGGGCAAGTCAAAGCTTTCATGGTTCCATTTGTGTTGGACTTAAGCCAAAGACCTATTCATTTTATTGCTTTTCTTAGTTTTGTTGTTGTTGTTTTCTTATATGAATGCTGTTTCTGTTCATTAGTGTAACCCTGATGCTGAGTTATGGTTATATAAACAGAAGCCAAGGCTCAATGACCTCAAGACTGACCTGAGTCATTACTGAGACATATCTAACCCAGAACCAAGCCAAGTGATGTGAGTTTGGAGGGCAGATGAGACAGAGCCCATCTGAAGTACTGCTTAGTGGAGCCTTGTTTAAAGGATTAGTATAAGTCATATACATATATTTATGGATAATATAGCATATATTATGTACTACAAAAGCCAATTTTTATATATTAATATATAAATTAAATATACCAGAGATATTATTTGTTCTTCTTACATGTTATTGCTTTGACTTTGTGACATGTAACTGGGTCTGTTTTTCTGTTTAGTGTAAAATGCAACTCTTTCTTAATCAGGCATGGGGAAATGAAATGAAAGGATAATTGCATTTTCTTTCCAAACAGTATTCTAGTTAGAAAACACAGATAACAAAATATTGCCATTTTATTTTTATAGACCATGATCAAGTTTTTCACCTTTTATTACAATTTAAAGAATATATTGATTATTTTATTTTAGTGTGTAAGGAAGGGAGAATTCCACTTTTATTTTAATGATAATTTCCTTTTGAAAGCTAGAACAAGATGCTGAGCAGATTGTTATTTCCCTTTATAGAGTCATTGAGCAATTTTACTTTGCATCTTCCTCAATAGGAAACACATTTACTTGATGCACATGATAATTTTGGAACTGCTTTGTTTTCTCTTTTATTTTTATATCTATCTTTAGGCTTTGTGTAGACTTACCTTTTCCCCTACATAACCCAGTTATAAAATTCAAATTAAGAACTAGCATGATTAAACACATTTTACAATTAAAATGTGTTTGCTCCAAATGATTTCACTCACATCTTCCTTCAGACATTGTTAAAATTAAAACTTACTATTAAGATTCAAACATGTTCTAACTTTAAGAGGCACTGATTTGTTGTTGTTGTTGTTAAGTGTTGTCTAGTTGGTTCTGATTCATAGTCATCCTGTATAGGGTTTCCAAGGAGCAGATGGTGAATTTGAACTGCTGCGCTTGTGATTCAAACTGACATCTTGGTCCACACTTGAACAAGAAATCAATTTGATGCATAATTTGTTTGCTGAGAAGATAACAAATATAGGAGCAAATTCCTTTGTATTTCTATTCATATAATAGAAATAAAATCTAGAACTTAAGGTAAATATAAATTTAATTAAAATGAATATAAATTAGTGGGGCACCATAGTTCCCAGTACAATACAGACAATAAGTTTAGAAGAAAATGAACATAACAGGAAAAATTTGAAGAAATCTAAACCTAAGCAGTCCAAAACATGTTAATCTATTATATAGAAATAATGATCATGAAGGTAATTATTACAGTCACCCTTATGTTTTCTCCAGTTACGTACACTGTGGAGAAAATCAAGGACCAAGAAAAAGATCATAATGTTATTATTATTATTATTTTTAGTCCCAGCTGTGGTGCCATACGATAAGCATTTGACCTCAAGGTCGGTTTGAAATGCAAGGTGTCAGTGGTTCAAACTCACCAGCCGCTCCTCAGAAACCCTATACAGCTTCGCTATTAGTTGGAATGACTCAACAGCACTTAATAACAACAACAAATTAAGCTAGGACTTCTGGTGTAGGATAAGCACTGGACTGCAATGCCAGTTTGAATAAGGTTGGTGGTTTTAATACACCACCTGATACCCAGAAACCCTATACCAGGTCTCTACGAAACTGAACTGATCTATGGCACTTAACTACAGCAACAATTTTAGCTAATGTAGGTGATAAATGCAATTATCTCTCTTTCAGAGTTGTGCATCATTCACCTACACCAAGAAATATAGAATAGAGCCACCTGGGCAACTGATTAGAAGAGATTCATATTTGTGCCCATTCTACAGAGGTGACCCAACAAAATGTGGAAAACAATGAACAATATCATTATTGTCACAAAAATGCATAATGCTGCTGAAAATAATGCAAAACTGGCTGCAATAGTACGTTGACAGGGAACTGACAGAAGGTCAGCCAGATTCAGACAAGGACTTGGAACAAAGGATGTCATTGTTGATGACAGAAGCAGTGGATATCAGAAAGAGATTTGCTTGTGCTTTATTGATTATGCAAAGCCTTTTGACTGTGTGGATCATGGCAAGCTATGGATAACAGTTCAAAGAATGGGCTTTCCAGAACACTTAAAGGTGCTCTTGAGGAACTGTTACGTAGACCAAGAATAATTCATTCTAACAGAGCAAGGAATACTGAATGGTTTAAAATCAAGAAAGGTGTGTGCCATGGTTGTACTCTTTCACCATATTGATCCAGTCTGTATGCTAAGCAAATAATCCAAGAAGCTGAATTCTATTAACAAAAATGTTGCATCAGGATTACAGGAAGACTCATTAAGTATCAACTGTATATAGATGGTACAGCCTTGCTTGCTGAAATTGAAGAGGACTCAAATACCTTCTGATGAAGAAGATCAAAGATCACAGCCTTCAATTTAGGTTATATCACAGTGTAAAGAAAAAAATCCTTACACCTGGACCAATAAATTATGATAAATGGAGAAAATACTGAAGTTGTAAAGGATTTCATTTTGCTTGGAACTATCAACATTCATAGAGGAAGCAGTCAGTAAATCAAATGATGTATCTCATCAGGCATATCTGCTGCACAAATTGCTCCTCAAAGTGTTCAATAACTAAGATGACAGTTTGAGAACTAAGGTGTGCCTGATGTAAGACATGGTATTTTCAATAGCTGCATATAGATGTGAGAATTGGACAATGAATAAGCAAGACCATAGAAGAATTGATACATTTGAGTTATAATGTTGGAGAAGAATATTAAAAGTACCATGGACTTCTAGAAGAACAAACAAGTCTGTGTTGGTTAGAGGTACAGCCAGAATGCTCCTTAAAAGCCAGGATGACAAAATTTCATTTCTTATACTTCAGAGTATTATCTGGAGGAACCAGTCCCTGGATGAGAACATCACACTTGCTAAAGTGTAGAGTCAGTGAACAAAAGAGGAAGACCCCCCCCACCCCCACCCAACAAAATGGATTGGCACAGTGGCTGCTGCTATGGACTCAAGAGTACCAGCAACAGTTGTGAGGACGGCGCAGGATCAGGAGTGTTTCTTCGTGTTGTGCGTAGAGTTGCTATGAGTTGGAAAGGACTAGACAGCACCTAACAACAACAAAGCCATGGTGGTGCAGTGAGTTAAGCATTGCACTGCTAACCAAAATTTTGGTGATTCATGAGGCAATCTACTTCCATATAATTGCATAAAGTCTATAGAGCAATTCTGCTCTATCCTAAAGTGTTGCCCTGGTGGTGGTTATATAATGTGGAGCAGGTTCCAACTCATAGCTACCTTGCATAGGGTTTTGGTGTTGTTGTTGTTGTTAGGTGTTATCCAGTCGGTACCGACTCATAGTGACCTTATACACAGCAGAACAAAACACTGCCTAATCCTGGGCCAACCTCACTACTGTTGCCACGCTTGAGTCCATTGATGCTGCCACTTGGCCAATCCATCTCGTTGGGGGTCTTCCTCTTTTTCTCTGACCCTCCACCTTACTAAACATGATATCCTTCTCCAGCAACTGGTCCCTTCTGACAATATGTCCAAAGTATGAGAGATGAAGTTTGGCCATCTTGGGCCTCCAAGGAGCACTCTGGCTGCACTTCTTCCAACATGGATCTATTGGTACTTTTGGCAGCTTCTGAGGCTGTAAATACATACAGGAGCAGAAAGTCTCATCTTTCTCCCATGGAATGGCTGGTAGTGTCGAACTGCTGACCTTGAGGTTAGTAGCCCAATTTGTAACTACTGTGCTACCAGAGATCCTTATGAGTTGGAATCAATGCACTGGCAGCCGGTTTGGATTTGGTTTCTAGGTATTATATATTACAACATCTAGTCTATTTTTTTGTGGATACTTTACAATATGTTGGATTTTAAAATTTTTCATTTAGTTACCAGTTATATGGTATGCCTTAATCTTCTAGAGCAAATACTGAGAGAATGAAGAAGCTTGACAACCTTGTTGACCACATGTTCCTAATCCCTAAAGTAATACAATACACACAATATACAGTAAAAACCAAACTAAACCAGTTGCCATCTTTACAGAGTACCAGGATGGAGTAAGCAGTTAAATACAGGGCTACTTATCAAAAGGAGAGCAGTTCAAACTGATCCAGAGTCACCTTAGAAGAAAGTCTTGACAATATGTTTCTAAAAGATTACAGCCTTGAAATCCCTATGGAGCAAAGGCTGCACTCGGCACACTCAGGGTTGCCATAAGTAATAGAGTGTAGGTGCTCATTAATCCTATGCTAAATGAATTTTCATGAATAAATATGGATAAATGAAGTGAACTATCCACATTCTCAGTCCCTTCCTTTCTCTTTAAGTAAAGATGCAGAAAGAGATATAAAAAGAAAAGAAATAAAAACAGTTAGAATCTAGACCTATGTTCAAAGATATAGATGACTCTTTACTACTACTGTCCTACCATTTTCAGATATCCATTTGCAGTCCATGGGAGGTAAACTTAAAAGCAACATTTATCTTTGCTGCCAAGTTTTGTTTATATGTCTTCAAAAAAGGGACACCAACCATCCCTCCCACAACCCTCTCTAATTCTCGTCTGTGTTTGATAATTCATTACCGTAGCCACACAGAACTCAGACATCATACTCACAGTTATGGGGCTTGTATGGGAAGTTAACAGGTTACAATTCAAGGCCAGATCTTCAGGGCACAGTCCTTCCATTCAGGACAGCCTCTCCACAGCCATGACTGCAGAGAGCCTTCTCTCTGGTGCTTGGCCTCTCAGCCACAGATACTATGGCCTCTGTCCTGCTTCAGCATTGTTGGAAAGCTCTTTTAGTGCTTCTGATAAATGCCCAAAAGAATATCCATTCTGCTATAAGTCTTAGATCTAAGGTGTTCAGCTCTAGCTCTGTGGATCAGTAAACCTAGCTCTTCAATTAAATGCCTAGAGGTACTTCACTCCACAAGTGAGCCTTCTGTCCAAAGGCACTGAAATTTACTTGTTCCATGGATTAGGAAGTCCACAGCTGGGTCTGATACTCTGGTTCTGCTCTTGGTTCTGCTACTACTATTACTCCTCTGCCTTTTCCGCTATTCCCCAACTGTCATAGCTTTCTGCCCCAGGATCAAGAAAGTTCAATTTGCAGGGATCTCAGAATACCAAAGACCATTCCTGGATCTCCTTCCTTAATTATTTTTGAGATCCCCCTTCTGAGATGAGCCTTCTGAGATGGCTCATTTTATATTACATTTGGTTGTTAATTGGTTATGTGCTGTGGAGTCAGTTCCAAATCATAGCAACCCTGTATAGGATTTCTCAGGTTATAAATCTTAATGGAAGCAGAAAGTCATTAGAGTTCCAAATTTTTACAATCACAGTAACAACAATTCACAACTGAAGCATATCAGCTCATCATTATCTTCTCCCACCTTCCCTTACCCACACCCATCAGTGAAAATAGTTGTTGGGTAGAGTTACAAAATAACATTGCTGGAAAATATGTTAATTCACTGCATGTCAGACTTTTTAGCAAAGTAGAAGATAACATGAATTAGTTACGAAAAAAAATTAATTAGACATACAATTCTTGGACATAAATCCTTTAGTTCTGATGCCATGTAAGATTGTTCAAATTATCTTGACGTATTTTATTGACTCAAATTTTACTGATTATCAAAGATATTGTAAGGTTTTCAGCAGTAATTTCTAATGTTTTCAATATCAAATCTTTTCTTTCACACTCTAACTTCTTGGGATTAGTGTTAATTAATTTAAGATCCATGGGCTGCAGTTCACATGTAATTCTCTGAAATTGGTAGAAAGTGATACTTTATTAAGGGTGAGTCTGAGCAATATCTTTTCTGTTTCTACCTTCAACTGAACTTTTTACATGCAGTCTTTATCTCTTCACAGTTGGAGAAGCTTTTTTACTCTCCCCTGCATCAAAATAAGTGGTTAGAAAAAATCTTCAAATGGCCTTTTGATACTCTCTACTCCTGAGCCTTTTTCTTCTTTCCTCAAGCTTTGGTTCTGGTTGTAAAAACATTGCTAATCTTAAGGAATAAAAACAACAATAAAAACAGTGGCCTTAGAAATAACCTTTTAATTCAACATCGCTTCTCTTTTCAATCTGAAATACTTACTATCATCAAAGGATCTCGACAGTACTTCAACACCTCAACAGTATTCCAGCACCATTCAGATACCTTTTCTCTTATTTAAAGATAGAAAAGTGTTTCTGTACAGATTTCTAAGACTACTCCCCTCACTCCATCCCAAAATTTTTACTAAAAAGAGCACAGGACTATTCAAATAAAGAAAAACCTGCACTATCAATTGAAACTATAGAACGGTGGTTTTTGTATGAAGACGACATCCATTAAAGAGAATATGCCTTCTAAATATATTTCTGAATCATGGAATCATGAAGAAACATTTTTCAAAGGATTGTGGCATTGGACCCATAGGATTTCATTATAAAATGGTTTTGTTTCTAGATGACTTTGTAAACATACAATTTCCTCAGTGGTGATAGGAGGGTAAGCACTTGGGTGGCTGGAATGCAATATCTATATCATGTAGAATTTCATTGCCTTCCCCAATTTGACCACAATCAAACTTTCCTTTTATTTTATCATTATCTGGTTGGTGTATATGATTAATATGTTTATCTACTAATCAAACAGTTAAAGGTTTGTGTCCACCTGAAGTGCCTTGGAAAAAGATTTAGTGATCCAATTAAAAAAATCAGCCACTGAAAACCTATGCAGTAAAGTTCTATTCTAACATACACAAGGTCATGATGAGTTGGAGTTGACTCAAGGGCAACTGGCATCATTATATGACATTATTTTGAAATTGCTGTGCAAAGTAAAGCATCTTAAAATGTAATTCAGTATAATTTCATTTGTTTAATTTCTCCACATACAAAGTTCATATATATACATGAGAGATAGAGAGAGGGAGCCCTGGTGTGACATTGTGGGTTAATGCGTTGGACTGTAAAGCCAGTTTGTACCTCAAAGTCGGTGATTCAAACTCACCAGTCACTTCTCAGAAACCTTATATAGGGTTGCTATGGGTTGGAACTGACTTGATGGCACTTAACAACAACAACAAATGCAGCCTGTCGCATTAACCCACAGCACTGCACCAGGAATCTCTCTCTCTCTCTCTCTCTCTCTCTCTCTCTCTCTCTCTATATATATATATA
>NW_006408771.1:2753527-2771733 GCF_000296735.1 Chrysochloris asiatica | reverse complement strand
TATATATGTATATGTATATATGACACAGTTTCTGAAGCTCACATATATTCCCTACTTTCTGTCCCTTTCCTCTGTTGTGTATCCTGTTTTTGCTAAACATATTTATAATATTTTCACCTTGTATTTGGAGTAATCATATGTGTACTATATGTTGGTGTCCTTCTTAAGTGCTGTGGAAGGTTTCTGAGGATTGGCTGGTAGGTTTAAACTGCCAAATTTGTGGTTTTCGGTCCAGTGTTTATCATTCAGTGCCACATCAGGACTTGAGATACCATATTGTTGTTAAGTGCATTGGAGTTGTTTCAAATATACAGTGACCTTGTATGAAGTTTCTGAAGAGCTACCGGTGGGATTGAACTGCTGACCTTGTGGTTAGTAGTCCAGTTCATATCCTGCAGTGTCACACCAGGACTTCACATATCATATATTTCATATTATTTAAAGTTTCAAGAGAGTATGATCTTTATCTAATGACAAATTTTCTTACAATTTTACTTGGTGGAACTATTTAGTTATTGGTGACAGTGATTGTATGCTATAGAGTCAGTTCTGACTCATAGTGACCCACTGTAGGGTTTCCAGGAGTCCTAGTGTGACGCTGTGAGCTAATGCGTCAGACTGCAAAGTCATTTGAACTGCAAGATTAGTGGTACAAGCTCATCAGCTGCTCCTTGGAAACCCTATACAGGGTCACTAAGGGTCAGAATCAACTTGACGGCACTTCACAACAACAACCACAATAATAGGGTTTCCAAGGCTGTGAATCTTACAGGAACAGAAAGCCTCATCTTTCTCCTGCAGAACAGCTAGTAAATTTGACTCATAACCTGACTCATAACTGCTATGCTACCAGAGCTCCTTAATTATTCAATTATTAAAAGATATTAAAGGTGAAACATGTAGCTTGTTAGATACCAACAAGTTGTGTAAAATGTCTTTACATATATCGTTGTCTTTGGTGTACATGCTGTGAAGTATGCTCCCACTCATAGCAACATTATGAACAATAGAAGATGTGCTATATGATGCCAACCTCACAGACGTTGTTAAGCTTGAAATCATTGCTGATGCCATAGGACCAATCTATCATGTTGGGCATCTTCCTTTTTTTTTTTTTTTTTTTTTTTCACTGACCCTCTACTTAATAAAGTATAATGTCCTTTTTCCATGGACAGGTCCCTCCTGACAACATGTCCAAAATATGAGAGATAAAGTCTCATCATCCTGACATATATAAGGAGCATTATGTAAGGGAACATTCTGGCCCCACTTCTTCCAAATACAGATTTGTTTGTTCTTCGGACAGCTCATGTTCTTCGGACAGCTCATGATACTTCCAGGATTCTTCTCCAACACAATAACTCTCATGCATCAATTGCTCTACTATCTTCCTTATTTGTTGTCCAATTTTTACACGCATACGAGACAATTGAAAATAACATAGCTTGTGTCAGGTACAATTTAATCCCCTAACTGATAACTTTGCTCTTAAACATTTTGAAGCGGTCTTGTGCAGCAGATTTGCCTAATGCAATTCATCATTTTATCTCTTGACTGCTGCTTCCATGAGTATGGATTGTAGATTCAAGCAAAAAGAAGTCTTTGATAATTTTAATCTTTACTTCATTTATAATGATGCTATGTTTTGGTACAATTGTGAGGATTCTTATTTTTATTTACACTGTGGTACAAGCCATATGAAGGCTCTGATCTTTCATCTTCACCAGTAATATTATGCCCTCTTCACTTTCAGCAAGCAAAGTTGTATCATCTGCATATCTCAGGTTGTTAATGAGTCTTACTCCAATGCTAATGCTACACTCTTCTTTATATAATCCACCTTCTCAGGTTACTAGTTCAGCATAGATTGAATAAATATGGTGAAAGTCTACAGCCCTGGTGTACCTTTTCTAAAAGTAAAGCATTCACTATCTATTTGTTCTTAGTCTATGTATAGACTGTCTCTTAGTCTATACATAGATTCAAGTGTTCTGGAACACCCAGTCTTGATAATGCTATTTATAGCTTGTTATGCTCCACAGAACAAAATAAATAAAGCCTTTGCATATTCACTAAGCCACATGTAAACATTATTCTGGTATTCTCTATTTTCAGCCAAGATTCATCTGACTTTAGCAGTGATATCTCTAGTTTCACGGCCTCTGGCGATACCGACTTGAGTTTCTTTCAGTTAAGAGTCGATATACTATTACAATCTTTTTTTTTTTTTTTAAAGTGGCATGTTTATTTTAAAAAAATGCTCAACTGATTTTCACAACAGCAACAAATGTTTTTTCATTACATCAAATCTCCCTTACTAAGGAAAAAAAAAAAAGGCAATATCACACAGGTTAATGGATTTGGATTATTTTTTTCATGTTTCCTAAGGAAAAAACAGCATTATCACACTGTTCCCTCCTTTACTTCTGTTTCATCTTCATGGGATTTCATCTTCTTCACCTCTTCTCTGGCTAAGTGTCCCTGGAAGACAGTATTTTGATCTTCCCCAGAAGAATCTAAGACTGTGATTTGTGTCTCTTCCTCTTTCATAGACTTCTGAGAATTTTCTTTTTCAGGTGCATGGGTGCTGTAGAAATGGTCATCTACCTTCGTCTCCCATTCTGCTGGATCAAAGTTGGTTTTCTCTAGAAGGTTCTCAAACTATTCTGCTGTAAAATTTGGTATATTCTCTGGTTCCTCTGTCAGAATCTCTCTTGTCAGCCCTTCAGGAAGATCCCTAAATCTAGTAATGGGTATTGGAGAATGGAATCAATATCTCCTTGGAAAGAAGTGGCTATTGTACCTCTTTTATCTCTTAGAAATGGGGTAGATGGTTCCAGTTACTTTTTTCTCATTGCTCTGTTGCAGTCATTTTGGAATTATATTCTACAAAATTTTGCTTGCATGTGATATTAATGATATTGTGTAATTATTTCAACATTTCATTGGGTCACTTCTTTTTCTATCTGGCACAAATATGGATCTCTTCTAAACTCTTGACCAGACAACTGTCTTTCAAATTTCTTAGCATAGATGAGTGAATTCCTCCAATTGTTAAAGATCTCTATGTGTATTCCATCCATTTCTGATGCCTTCTTTTTATTTATTTGTTTCTTTATTTATTTATCTGGCACCTTCTTTTATGCCAATAGTTTAAATACTGTTTGGATTTCCCCTGTCATTAAATCAGTTCTTGATCTTACACTACCTATTGAAATGATTGAACATTGTCCATTTCTTTTTAATACAGTGAATCTATTAGTACCTTCCATCTTCTTTTGATGTTTTCTGCATCGTTCAATATTTTTCCTATGGAGTCCTTCAGTATTGCAAGTGGACCGTTTAAGTTTTACTTCAATTCTCTCAGCTACAGAAATGCTCAGTAATTTCTTCCCTTTTAGTTTTCTGACTCCATGTCTTTGTGCATTTCTTTTTAATATTTGAAATTTTCTTCTCGAGCTGACCTTTGAAATCTTCTATTTAGCTCATTTGCTTCTTCATCTCTTCTACTTGCTTTAGATTCTCTGTACTAGAGAGCATGTTTCAGAGTCTTCCAATCAGTTGGCCAGGTAGCTGTACTCCAAAAATCTTGACACAGATGAGTGAGTGTGTCCTGTGCTGTATTACTGGGTTGAAAGATTACAACTGTGTATTCCATGAATTTTCAGCATTTTCCCCTTTACCATTGTCTTCAGTGCACCTTGGACTTCTGCCTTCAGTACCATTGGCTCTTGATCATATGCTATTTCTGGACATATTTAAACTTGTATTTATTTATTTATTTTTTGATTAGTGTCTGTGTAATCCTTCCATCTTGTTTTGATGTGTTCTGTATCATTCAATATTATACCCATAGAATCCTTCAATATTGAAAGTTGAGGCTTGAATTTTTTCTTCAGTTCTAGCTTGAGAAATGCTGAATGTATTCTACCCTTTTGGTTTTCTAGTTATAGGTTTTTGCATATATCCTTACAATATGTCACTTTGTATTCTTGAGTTGCCCTTTGAAATATTCTGTTAGTTCTTATACTTCCTCATTTCTTCCATTTGCTTTATCATTTCTTTGTTGTACAAGTTTCAGAGTCTCTTATGACATCCATTTTGGTCTTTTCCTTTTTCTTGTCTTCTTAATTACCTTAATTTCTTCCATTTGATGTTCTGGGTATCATCCCACAGCTCTTGTGTCTTCAGTCATTAGTGTCTTATATATCATATCAATTCATGAGATGATCTCTAAATTCAGGTGGGGATATATTAAAGGTCATATTTTGACTCATGTGTACTTGTTTTAGTTTCTTCAGCTTCAATGTGAAATTGGATATGAGAAATTGATCGTCTGTTCCACATTCTGCCTCTGGTCTTGTTTTGGCTGATAATATGGAGTTTTTTCACTGTCCCTTCCCATTGATGTAGTCAATTTGATTTCTGTGTATCCCATCTGGTGAGGGCCATACTAAATGCTAATTTACACTAGGAATTTCACTGTCAAAAGAAGGTTTCTAAAAGTCAAGAAATAGTAAAACATTTTGGGAAATTGTTATTGTTGTTAAGTGCCATCAAGTCCATTCTGAATCCTAACAACCCTGGATAGGGTTTCTGAGGAGTAGCTGGTGAGCTTGAGCTGCTAACCTTGTGGTTCAAACTGATCTTGCAGGATTTATCACTGCTACAAATGATTCATGCATGCCATGTCTTTATTTAACATATGGATTTTGCATATTAAGAAATGTATGAAAAGGAATAGCATTGCAGAGAACAAGATGCTATCATCGTCCTATCTAGTTGGGTTGTTCCAGCTCTAGATAAGCCAAACAGGAGTCATTGCAGAGTATCATATTTGCTTGGTGGTGACAATACTGCTATACTTCAAATTTGACAGTGAAAGTGAAAATTTTAAATAATCAAAGACTTCCCATATAATCTGGTTGAAAACATAGCAATAGAAACAAAACAAAACAAAAAACCACTTGTACATTATATCTTTGTCAAGAGCAACAGAAAAAGTCTCAAGAGAGGCTGGAGTGTAAGCGTGGTTGCAATATAGGAAATACTTCTAAATATATTAGTTTCAGCTGAAGGCTAACCCTTGGCACTCAACTTCATATTATGGATTACCTACTCACGAGGTTCTGGTAGCGTAGTGGTTACGAATCGGGCTGTGAACAGCAACTTGCGGTCAGCAGTTTGAAACTACCAGCAGTTCTGCGGGACTGCCATTAAGATTTACAGCCTCAGAAACCCTGTACATGGTCGCTATGAGTCAGAACTGACTCCATGGCACATAGCAACAACAACTCATGAGGTTCTCCAATACCCCATGAGTGAAATCTCCTACAATCAGAAAAAACAGTCTTCTTTAGTTGCCACCGCCTTTTCATGTTCACTTATACCACCAATGTGTAAATCATGACATTTCCTTCTCTGTTAAAATACTAATTATCTTCTATGATCTATTCTTTGTCTCCCAGACTATGTTTTCTGCTTAGTGGCTAGGATGACAATTGTTTATATTTTTTCTTTCTTTATTTTAATGAGCAAACAAAACCACAAACCAGTTCCAAACTCACCCTGGAAAGTTTTCAGTTGTTTCCCATCAGATTTATGATTGATTCTAAAATATTTCACATAGCCAAACAGACAATATTGTCTATAAATTATGCCTGACTTCTTACCATCCTCCTTGTGTTCCATCCCATGGAACAGCTATTCTGATTATTCATATCTTTAGGCACACTATTTCTAGCTTCAGAGAATTTTTCCCATATTGTTCTCTTCCTGAAAATCTCTTTATTTTCTCCAGTGATCTTGTTAACAATTACTGGATTTCAGTTCTCCAAATAAGAAGCACTTCCCCAAAGAAATCTTTCTGTCTACCTAAGTTTAAGAGTGAATTCCTACTGTAACATTCTGCTTTATTTCTTAGTAGAGAATTACCTCAATCTGTGGAGTTGACGGGTGGTGCAAGAGGGTAATGCACTTTGTTCTGAATTTAAAATGTCCAGTCTGCCCTGATGCATTTCAGAAGAAAAGCCTGAAAATTTACTTCAGAAAACATTTTGACACATAAATTACAATTGGGAGCGGGATGACTCCATGTGATAAGTACTGGACTCAGCCCAAGAAAGATGAGATTTTCTGCTCCTGAAATTTAAAGAGTCTCAGAAACGCTATGTAGTGTCTCTGTGATTTGGACCCAGCTCCATGGCACTTACAACAACAACAAAAATTGCAATTAAATAGAGGTGGTTTGTTGGAGAGAAAAATTCAAGGTGAATCTCAGCCTCTTTATTCCAGACTCTCATTCTCTACTTCTGCATTCTTAACAGATACCATAGACAAAGAGGTCTTGACAGGCAACCCAGACATTCTTGGGCTTTTGGGGGCCGCCAAGAAGCTCTGGTAGCATAGTGGCTACGAATCAGGCTGCTAATCTCACAGTCAACATTTCAAAACCACCAGCTGTTCTATGGGAGAAAGATGAGGCTTTCTGCTTCTGTAAAGATTTACAGCCTCAGAAACACTGTACAGGGTCACAATGAGTCAGAACTGACTCCATGGCACATAACAACAACAACAAATCTTCCTGGCCAGGTGCACAGGAGCTGTAGTGTACTCATTGCTGCTAAGCTCTTTCATAGTGACCTTATAGAGTTTCCAAAGCTGTAAATCATTTCTGGAGCAGAAAGACCCATTTTTATTCCTGGAACTCCTACTGAATTCAAACTGCTGACCTTGTGGTTTGAAGTCCAGTGATAATCCTACAGAGCCATCCATTTTTATAATTTGAGGAGGCTAAACCTCCAAAAAGGAGCTCTGGTAGCGTAGTGGTTACGAATCGGGCTGCGAACCTCAAGGTCGGCAGTTTGAAACTAACAGCCGTTCTGCGGGAGAAAGATGAGGCTTTCTGCTCCCGTAAAGATTTACAGTCTTGGAAACCCTATACAGGGTTGCTATGAGTCAGAACCGACTCCAGTGGCATATACCAACAAACCTCCAAAAGAGTCCTAGTGTGATTTTGTCAGATTAACACTCGAATGCTAGTCGCAAATTTGAAAGTTTAAATTTATGAGTCACTCCTCAGAAACCCTATACAGGGTTGCTATGAGTAGGAACCAACTTGACAGGACTTAACAACAACAACAAATCCCCAAATAAACCCGTTGTTTGTGTTTAGAAATTGAGTATTAAAGTATGCATCTTTGTTGACAAACAGTTGGGCCAATCAAGCTTGCCTACAAAAATAGATCTTAGTTCCAAATCACAGCATCTAGAGAAATTTAGTCACCACTTCCATTCCCTGCTAAATTAAAATCAGTGCAATAATTTAAAGAGTTCCTGAAAATATAAGGCATTTGTTTTCTAGGCCAAGAAAAACTAGAGGAAGCAAAGTAAGGGCTGATCATACATACATACCCTTACAATGCCTACCAGGGCACCCTGTGCATAAATTGCCAATAATTATTTCTTCAATGCATGCTCACATTAAATATGCTGTGTGGTTTTTTTTTGTTGTTGTTGTTGTTGTTTTTTAAATATCAGCCATTAAAAAAAAAAAAAAGAAAAGTTTAAATTTTGAAATCAACAAACACAGCCATATTTCTTTATATTTTAGTAAGTGTAGTTATAAAACTGTAAATCCTTTCCTCCATGGGAAACTGCAGTTGGAGACTATTTTATATTTTGCTGAAAAAAAGAGTTATATCTCCTGAAAGTGACCAGTTTCAGAATTCTTTTTTAAAAAAATTTTATATTCCATTAGTAAATTACACTTTGGCCCAGAAGATCTGTTCATTTCTTGTGTTCATCTATGTTCTTTTTTCCTTTCTAAAAAACAAAACTTCAGTACTTGGATATTAATGCCAAGTCATGTGGGGGAGGGGGGGGGCTGACTATTAGCATTAAAAAACACACACCTCTTTTTCATTGAAAAATTTATTTATGACAGAAGGAACTAAAATTTGCATTTAAATAGGGATTATTCAAGTAAGATACTGCACTGGATTTTTAAACTATGTGATTTTTATAAGGTTGAAAAATACTGCCACCATCATAGATTTCGTGGAAAGAAGTCCAAGCAAGGAAGACTATTTCCCAAGCTATATGAACTTAAAAATGTGTAATCTTTTCATTCATGTGTTTTTATCTATATTTTGTTGCCTATTAATAAGATAAACACTTTTCAATGTTTAAGGTGTTTAAAAGTTTTCAAAAGCATATAACTGTTAGATCCATTTTTATAAAAAAATAAATTCTCTTGTTGTGGTTATTGTTAGACGTCATTGCATCAGTTCTGACTCACGATAACCTTTTTGAACAGAGCAAAACACTGTCCAGTCCTGCATCAACCACACAATTGTTATATTTCAACCCTTGTTGTTACCACTGTAGCGATCCATCTCATTGTGAGTCTTCCTCTATTTTGCAGAGGACAGTGGTTACGACTCTGGCTGCTAACTGCAAGTTCAGCAGTTCGAAACTACCAGCTGTTCCACAGGAGAAAGATGAGGCTTTCTGCTCCTGTAAGGATTTACCGTCTTGGAAACCCTGTCTGTACAGGGTCGAGATGAGTCGGAACCGACTGCACGGCACATAACAACAACAACTGATAGCCTTATTCAGGGACTGGACCCTCTTCACAATACCTCCAAAGCATGAGAGAGGAAGTCTTAACTATGCTTGCTTCTAAGGAGCATCCTGTCTGCATTTTTTCCAAGATCAACTTGTTTGTTCTTTTCAATACCATAATTCAAATACATTGATTCTTCTATGGCTATCATTATTGGTTGTCTAACTTTCTTGTTCCTTTGAGGCAGTTGAAAATACTCTGGCTTGGGTCAGGCACACTTTAGTTCTCATAGTGACATCTCTGCTCTTTAACTCTTTAAACAAGCCTTTTGCAGAAGATTTGCCTAATGTAATATGTCATTTGATTTATTGACTGTTGCTTCCATAAATGTGGATCCAAGCAAAGTGAATTCTTCAGCTACTTCCATCTTTTTTCCGTTTATACAGATGTTAGTTATTAGATTTTCATTTTCTTTACCTTGAGGTGCAATTCATTCTGAAGGCTGTCAGTTTTGATGTTCATCAGCAAGTATTTTAAGTCCTCTTACCTTCTAGCAAGCAAAGTTCTATCATTTGCATATCACACTTTGTTTATGAGCCTTCCTTCAATCCTGATGCAATGTTCTGCTTCATATAATCCATCTTTCCAAACTATTTTCAGCATACAGATTGAATAAGCATGGTGGAAGGTTACAACCCAGCCACACACCTTTCCAGATTTTAAGCCAGTATTCACTTATTCTGTTTTAACGACTGCCTCTTTGTCTATGTACAGGTACTTCATGAGCACAATTAAGTTCTCTGCAATTCCCCTTCTTCCCAATATTATTTATAGTTTGTTATGATCTGCACAGTTGAATGCATTTGCACAGTCACTAAAGCAAAACGAAATATCATTCTGGTATTCTCTGTTTTCAGCCAAGCTTCATCTGATGATGTCAGTAATAATATCCCTCATTCCAAATCCTTTTCTGAATCCATCATGAATTTCTGGCAGCATCCTGTTGGTGTACTACTGAAAACAAATTTGAATTATCTTCAGAAAAATTGAACTTGTATGTAAAATCAATGATGTTGTGTGATGATTTTTGCACAGCATTTAGTCACCTTTTTGGGAACAGGCTCAGATATGGATCTCTTCAATGCAATTAACAGGTAGCTGCCTTCAAAATCACTTGCCATAGACACTGTTGTACCTCCAGTGCTACTTCAATTTGTTGAAACATTTTAATTTGTATTCTGTCAATTCCTAGACCCGTGCTTTTCGCCAATGCCCTCAGTGCAGTTTAGACTTCTTCCTTCACTACAGTTGGTTCTTGATCATATGCTACCTTTTGAAATGGAAGAGCATCAGCCAATTCTTTTTGGTACAGTTAACTCTGTGTGTTCCTTTTTTTTTTCTCCCTTCTTCTTCAGAAATACTGAACATATTCTTCCCTTTTGGATTTCTAATTATAGGTCTTTGCACATTTTATTTTAATACTTTCCTTTGTCTTTTTGAGCTGCCCTTTGAAAGTATATGTTCAACACTTCATTTCTTCTTGTAATTTTTGCTTCATTAGGTTCAGGACTCTTCTGACATCAATTTTGGGATTTTTTCTCTTTCTCGTCTTTTCTTTCAAATGATCTTTTACTTTCTTCATGGATGCTGTTGTCATCCACAACTCCTCTGGCCTTTGGTCACTAATGTACAATACATCAATTCTGTTTATGAGATGATTTCTAAATTCAAATCATATTTTGGCTCTCTCATGTTTGGACTTGTTTTAAATTTCTTCAGCTTCATCCTAAATTTGCATATGAACAATTGATCTCCACAGTCTTCCCCTGAGCTTGTTTTGACCAATGACATTGAGCTTCTTCACCTTCTCCTTCCATAGGTGAAGTCAATTTGATTCCTGTGGACTTCATCTGGTAAAGTCCATGTGTATAGTTGTCTTTTATGTTGATGAAAAATTATTTGAAATGAATAAGTCATTGTTCTTGCAAAATTCTATCATGTGATCTCCAGCATCATTTCTATTGCCAGGGCCATATTTTCTAAGTATCCTTCCTCTTGGTTTCCATCTTTGACATTCCAAACATCAGTGTTTATCAATGCAACTTGAGTGCCATTGAGTAAGTTCTGACTCATAGCGACCTGTACAGGGTTCTGAGGCTTTAATTCTTTGTTGGAATAGGAAACCTCATCTTTTTCATGTGGTAGGCTTGAATGATCTACCTTATGGTTCACAGTCCAACCTTATCATACAGAGCCAATACATTGTCTTCTTTGGAGGCATATGGATATTATCCTACAACAGATAGCAATATACTTCAATATAGATCTTAAATTGCTGTTTTTGACAATGAATATAATGCCGTTCCTCTTCAATTTGTCTTTCTCAGCATAGTACACATATGACTGTCTGGTTAAAACTGTCCAATGCCAGTTCATTTTAGCTCACTAATCAATATCTATATTGATCTTTATGTGCTCCATTTCATTTTGAATGACTTCCAATTTTCCTGAATTCATATTTCATATATTCCTTATTCTGATTATTAATGAATAATTACAGTTGTTTCTTCTAATTTTGCATTAGATCCCATCTGCCAATGAAGGTCCAGAAACCTTTGCTCAATCCATGTCATTAACACTAATTCTATTTTGAGGAAGCAGCTCTTCCCCAGCAGAATTACGAGGGTCTTCCAACCAGAGAGGCTTATCTTCTGACACTATTTCAGAACATATTCTACTGCTCTTCATAAGGATTTCAATAACTAATCCTTAAGAAGTGGTATGTCTATCCTTCCTATTCTGTCTTAGTCTGAAAGCTCCTCTGAAACCTCTCCACCATGGGGAGGCATTGACAAGACTGGTGGCATATCTTGTAGCATCACAACAACTCACAAGCCATCACAGTAAGAAAAACTACAAAAAACATATAGTAGTTAGATTCTAAATGGCTAACGTAATTTACTGCCAGTTCCCTCAAAGATAGACACTGCTACAATATTTGAAAAATAAAAATTTTGTAGAAACTGTATGTTAGGTGTAACTGTTACTAATTGAATTGAATACACAACATAATCTATAATAGCAGCACTAAAATTTCATGTTGTTGTTCTCGTTAGGTATCAGTATATCGGTTCTAAATCATAATGACCTTATGCACAAATGAACAAAACACGCCCCAGTTCAATACTATCATCACAATCACTGTTAAACTTGATTCTATTATTGCTACCACTGTGCCTATCTGTTTTGTCGGGGGGCCTACCTTTATTATTATTATTATTATTATTTTTCTGCTGACTCTATACTTTAGCAAACATGATGTGCTCATCCAAAGTCTGGTCCCTCCAGAAAATACTCCGAAGTATGAGAAATGAAATTTTGTCATCCTGGCTTCTAAGGAGCTTTCTGGCTGTATCTCTTCCAACACAGATTTGTTTATTCTTTCAGAAGTTCATGATACTTTTAATATTCTTCTCCAACACTGTAACTCAAATGTATCAATTATTCTATGGTTTTCCTTATTTACTGTCCAACTTTCATATCCAGATGAAGCTATTGAAATACCATGCCTTGAGTCCAGCACACTTTAGTTCTCAAACCATCATCTTCTCTCTTGAACACTTTGAAGAGCTCTTGCGCAGCAGACTTTTCTAACACAATGCACCGTTTGATTTCTTGAATGATTATTCCATGAGTGTTGATAATGAATCCAAGCAAAAGGAAGTCTTTGACAACTTCAATCTTTTTGTCATTTATCATGGTATTAGTTACTGGTCCATGTTTGAGGATTTTTGTTTTCTTTATGTTCACTTGCAACTCATACTGAAGGCTGTGGTCTTTGATCTTCATTCGTAAGTATTTTAAGTCCTCTTCACTTTCAGTGAGCAAGGTTGTATCATCTGCATATTGCAGGTTGTTAATGAATCTTCCTCCGATCCTAATGCCACATTCTTCTTCATATAATCCAACTTCTCTGATTATTTTCTTATCATATAGACTGAATAAGTATGATGAAAGAATACAACTCTGGCACACACACCTTTCCTGATATTAAACCACTCAGTGTCCCTTTGTTCTGTTTAAATGATTGCCTCTATGTCTATGTTCCTCGTGAGCACAATTAAGTGTTCCAGAATGTTTTTTCTTCACTATGCTGTCCATGGCTTGATATGATCCACACATAGTCAATAAAACACAGGTAAACATCTTTCTGGTATTCTCTGTTTTTAGTCAAGATCCATCTGATGTCAGCAATGATATTCCTTGCTCCATGTCCTACTCTGAACTACTGGTTGTTTCCTGTCAATATAGTTTTACAGTTGGTTTTGAATTATCTTTAGCAAAATTTTACTTGCATATAATATTAATGGTATTGCACAATGATTTCCACATTCTCTTAGGAATGGCACAAATATGGATCTCTTCTAACCAGTGAACAGGTAGCTGTCTTCCAAACTTTCAGCATAGATGAGTGAGTATCACAAAGGATACATCAGTTTGTTGAAATATTTCCATTTGTTTTCCATAAGTTCCTGGAGGCTTATTCTATGCCTATGACATCTGTGCACCTAGGATTTCTTCCTTCAGTACCATTAGCTCATCATCATATGCTACCTCTTGACATGGTTGACCATCAAATATTTACTTTTGGTACAGAGACTGTGTATATTCTTTTCATCTTCTTTTGATGATATTTGCATCATTCAATATTTTGTCCATGTTGTTGCTGTTAAGTGTTGTTGAGTTGAATCTGACCCATAGTGATTTTGTACGGGGTTTCTGAGGAGCAACTGGTGATCTTGAACTGCCAGCCTTGTGGCTCAAGTTGACGTCACAATCCAACTCATTAACCAACAGTGCCACACCAAGACTCCATGTTGCCCATAGAATCCTTCATTATTTCAAATTGAAGCTTGGATTTCTTTTTTTTCTCTTCAGTTCTTTCAGCTTGATAAATGCTAAAGTGTGTTCTTCCCTTTTGGTTATCTAATTCCAGCTCTTTGCACATTTCATTATAATACTTGAATTTATTCTCTCGAGCTGCCCTTTGAATTTTTCAGTTTAACTCATTTACTTCCGCATTTCTTCCATTAACTTATGTTTCGCTATACTGAAAAGCAAGGTTCAGAGAATCTTCTGGCACTAGTTTGCTCTTTTCCTTTTTTGTCTTCTTAATAACCTTTTGCTTTCTTCCTGTGTGATGCTTTTGATGTCATACCACAACTCTGTTGCTCTTTGGTCATTAGTGTCTAATGCATCAAATTTGTTTTTGAGATGAACTCTAAATTCAGGTGGAATATATTCAAGGTCAAATTGTGTCTCTCACTGACTTTTTTTACTTTTCTTCACATTCAGCCTAAACTTGCATATGAGCAATTGATGGTCTTTTCCATGATCTGTCCCTGTCCTAATTTTGGCCGATATGGAGTTTCTACCATTTTTCCCACAGATGTAGTCAATTTGATTTCTTTGTATTCCATCTGGGGAGCTACATGAGTATTATTGTATTTTATATTGTTTGAAAAACTGTATTTGTATTGAATAATATATTGATTTTGCAAAATTCTATCATGTGATCTTCAACATATTTTCTATCACCAAGGTCATATTTTCTAACTTCTGATCCTTCCTCTATGTTTCCCACTTTGCATTCCAGTCAACACCATATCAATACATATTGACTACATGTTCAATTTCAGACTGTAAAAATTGATAGAATTCTTCAATTGCATCATCACTGGAATTGGTGCATAAATTTGAATAATAGTATTATTAGCTAGTCTTCCTTGTTTTTGTTGTTGGTTTTGTGCCATCAAATTGGTTCTGACCCAGAGCAATGGGTAGGGTTTTCTAGGAATGGAGGATGAGCTTGAACTGCCTACCTGCTGTTGAAACTGACTTTGCAGTCCAGCACATTAACTGATAAGACCACACCAGGACTCCGGTCTTCCTTGTAGGAGTAGGGATATTATCCTATCACAGACAACATTATACTTCAGGATAGATTCTGAAATGTTCTCTTTGATGATGAAAGTGATGCCATTCCTTTTCAGTTTGTCATTCCAGGCTTAGTAAATCATATGATTGTTAGATTTAAAATTGTTAATGCCAGTCCATCTCAGCTCAGTAATGCCTAAGTTATCAATCTTTATGTGCTCTGTTTCATTATTGATAACTTCTAGTTTTCCTAGATTCAAACATGGTATATGTCATGTTCCAGTTATTAATGGGCACTTGCAGCTATTTCTCCTCAATTTTGAGTTGCTCTCTATCAGCAAATGAAATTCTTGAATGCTTTACTCCTTTTGCATCATCATGGTCAACTTTAATTTGAGGTGGCAGCAATTCCCCAGTAGTATTTTGAGTGACTTCCAACCTGGGAGCCTCATTTTGTGGCACAATATCTGCCAGTATTCTGGTCCTTTTCACCAGAAACATGTTGTCTTGGAATGATGTTTTGTGTGTAATAATGGATAATGCTAAAATTACAAAGATGTTTTCACAATCGTTTGTTAACATAAAGAGTTGAATTATCAAAACAAGGTAGTAAAAAATGATAATCCTTTCCAAAATCCAAACTTGACTTATCCTTCAAAGGAGCCAATAACAAGAACTCTGAAATGTAGCTATTTTTCTCCCGGAGGAGGACTAGACAACTATCAGTGTGATTGTTATTGTTATGTTCCATGGAGTTGTTTCTGACTCCCAGCAACCCTGAGGAACAGCTGGTGTTTTTGAACCACTGATCTTGTGATTTGCAGTGCAATGCTTATCTTACAGCACCACACTGTCTTAGTTCTGAAGAAATTCATCTTTCTCTTTCATCAGGACATAATTTGTTATTGGATTAACAGATAAATTCTGAATGATGTATACAACAAGCGAAGTTCACAGAGAGTTGTTTCTAATGTTTTTCTCTTTTATATAATAATTGTGGTACACGGAATTATCTAATGTCTTTTGTGGTTATAATCTGTAACTCCCACCAAACAGCATTCTGCTTTTTTGGGTCTTGGTAAGAGAAAGTGAGAGAAGATACAGAATGTTAACATTATTGAACTGTGGGTATTTTTGCAGAGTTAATTTTAATTGTAAAAACTTGAAATTCTAGAATGGATATAAAATGAACTGTCTCCAAAGCAGTAATGGGATCTCAGTACCAACAAGAAGAAAGAGCCAGGAGTGGAGTATGTCTTTTGGACCCTGAGATCCCTGTGCTTTGAACCTCTTTGATCCAGGGAGAGAAAACTGTGATGCCAGGGGGTTGGCAGAGAAGCAGCAGCAGCAGAACCAAGAACCAGAGCACAAGATAGAGCAGTGGACTTCACAGCCCACAGCACAAATAAAGCTGAGTGATTTGAGGCAGGCAGCTTGCTTATAGAATGGGATGCCTCCATTGTTAAGTGGGAGAGCTACCTTTCCTGATAGTTAGAGCTAAAACTGAGTGCCATAACCCTAAGGTTTATGGTAAGTGGTGTGTCCTGTGGGCATTAATTAGCAGCTGCCTGCACTTACTGTGTCAATGAGCATTTCTAGAAGATTGCAAACCTTTTAGCATCCTTAATAAACCCCATAATTGTGATTATTGTCTCTGATTTCTGTGTGGACATTGCATTAAACCCAACTGAAGAGCAGGGAGGGTTGTGAGAGGAATGGTTGGTAAATTTATTGCACTAATTTCTAATTATAAGAACATGAAAGAATCACTGGGTTACAAGAACAATTAAGAAATAGGATACAAACTGAAACGCTGACAGTTCAAACCTACTCACAGACACTTTGGAAGAAAAGATTAGCCATCTTCTTCTGAAAAGTAACAGATAATGAAAACTGTATGGAACAGTTTTATTCTGAAACACAGTGGGTCATCATGAGCTAGAATTTACACAGTGGCTGGTTTGGTTTAGTTACATGACTATGAAGTATCTATCTGACTCCCTGTCATTCTCTAGCCTGCCATGCTATATAAATTTATATTTCCAGATCTTTTTAAATAAGCAATCTACAGAGACTAGTTATATCACCTTCCTAAAACTATTTACTTGCTCTAAGAAGGGATTCTCTAATTTGTACCATTAGCATGTTGGCAGGTGGTTGGACCCAGTTTATAAACATGTTTATGAGAAAAATCTAGTGAAGGTCATTCTTACTATCATAGTCAAGAAGATTCTCTTCTCCAAGAAGAAAGTCATAGGGATGCTGTTGATTTCCAAGCAGATCATAACAAAAACTCATTTCATTCAATTTTTTTTTTTCTTTCCGCTACTATTTCTCTGTTATTGCTGCTATTTGCTTTTGAGTTTGGATGAAATGTTGGTAGGTGCCATCCAGTAAGTTTAAAAAAATAGCAACCTTACATAGTACAGAAGAAAACACGGAACAGTTCTGCAACATGCTCACAATTGTTGCTAGGTTTGAGACCATTGTTTCTACCTCTGTACCAATCCATCTCCTTGACTGTCTTCTTCTACTTCATTGATTCTCTTCTACACTAAACATGATGTCCTCCTCCAGGAAATGTTCCCTTGTAATAACGCATATAAAGTATGTAAGATAAATTGTCTCCATTCTCACTTTCTGTTTTTAATTTTTTATTGTAAACTGAGTGAAGACTTATAAAGGTCAGTTCAAGACTTGAAGGGTGCCCAAGGATCAAGACTTGAAGGGTGTCTGCCCAAGACTGGGTTCCTCTAGTCTCTTTCTGACAAATAAGCCTGGTCTGTTTTATAATTTTGAGTTTTGTTCTATATTTTCTCCCACTCTATATAGGAGCTTCTAATGTGACTCCTTTAAGAGCAATAGATAGTGTTAGTTGGGCACCATCTAGCTCTGCTCTAAAAATTCATGTGTTCCATTAGTTCATTAGACTAATTGTTTCTAAGTTTCTTCAAATTTTATCACTTTTCTTTATTCTTCACAAGAAGAGAACAATAGTTGCACCTTATGTGTAAACTCATGAACTCTTAAGCCCCAGTTGCTACTCACCTACCTAGGATGTAGAACATAGTGCTTTTGCACTATGTTATGCCAGTTGATCAGTGTGTTCCTTGAGACTATGATCCTGAGCCCCAGGCTAAGTAAAGTACTACCTCAAGATGTTGGGTAATATCAAAGAAGTTTTCATAAATTTGCCCTTGTATGCTCCATCACATTCATAGATTGTTTGAAGAAATATGAACAAATATTTAAACTTTTATATATTTGTGAGTACACTCCCATTCTACCTATCATAGCTTAGGTATTTATTCATGTATCTATCTGTGTATTATTGACACTGCAAAATTGTATATATAAATTATGTATAAAATACATAAAAGTATTTATCTCTATTCCTTTTAACTCTTTTTTTTTTTTAAGTTTTTATTGTGAATAGTTTACATGGGAGAACATTGGTTTTACACTCATTGTTTCATTGCAGTGATTGCAATCTTCTCCATGCAACATCATTCACAATATTTGCTTCTATCCCCTCTGTGGTCTTGTTTTGTTGTTGCTGGTTTTCTTTGGGGGAAATGTAAACAAAAACACTCATGAATATATAATCATTTAAATAACCAAAGGGCACATTCTGCAAGCCTGCCTCCTGGCTGCAAGCATGCAACCTTTCTCTTTCCATTAGTCTAAGAGTCCTCAGCTGCTC
>NW_006408771.1:2747236-2749911 GCF_000296735.1 Chrysochloris asiatica | reverse complement strand
TATATAAGAATTCCAGTCTCCCTACACCCTCACTAATATTTGTTGTTTTCTGTTGTAGCACTGTATGATAAACACTCAACTACTAATCACAAGGTTGATGGTTCAAACCCACCAGTAACTGCTTGGAAACCATATACAGGGTCACTAATTATCAGAGCTGACTTGATTACAATGAACAACAGCAATCACAAATAATATTGTGGTAAGATAACTCCTTGCTTTGACTTGTATCTCTCTAGTTTATAATGATCCCCACCTCTCATCTATAAGTTTGTTGTACTGTGATGGCTAGTGTGTTGCTGTGATTCTGGAAGAGGTACCATAAGTACAATGCTGTCTGTAATAGGAAAATATCCATACACCTACAAGGAAGACTAGTTAATACCCCTACAATTCAAATTTACACACCAACACTAAAGCCAGTGATGATAAAAGTGAAGACTTCTACCAACTTCTTCAGTCTGAATTGATCAAAAATGGAATCAAGATATATTGATAATTACTGGTAACTGGAGCAGTAGGGACCTATGGTCGTGTAGTGGTTATTAATCGGGCTGCAAACCTCATGGTGAGCAGTTTGAAACTACCAGCTGTTCCGTGGGAAAAAGATGAGGCTTTCTGCTTCCATAAGATTTACAGCCTCAGAAACCCTGTACAGGGTGGCTATGAGTCGGAACTGACTCCACAGCATATCACAACAACAACTGGTAACTGGAATGCAAATGTTGGAAACAAAAAGGAAGTTTCAATGATAGGAAAATATAGCCTTGGTGATAGAAATTATGGAGATCACATGATAAATTTTGCAAGACCAATGACTTATTCATTGGTAATCCCTCTTTTAAACAACATAAAATTCAACTATGCATATGGGCCTCACCAAATGGAATACACAGAAATCAAACCGACTACATCTGTAGAAAAAGATGGTAGAAAAGTTTCATATCATCAGACAAATCAAGGCCAGGGGCAGACTGTGGAACAAACCATCAATTGCTCATATGAAAATTTAGGTTGAAGCTGAAGAAAATTAAAACAAGCCTATGATAGCCAAAACATGGCCTTGACTATAACCAACCTGAATTTAGTGATCGTCTGAAGAACAGATTTAATGCATTAGATATTCAAGAAAGAAAACCAGAAGAGTTGTGGAATAATATCAAGAATATCATACAGAAAGAAAGTACAATGTCATTAAGAAGACAGGCAAGACCAAAATGGATGTCAGAAGAGACGCTGAAACTTGCTCTCCAGTTTGTTTCAAATGGAAGAAGTGAGGAGCTATAAGAGCTGAACAGAAAATTTCAAAGGTCATCTCAAGAAGACAAAGCCAATTATTATAATGAAATTGTGCAAAAAACTGGACTTAGAAAACCAAAAGAGCAAAACATGCTCACAATTTCTCAAGATGAGGGAATTGAAGAAAAAAAAAATCAAGCCTAGACTTGTAGTATTGACATACTTTATGCACAAATTATTGAAAGATGCAGAAAGTATCAAAAGCAGATGGAAGGAATATGCAGAGTCATTGTACCAAAAACAAATTGTCAATGTTCAACCATTTCAAGAGGTAGCATATGTTCAAGAGCCTGAAAAAAGAAATCCAAGGTTCATTGAAAGCATTGGCAAAGAGCACGGAATACAAATTGAAATCTTTCAACAAAGTGAGGTGGCACTGGAGGCACTAACTCATATGCCAAGAAATTTGGAAGACAACTATATGGCTAAATGATTGGAAGAGACATCTGGATGGTATTGCCATGTATGCTAATCTCAGGTTTGCATCTTCTGTTGAATGTCCCCTGTCCAAATAAGTCATTTTAGCATTTTTTATAATTTTGGTCTGGGTACTACAAATTTCTTTAACTTCTCTTTATCTGGAAATGTCTTAATTTCACCATCATATTTGAGGAACAATTGTGCTGGTTATAGGATTCTGGGTTGACATTTTTTTTCCCATAGTTTTATATACGTATTCTCATAGCTTTCTTGTTTTTATGGTTTCTACTGAGAAATCAGAGCTGAGTTCTATTGTTTCTTTTTGTAGGTAAATTTTTGTGTTTCCCAAACTGCCCTGAGGATTTTTTCCTTGCCTTTGATTTTGTAAATTTTGATTACATCTTGGGATTTTCTTTTAGTCTGTCCTGTTTGTGGTTTGTTTGACTTCTTGAATGTGTATCTTTTCATCTTTCATGATGTCAGAGAAGTTTTTATCCAACAAACCTTTGACGATTTCTCTGGAAAATGTTTGTAGCCCCTTCCTGGTCTTTAATTCATATCACATGTAAGTTATTCTTCTTGATGTTCTCCAACATAAATCTTAGGCTTCCTTTGGATTTTTTCCTCCTCTTTTATGATTATTCTTTTAGCAGAATAATATTGAGAGATTTGTCTTCAAGCTCAATAATTCACCCTCTCCTTGATTTTAATCTTCTTTGCTTTTTCAATGTGTTATTAATTTCTGAAATCTTACTATATTAATCTTCTGGGTATCTGTATGGAGGCTTGTTATTGTTTCTAATGTGGTGCTGTGGGTTAATGCACTGGACTGCAAAGTTGGTTTGAACTGCAATGTTGACAGTTTAAGCTCACCAGCTGCTTCTAGGAAACCCCATACAGGTTTGCTATGGGTCAGAACTGACTCTACATCACTTAACAACAAACAATAATTATTT
>NW_006408771.1:2744666-2746881 GCF_000296735.1 Chrysochloris asiatica | reverse complement strand
TGTTTGTGCAGTGCAATTTAAGGTGGGTTTTTCTGGTGTTGAGTACTGTCTGTCATTGATTAGGTGGTACAGGAGCACATACTGGCTCCAGGGAATGGAGATACAGTTGTGTGTGACTGGGCTGTGTTGGGCACAACTGATGTCTTCTGTTAGGTCAGGAAAGAAGACACACACAGACACACAAGGACAAAAAGAAGGCAGATAATAGCAAACAATAAAACAATAAGGGATAAAAACAACAAACAATACCAGAAAGAATAACTAAAAAAAAAAAAGGAAAGGAAAATAAAACCATGGATGAGAAAAAGAGAAAGAAAAAATGCTAAATATAACTAGGGAGAGAGATGAAGAAAATAGAGAAATAAGTGGCTAATAAATAAAAATCACAAGAAAAAAATAAACATGTGAAAAGCAAACAGAAAAATAAAGGAAACTGGGGATTGAAAGGATAAAATACAAATGAAGAGAAAGAGAAGTAGTAAAAGAAAGAGAAAACAAAACAACAAAATGAAATGGAGAGATGAGGGCAAAGGCTAGACCCAGAAAGAGAAAACTGTGTAAGGCTTTTGCCAGTCAAGGATCTCATGAAGTTGGAGGAGAAGGATGAGCATCTGACATTGCTGGTCTTAGATAGAGTTCTTGTAGGTGTAGGTATGTCTGTGGTCAGGGCACATAATACAGAAGTAATTTGTGTAGGCTCTAATGGTACCTGAGCTCAGGGTTCTTTCAGGTCCATGGTGCAGCTGGGAATAAGGCAACTGGTAATGAAGATAATGAAGAACTGCTAGTCTAGGGCTGGCCTGAACAGCTCTGTGAATTCTGCAGATCTGAAGAAGCAGAGCTCACCTGAATCAGGGCACTGAAGTGGTGCATCCAGGACCCTCTCCCACCAGCACCTTGATTCTGACCTCTAGTAGAGTAGAGCCTATGCAGTGGGTGTATGAGGTAGGAATTTGCCATGCCTCTGGTCACCAGGGAGCATGTTTAACAAGAAAGGATCACACCTTTTATATTGCCAGTCAATGATGTGTATCTGTGCCATCATGCCACTGTTTCCAGAGCTGCTTGCAAAGGTTCAAATGGCTTTGCCAGGACAGGCCAACATAGAGTTCACCCATTTGTCTCCTTTCTTACTGGCCCTATTCAGTTTCTTCTCCTAGTAAATTCCCAATCCCCTTCTCTATCCTTTTCTCTGAAACTCATGGTTCCAATATTATCATCTGTACCTGTTTTATATGGTCACCATATCTTTGTTGTAAAGTGTCTGTGTAGAGTGTCTGCCTAGTCCGTCATTTAATTGAGTTTCTCCATCCTTATATTAAGGAGTATTCTGGCTGTATGTCTCAAGGATAGATTTGTTCCTTCTTCTGACAGTCCACTGGTATATTTAATATTCTTCAACAGTACCATAATTTGAAGGCATTAGTTCTTCAGTCTTCCTTGGTTATTGTTCAGCTAGTACCAGCATATAAGGTGACAGGAAATACCATGGCTTTGTTCTTGAGGTGATAGATCTCTTAAAGAAAACTTTTGCAACAGATTTACCCAATGCAATATATCATTTGATTCTTCTACTGCTGTCTCAAACGGTGCTGAGTCATTTCCAACTCATAATGTATAGGGTTTCTGAGGAGCAACTAGTGGTTTGAACTGTCGACCTTATTTTTAGCAATTTGGTGCTTAAATAACAAGGCCATTATCTCTTTGTTGTTGTTAAGTGCTGTTGAGCTGGTTCTGTATAGGTTTTCCAAGGAGCAGCTGGTGAATTTGAACTGCCAAGTTTACAATCCAGTACATTATCCTGCAGCCCTTCACCAGGACTTTTTAGAAATCTGCAAATGTTTATGCTAATATCAAATCTTCAATGAAGCCTTGAAAGTGTAATTCATATTATATAGCTCACTTGGACTTCATGCTTTGCTTAATACATAAAAAACAGCGTTTTTACTTATAGTAGCTTGTGTTATTAGCTATATGGGTATGGATTTGTTCTTCCTTAAAAAAATGTGGCACTCTTTGCCAAGATTTATTCATTCTATGATTAAGTTGATATTTTATTAAAATCATGGATGTTAAGGGATAATTTCAAATCAGGACATCTTTTAATTAGTAGGAAACTGATGTTAATTAAGCTGTTACAACTTTCTTGTTACAATATTCTAGCAAGTTTTGTCTGCACACAGCCAAAGAATAAATACTTAGTAGCAAAGATCCC
>NW_006408771.1:2742525-2743196 GCF_000296735.1 Chrysochloris asiatica | reverse complement strand
GACTCGATGGCACCTGACAACAACAACAACAAGCACAGATCCACTCTGCCTTAACATGTCCGATGAACTCTAAGCACTCCTTAGAGCCCTCCCTTATTGTTTGCATAGTGATTCATGTACACTGGAATACTCAGATTAAGAGAAGGGTAAGAAAATGGCTTGGAAACTCATAAACTTAGTATCAAATTGTTAAAGTATATGAGAAAAAATTACATGGTTTTAGTCTGTACTTTACAATTTACTAAGTGCCTCCACCTATATATAAATTTAACCCTCACAAGAAAGCTATACTATATTTATCAACTTAATTTTAGATATGAGAAACTGGAGAGTCTAGCATTTAATTAATATCTCTAAACTCACGCAGCAAATATTGGAAATAGGATTGATCTCAAGAAATCTACTGCTTACTGTAGAATTTTTCAAATATGTATTGTAGTATGTTTCTGACAGCAATTAATGAATTGGTGATTGTTGGGGTGGGGCTCCTAATAAGTTAAATTTAACAAATGTTGAAATATACAAAGTTACAAATATTTCTTAACCATTAAAATTACATTTAAAAACTATATGCTAATGTATAATTTGACCATACAAAGTAGGATTTAGAATTTAATAGGTATCACTGGCATTATAGGATGTGCCTGGACTGCTAACCACAAGGGTTGCTA
>NW_006408771.1:2741026-2742117 GCF_000296735.1 Chrysochloris asiatica | reverse complement strand
GTTTGTTTCATTGGGGCAAAATATATATAACAAAACTTTTGCCATTTCAACGATCTTTAAGGTTACAACTCAGTAACATTATCTGTTTCCCATTTTGTATAACCATCACCACTATTAATGTCTCATTTTTAACATTAACACTCTGAGGAAATTTAATATCAGTAAGTTAATGGAGCCTTGAGCCCTTTGATTTTTTTCGATTCACATGGAATATGTAAAAGATTTGTTAAAATAGTACAAATGATACTGAAGTAACCTGGAGCTTCAGACTCAAATTTTGAGAACTCAGTATGTCAGGATACTTTGGGATAAGCGTAGATAGATTCCCAACACTTAGCATTTAGAGAAATTCCCCCTCCTCATTAGCTTCACTTTGCCTGATTTATAATTTTCTTAAATGGAATTGGTCTCTTACCTCAGACTTCACTCAATTTCCTGGACTTCCAAATGTCTTTTTTTAAAAAAAAAACTATTGAAAAGGAAAACAATCACTGGAGTGTATTGTGCTAAATTACATCTAAAAATCCAAACCATTTTTTACAACAAATTCCATTTGGTTGTTCTAACATCCTGCTTTAATAAGGAATTTACCATTGAGATAAAAATTAAATGTTTGCTAGAGTGATGCATTAATAACTCGAAACCTTTAATTATAGCAGTGCCCAATTTAATTAAATCCTAAATTAATAACTGTCAGCCTCCATATTATGGACCCCTATGTTGAATGTTTTATACATGAGCCATAAAAAGAAGTGATTCCATGTTTCAGAATATGATACAAGTTCTCCTCCTATGAGAGAATGATCATTGTTTTCAAATGTAGATGTTAAAAAACAACAACAACAACAAAAAAAAACCAATACTCACTTCATACCCGGTACACAAAAGGCACAGTTTTTGTTTTTTGTTTTTAAAACCCTTCCCCCAAATTCTCTGATGATTACCAGTGTTATTGTTCCATGCAGTGGGATCGGTTCTAATTCAAAGAGCCTTGCATAGGGTTTCTGAAGAGAGACTGGTTGGTTTGAACGCCCATCCTTTCAGTTAGCATTCCAATGCTTATCCTACAACACCACACCAGGATTCCAACC
>NW_006408771.1:2736078-2740238 GCF_000296735.1 Chrysochloris asiatica | reverse complement strand
TCCACTGGTACACAGTAAGAAAAGATGAGTCAATTTTACAAAAACTTAACACTATATTAAACTGCTTAAAAAACGAGAAAGAAAGATAAAAACAAGAATATGGAGACTAAAGAAAATTAGGTGAAATCATGGACGAGGCTGAAGTCCAATCTCATGTCTGCTTCAGAGAAGGATACTTTCACCAACAATACTGTGTTTTGTCCATATAATATTATTCACCCATCTTCACAACCGTATTCTGAAGAGTCAAAAGAAAGCGTCAGGTAAAGAATTAAGAGTTTACTTATTAATCCTAACCTTTCTCTCAGATTTTCATATATCTCTAAAACTATAAATCTAAGTCGCATAAATTTGGACATATATATTTTGTTGTTGTTATTAGGTGCTGTCAAGTCGGCACTGACTCATAGCGACCCTATGCACAACAGAACATAACATTGCTCAGTCGTGGGCCAAACTCACAATTGTTGCTGGTTTTTAGTCCATTGCTGTTGCCACCTTGCCAGTCCATCTAACTGGAGGTCTTCCTTTTTTTCTATGACCTTCCACTTTACTAAATATCATAACCTTCTCAAGTGATTGGTTTCTCCTGAAAATTTGTTTTAGATTGTCTATACTCAAGTTTCAGTCTCTTCTAACATCCATTTTGGTCTTTTCTGTCTTTTTAATGACTTGTTACATTCTTTCTGTATGATGTGCCTGATGTCATCATATAACTCTTCTGGTCTTCAGTCACTAGTGTCTAACGCATCTAATTGTTTCTTGAGATGGTCTCTAAATTCAGATTATAAGCATATTTGGTCAATTTCAGACTTAAGAAGTTGGCAGGATTTCTCACTTTCAGCATCTCTGGCTGTAGTGGTTGGTGCATAAATTAGAATAATAATGTTATTAACTAATCTTCTTTGTAAGCTTCTGGATATTCCCTATCATAGACAGCACTGTACTTCAAGATACATTTTTCAATCTTTTTTTAGATGATGAATGTGATGACATTCATCTTCAATTTTATGGCTCTGGTATAGTAAACCACATGATTGTCAGATTCAAACCAGCCAATGTCAGTCCATTTCAGCTCATTAATGCCTAGATTATAGCTATGTGTGTTCCATTTCATTTTTGACAGCTTCTAATTTTCCTAAATTCATGCTTTGTATATGTTGTCTTCTTAATATTAATAGATGTTTGCAACTGATTCTGCCTTATCAGCATATTAAAGTCCCAAATACTTTGTTGTTTTCACATCACTATGATCAACTCTATTTTCAGGAAGCAACTCATCCTCTGTCATATTGTGAATGTCTTCCAACCTGAAAGGCTCATCTTCCAGCACTGTACCTTACAATCTTCCTTTAATATTCAAAATATTCTCATCTTCCAGCACTACATCTGACAAAGTTCTATTGCTACTAATCATGTTTTCAGTTTGTAGTAGTCTGCCCCTCCTTTCTACTCTGTCTTAGTTTGGAAGCTCAGCTGAAACCTGTCCACCAAGCTTGACCCTGCTGGTATTTAAAATACTGGTGTCATAACTTCTATCATTATAGCAACATGCAACAACAAACTGACAAATGAGTGGTGGGTTTTTCTGAAAAATAAAGTCCTCGGGTTAAGAATATCTGACTTTTGGATAACTCAAACTGCCATAAAGAACCAACTGTCCACATCAAGTATCAATGCTATCCCACCTGTATATAGGGCAGACAGGGATGGGCAACTTAGACATTGACTAGCTAAAATGAGGGGGTGATAAAATCATGATGCAACTGGCTTACAAGTTTTCAAGAGGGAGTTCAGTTTAAGAGTATGTGGGGGAAGTTAGAGTTCGCACTGAATCGTTTTCATCATGTCTAGATGAGTCCGGTGAAAAGAGATGGGGAAAAGATTCTTATGATTCAATAGTGAATAATTATTATCATGACTAATTATAACTGTCACAACTGTAAAGTAGAACTTTTGTAACCAAAATGGGGGAGTAGTTAATCTTACATTCCAGCATCAGAGGACCCTAAGACCTTCAAGGAAGAAGAGCAGAAGTGGAATGTGAGACACTATCCAGAGAATCAGCAACACCAGAGATGGAGGTAGAGATGAAGACATGGAGAAAGGGAGCAGCTGAGGACTCATGGAAAGAGAGGGACTAGGTGCTGGTGGCCAGGAGGTAGGGTTGCAGAATGTGCCCTTTGGTTGTTCAAAGTATTATATATTCCGGATTATTTATTCCTGAGTGTTTTTGGTACATCCCTCCCCCCCCCTCAAAGAAAACCAAAACAAAATAAAAACAGAGGGAATGGAAGCAAATACTGTTGAATGATGATGCATGGAGGAGACTGTAGTCATTGCAATGAAATGATGGTGTGAAGTTGATGTTCTCCCATGTAAACAATCACTCAGTTCTCAATAAAAACTTAAGAGAAAAGTTATGTTACTGTTGATAAGACATGGATTTATCACTACCTGCCTGAAAATGAATGGCAGAATATGGATGGAAACATCTTCTGTCGCCAATCAAGAAAAAGTTCAAAAGTCATCCATCAGCTGGAAATTTTATGCTTACAATGTTCTGCGATTCTCAAGGGAGTATACTGGAACACTAACTGGAAAACGTTCAACAATCAACAGTGCTTATTACAGTGAGATGCTAACTGAAGAGCTGAAGCCTAAATTGCAAATTAAACACAGAGAACTGCTAATCAAGGGCATTGGATCTTACATGACAATGCACATCCAGACACCTCTACCCACACTGTTGACACTGTGCAAAAACTTCACTTTGAGGTGCTAAAGCATCCTCCCTATGGTCCTGATCTTGCTCCATCAGACTTTCACCTGTCTTGTCCCTTGAAAGCAGCCCTTCTAGGACAAAGATTCATCTCTGATGAAGAAATGAGACAGCAGTGTATTTGGCTCACAGCTCAGCCTAAAACTTTTTTAATACAGGAGTACAAAAGCTTGTTGACAGATGGAGAAAGTGTATAAATTGAAATGCAAGGAGATTATGTTGAAAAATGATATATCTGTCTTTTCAAAAGTTGATTAAAATAAATTCTTCAAAAAAAAAAAAAAAAGAACCACCTGTCACATTAAAATTTTAGGAAGTTAAATACTATTGTTGGGAAGAATGAATACTCTCACTACTTTGTGATGCTCAGCTGCAGTAGTTCAATCACTCTAGAAAAGAGAGCATTGTCTGACTTTTTAAATTGGATCACGTTTCCATCAACTAGAACAGCAGACAATAGCACTTGAGGAAGAAGACAGAGATCTAAAATATCCAGTGCTAAAAAATTTTCTGATGAAAATAGTAAGCTGAAACCTTTCCTTCATTGAAGTAGGGATGAGAAAGATCTTAGAGGAGCAAGATCTTAACAAAGAGTGATAAACCAGAATTTATCATAATGTTATAAAGAGCCTCAGATGCTAAAAGGCCATTTGTGACAAGGGAAAAAAAAAAAAAGTTCCTCACAAAACTTTGATGACTACTTCACAACATTGACTCAGATAATAAGCCCCACCCTCTAACCACTCTGGAGCAACAGAACAAAACCCTGACTTCCAGCGCCTTCTACCCAAGGAAGCGCCTCCCAGTGGCTGCTCAGGTCCACAAAGCTTAAACCACCAAATGGTTTAAAATTAGGAAAAGTTGTGAAACAAGGGTTATATTCCTTCACCATAGTTATTCAACATGTATGCTGAGCAAATAATCCAAGAAGCTGGGTTATATGAAGAAAAACCTGATATGAGAAATGAGATATGCAGATGATCCAATCTTGCTTGCTGAAAGTGAAGAGGACTTAAAATACTTACTGATGAAGATCAAAGACCACACCCTTTGATGTAGATTGCATTTCAATGTAAAGAAAACAAAAGTCCTCACCACTGGACCAATAAACAGCATTCTTATCAATGGAGAAAAAATAGAAGTTGTCAAAGACTTAATTTTGCTCAGAACAACCATCAACACTTAATGAAGTAGCAGTCAAGAAATCAAAGAACGCACTGCATTAGGCAAATCTGCTGCACAAGAACTTTTTCAAGTGTTGAAGAGCAAAGATGTCAGTTTGAGGACTGAGGAAGGCCTGAGACCCAAGCCTTGATATTTTCAATAACCTCACATGTATGTGAAAGCTGGACAGTGAATAAGGAAGACCATAGAAGAA
>NW_006408771.1:2700088-2734638 GCF_000296735.1 Chrysochloris asiatica | reverse complement strand
AGTGTTTCTCTGAGGCTGTAGATCTTTACAGGAACAGAAAGTCTCATCTTTCTCCCATGGAACAGCTGGTAGTTTCGAACTGCTGACCTTATCTTTGGTCAATTTCAGACTGAAGAAGTCAGTAGAATTCTTCACTTTCATCTATACTGGCTTTATTGGTTGATGAGTAAATTAGAATAATAGTGGCATTAACTGGTCTTCCTTGTAAGTATATGGATAATATTCATCACAGACAGCATTGCACTTCAAGACAGATCTTGCAGTGTTCTTTCTGATGATGAGTGTAACACTATTCATCTTCACTTTAATGTTCCTGGAATTGTAAATCATAAGATGGTTGAATTCAAAATGAGTAATATAAGTCTTTTCAGCTTACTAAGGTCTTTGTAAATATGAACCATATATACCTGTTTCTTTCTTTTTCTTTTTTTGGAGTCCTGGTGTGGTGGTACAGGATAAGCACTGGATCACAAGGTCAGTTTGTACAGTAAAGGTGGCAGTTAAAACTCACCTGCAGCTCTTTGTAAACCTACACAGAGTCATTATGAGTTGGAACTGACTTGACAACACTAACATATCTGTTTCTGGTGTTGTTGTTAAGTGCCATGAGTCAGTTCCAACTCATAGCAACCTGGTATAGGGTTTCCAGGGAGCAGCTGATGGATTTGAACCCCTGACCTGGCAATTAGTAGTCCAAGGCTTATTATCCCTACAGTGCCACACTAGGACTATCTACCTAAAATGTCCTATCTATCTAAAACTTTCACATAGGATTTAGATACAGATCTTATTTGTATCCTAGACCCTGCCTGTACGTCATTGAGAGAAAAATAATTGCAATTGGTGGCAATTATTTGGCATTTATGGTATAGTGACTTTGTGACATGTTACAAATTTTTTTCTGAATATTTTATATATGCATTATTCACTTACTTCAAATTGTGTCTTTTTCCTTAAACTACATTTTTGCCATGAGACTTGGAATTTTGTGCATAATTTCAACAAATAGTTGACACTTTTTATTTGCATGGTTCTGTTACAGACCCTGGGGATAAAAAAATGAAAGACAAATGAATTCTTCCCAGAGGGTCACAGGAAAACATAATTTAGGTTGCAGCAACTCTTACATAACATGGTGTTACTACATTAAATATAATTATTCCTACTACTTTTTTATTTTCTACAATCTTTGC
Source organism: Chrysochloris asiatica (assembly GCF_000296735.1). Classification (NCBI taxonomy): domain Eukaryota; kingdom Metazoa; phylum Chordata; class Mammalia; order Afrosoricida; family Chrysochloridae; genus Chrysochloris; species Chrysochloris asiatica. The sequence goes on along the minus strand of NW_006408771.1, from coordinate 2,733,445 downwards.
ATATAGTTGGCACTCAGAAATACTGACTGATGGCATGAACTTTTGATCATCTTGAAGATCATAAAATTCTGAATATAATACAAGCATCCCACTCAGGCATACTTTTATTTATGAGGAAAGAATAAAAGATAGAGTTGTATAGTCTAAAATTAATTCAAAAATAAATCACTTCTGTAACTTAAATATATGATATCATTTATTTCATAATATTTTTTAAAAATGCACTTTACTCTAAAGCAATATTTGCCATTAATGGAACTTTTACACTAAAAAGAATAAATATTTTAAATGCATCCATAATTTCTGAAAAGTAGTTTGACAAAAGTTTTCCTACCTCTCCTCCTTAAAATTTATTCAGGTATTTTTACAGGTTAAATATATTTAATCATTTAAATTACAGTTGAGTGGGCACTGAGACTCGTGCCTTTGCGTGCTGGCTGCGCTCTGGTGAGCACGCCTGGTGCGGTGTTTCCTGTCCTCTGCCCTTCATGGCTACCGCTCCGGCCTTCAGTCTGACCCGACACTACCATGGCTTCTAGTTTGGAAGGGCTACAGACAGATCTGGAAAAGGTTAAGGTGTTGCTGGAAAAGGCCATCATAAAAGAGTACATGATGCCATTACACGTGAAAAAGCCAAGATTGACACAGAAATCAAGAACAAGATGCAACAGAAATCAAAGGGGAAAGCAGACACTCTTAACAACGAGAAGCCAGCAGCTGTGGTTGCTCCCATTTCAATGGGGTATACAGTGAAAATCAGTAATTGTGGGTAAGATCAGTCAGCTAAGTTTGTGAAACTCAACATCACTTTCATTAAGGTCGATCTAGTTCCCAGTGAGAACGTGCAGGTGCATTTCACATAGAGGCCATTTGCTCTTCTGGTAAAGAACCTAAATGGGAATAGTTACTCCATGATTTTTAACAACCTTTTGAAACCCATCTCTGTGGAATGCAGTTAAAAAAAAGAATCAAGACTGTTATAGACCTTATTTTGTGTAGAAAGAAAGCTGAAATCACACAGATGGACTATATGACTCAGGTTGAAAAAGAATGTAAAGAGAAAGTAAAGCCTTCCTAGGGTACTGAAATAGATCCTAGTGAGGGATTGATGAAAGTCCTAAAGAAAATTTAGGAAGATTGAGATGATGATATGAAGCGAACCAATAATAAAGCTTGGGTAGAATCAAGAGAGATGCAAGCCAAAAGAGATGCAGAATCTGGAGACTTTTTAAGATCATTTTGGGAACTGTCATATGGAAATACTGTGGTTTCTAGTCAGGGTATGGTGGTGAACTGCACAGATAAAAGTTGACTTATCATATTTACTCAGCCTTCTTCCACATAAAAGCAATGTATTCTCCACTTCACTGGAGGATTTCTTTAAATAAAATATGTTTATTTAAAATACAAAAAAAATACAATAGAAGCATTTGCTGAGCTTCTGAAATTAAAATTTTTTTTACACAAATCTTTCAAAACTATTGCTAGAATTAAAATGCAATCAACCAAATATAGTGCAAATTTAGCTGAAGAGATGGCAGTTCAAGCCCATTCAGAAGTGCCTTAGAAAATGGGACTGTGGACTTGCTTCTCTTGGAATAAAAGTTTTTTCTCTGCTTCAAGGGGTTGCTATGAGTTGGGCTTAACTCCTGCCAACTAACAATGGCAGAGAAAACATAGTTTGGAGTTTGGAGGACTTTTGTGTTTTTCTTTTCATTGAATTTTATTTTAATTTTTTTTCATGTGACTCATACAATATATGTCTAACTACATCATGATTTCAATAGTTAAGATACTCTGTTACAAGATAACACTATGCATTCAACCCTTCATGTGCTGTTTGTTTAGGTAGTTACAAACTTTTTAAAGATTAAAAATAATGATACAGAGGGAAAGCTCTTCCTTATAGTTAAACACCAACATGTAAGTGTAGAATAAATGGAATAGTTGGAAAATCATTATTTGATGCTAAAATGAGTCTCAAATCTTCATAAATTACTTAAAAGCTACAAAGTCGGGGGGAAAGAAACAACACTGAAGAGTCTTGGCAGATGCTACATTTAATTGAATCATCCTTAACATCACCAATACTGGAACACAACTCCAAACAACTGGGAATGGAAAAATCACTTGTCTTTATATGAAAAGTGTAGAACTTTAATCTAATATTGAGGAAACCTCTGACAGACTCATACGAAGGACATTAAACATAATAATTCTGAAAATATGCTTAAGAAATAAAATATGAAGCTAAAGAATGACTCCCAAATTAAAGTAGACATATGACAATGCCCTGCGTGATTCTTCACTTAATTCTCCATGGTGGAAAATGGCCACAAAGGCATGACTGATACAACTGAAAAAATTTGAATATGAATTTTTAGACAATAGTTTTTTATTTATGTTATATGAATAAGAATATCTAAAACTCTGTAGCTACTATAGAATTGTCCCATATGGTTTCTAAGGCTATAATTTTTAAATAAACAGATGATCTTATCTTTCTCCTGCAGAGCAGTTGGTGGGTTTGAACTACCTACCTTTTGATTAGCAGCCTGGCACTTAAGCACACACCAGTAAAAATTAGTTGCAATTTAAATTTCTTCTTTCACATCAGTAGAATTAATTCTAAAATTGTTCACCATAGTATATTTATAATCAAATATAGCATGGTGAACTAAGTGTCCTAGGGTAACACTGTAGGATAAGCACTGGACTGATTACAACAAGGTAAGCACCCACCAACTTCTCTTGGAAACCCAATATATGTTCACCTTGAGTTAGAACCAACTCGTTGGAACTTATCTGTGATCTAATTGTTGCTAGATGCCATCGAGTCAGTACCAATTCATAGCGACATTATGCACAACTTGGTCCTGAGCCAACCTCACTATCATTGCTATGCTTTAGTCCATTGCTGCTGCCACTGTTCAAATGTATCTTGTTGGAGTTCTTCCTCTTTTTTCTTGACCCAACACTTTACCAAGCATGATATTTTCCCCAGGGACTGGTCACTCTTGGTACTATGTATGAAGTATGAGAGATGAAGTCTGGTCATCCTAAATTTTAAGGAGCATTATGGTTGTACTTCATCCAAAACAGATTTGTTTGTTGTTCTGGTTTAAAATAGTTGTTCTTCACTATATAGCAAATACTTTTTTACAAAAGAAACCTTTTCTATCAATAAAAATATTTTTTTTTCTTTTTATTGATGTTTTTGATTATTTAAATAAATTAACAAGTATTAGATGGATCTTTTACCTTGAGAATAGTACATTTTTTGGCAGCAAGCTCTTATTATTCAAGTATTTCATAAATAATTATCTAATTAATAAGAAAACTTTGGTATTTAAGTCACTTATTTACTCACACAAGTCAGGCAATTAAGTTACCATATCAACTTAACAAAAATATAAATTGATATTGCAAATAGTTTATCCACCTAAAATATTAAGTACAGGTTTCACTAACATTAAAGTTTATACTCTATCACTTTTTCTCATCACACTCTACTGCCTTTTACTATATTGTGCTATTTCTTAAATATCCTCCATCAAAGCCCCAAGCCCAAGAAGTTTCTCAGATAAAATTAAGAGATAAGTCCTATGTTTTTGAAAACGTTTCTGAACTGTGATAAAAGTAGTATAAGTTTGAAATGTATTCTGGATTTACATAAAATATTAGAAAGCACATAAAAGGGTTGGACAAAACCAATAACACAAGATTAGAATAATTTAATTATGACTATGGGTATAGAAATAATAAGTGGTTAATATCAAATCAATCCCAAGGTTTTCAATGTATTTAAGATAGCAATTCTCTCCAACATAATAATTATAATTATTTCAAAATAAAATCTGTATTTTTAGGTATTGATAGAAATATCCTAAAATTATACTTGGGATTAATTTGAAAAAATGTCAAAACCAAATAACTTCTAATAAAAGAAACTTTCTTTTTGTTATTGCTAATATTAATATAACTTATTATTAAAGCAAATACAAACAAGAATTAATGGAATATAAGGAAATTAAATTGATCAATTATAAAGTCTAAATTTTAAAAAAGTAAATTAGACCACCACTTCATATTTTGCACAAAACAATTACAGTCTAATAAAATATTTAAATGTAAGACATAAACTATAGGAAAATCACTACATGTGAAACATAGACTGATAATGCTAAAATGAAAATATTCCTACAGATTAGGAAGGAAATGGTTACATGAAAAAAAACATTTACAGCATATAATATTAGGGATTAGAGTTAAGTGCTGTTAAGTGGGTTATGACTCATATCAACTCTGGATAAGGTTTCCAAGGAGCGGCTGGTGAGTTTGAACAACCGACCTTATGGTTCAAACTGACCTCGTGGTCCAATGTTTTGCCCCACAGCGCCACATCTGAACACATATTAGGAATATATCTCTTAATTTTAAAATTGTGTTTTTAAATGAAATGAAAACAAATATGTTAACTTCAATTTAAAAATGTAAAAGTGTCTTGAAGATGTTGTTGTTAAGTGCTGATAAGTCGTTCTGACCCATAGCGACCCAATGTATGTTTTCTGAGGAGCAACTAGTGGCTTTGAACTGCAGACCTGGTAGTTTGCAATCCAGAGCTGATTCTACAGCACCATACCAGTATGTTAGTTATTGTTAAAGGAAAAAAATCCATAATCATATGAAATGCTTAAATGTATTATTAATCAAAGTAACAAAATTGAATAATGATTTTTTTTCATTGACAGAAGAGATCATGTTAATTATCAAGACCTTTGGAAATGATCACACAACACCTGAAGAAAGACAGAAAAAATATTTCCATCTTAAAAATCTTAAAAAGTACATAGACTTGATCTAGCTCTCCCCTTCACAGAATAAATACAAGGAAAACAATCCATCTATTCTCAGAGATCCAGATACTTTTGCTATTCATTATACTTCTCAATAAAAGTTAATACGTTTTGAAAAGGTTACATATTCAATAAAAAAGCAATTGGATAAACAAACTACAGCATGTTAAGAAAAGGAGATACTCTATTAATATCTAATATCTCTTTTGAGAAGATAAATAGTAAAGTTGAAGAAGTAATAACAGATATCCATTTCATATTTTACATTTGCCTTAAAATGGTGGTAGACATTTTTATTTTAATAAATTTTAATTTTATAATCAAAGGATGTTGTTGTTGTTAAGTGACATTGAGTCCATTCATAGTGACCCTGTATAGGGTTTGGTTTTCAAGGACTGTCTGGTGTGTTTGAACTGCCAACCTTTCAGTTCAAAGGAACTTTTGGTCCAGTACTTATCCTACAGTGCACACCAGGAACCAAAGAATAAAGTGGGTTAATTTTGTTGTTTAGAGCTTTCAAATCAGTTTATGTATAGGGGTTCTGAGGAGCAGCTGGTGGGTTTGAACAGCTGACTTGTGTTTTGTGGTCTAGTGCTACAGGCAAAGCTAAAGAGGAAAATTGATAACACTCAGAGAAAAACACCATAATATTTGTATGTATGTAGATATATTGTCAAAAAAAAAAACCCCACAGGAATAAAAAGTCGTATAATTCTAAGTTAAATAAGTTCAAAAATAAACTAATGTAAAATTTATAATTATTTGTTTTTACTAACAACAAATTATTTTACATAATAGTATCAAAGTACAGGTCATTTTAGAGTTAAGAACCATATAAATTCAAAGTAATCATATGGCTAAGACATTTGTGATACATACACTTAATAGGAGCATTGCTGTTGTTAACTGTCATTGAATTGATTGTGACTTATAGTGACCCTGTGTAGGGTTACTGAGAAGCAGCTGGTGAGCTTGAACCTCTGATCTTGAGGTTCAAAGTGAATTTGCATTCCAGTGCATTAACCCAGTGACACACCAGCACTCTGAATAAGAGCATGTTGCTGTTGTTGTTGTTGTTAAGTGCCTTTGGGTTGCCACAGTTTGTTATCAGAAAAGTTTTTTTTTTTTTTTTTGAGGTAGACTTATTGAGGAATTATTAACATAATAGGATTAACCCATTTAGAAAAAATATAGAGAATTCTGTTTTCCTAGAGGAATAAAAATTGATCTGGGATCAAATGGATTGGCAGAAATCAAGGGGAGGAGGGACATCTCTAACTGAGAGTCAGATGGTATGAGTCTTTTTGTCCTGTGACCTAATGACGTCACTTTGAACCACCACATAATGTGTCTGTCTTTTCATTTAATCATAGATTACTTAATTAGATGTAATAGTCTTTCATACATGTTTCTTTTTTACATTTTTATAGTTTAATCTTATCTAGTAGTTTTAGCAGGTAGACCTACCTCATTTCATTTGTTTCTCATACATGTAAATGTTATTCCAAGTTGATGATGAACTGCAAAGCAATATTTATTGCATGATCTCAATTCCTGAATTTAAATATAGCATATACAGTTACAGAAGCTAATAATGCAGTATAGTTATAAAGAATCTTTTTGTTCCTTCCTTGGGTTGATCTATGCTGTCAAAGTATCTAAAATTAGTCTGTTAAACTTTGTTGCAAGGAGTTTTGGTGTGGCACTGTGGGATAAAGCAGTTATGAACCACAAGGTTGGCAGTTCAAATTCACCTGGAAACCTTATACAGGGTGGCTATGAATTGGAATCAGCTCAAAGGCACTTCACAACAATAACAACAACAACAACTTTGTTGATAAGAAAACAAATATATGATACATACATATGTGAAAAGTTTAAGGATTGTATTAATTAAGACTTGACATTTACAATAAAAAGTAATAAGATTAGAAAACATACCTATTATATCCACACACTCTGCAGCAGCCACTCAACAAGTTAAAAATATATGCGAATATCAGTATTCTTATTCCACTCTTTTGCATCAGAAAGATTGTATATACATTGTATTTTTCCATCTTAAAGAACAGAGATTGTGTATTTCATTCTTAAAAATCCCCTTGTGTTCTAAAGAAGTTACTTTTTAGTTAGAAAAGTCACTTGACAATAGAGAAAGAGAGAGAGAGAGAGATTTTGTTGTATTATCAGAAATGCTCCTTGCTGTATAAGGCATTTCCTTTTAAAGTTTTCCAGACAAAAATGGAATTTTCTACCCTTTAGGCAATATTTCATGAGGTCTAAGAGAATTAGGTGTCTTTCTTTTGATACCTGCCAGGAAAGCTCGGACGGGATAAAACGGACCGAAATGATTAATCTCCTACAGCTATTTCTGATAGTCAGTATGCAAGAGAATTATAAGTGAGAGATTCAGTCCAAGTGTCCCCACTGGGAGTAGAAGCCATCATCATCTGTCTAAAATCACTGTAACTCCGCAAATGAAGGATTCAGTACCTAAGATCATCTTGGAAATACGCCAAAGCTGTCTTTGCTCACTAATCCTGGTTGGCAGTTGAAATGCTATAGTGGAAATATTAAAAAGTGATTCTTTATGAGAAATTCATATTTTGGTCCTGAAGTTTACGGTGTTTATTTTCAATACTTTTCTCTCAATATCTATTTGTATATTTTAAATAATCCCATATATTGAATAATTAATCAACAGCTTTTGTTTTATAGCTTACTGTATTGATTTTGCTTCTGTGTTCCATTGAGATGGTTTGGACTCATAGCAAACCTGTATAGGGTTTCCAAAAGGTACTGTTGTAGCGTAGTGGTTACGATTTGGGCTGCTAATCTCATGAGACAGCTGTTTGAAACCACCTGCAGTTTCAAGGGAGAACAATGACAGTTTCTGCTCCTGTAAAGATTTACAGCCCAGGAAACTCTGTACAGGGTCACTGTGACTTGGAACTGACTCCACAGCACATCACCACCATGACCATAGGACTTCCAAGGTTGTAAAGTTAGCAAACAACTGCTTCTAGAAGATATGAAAGTGACTCAACTGAAATAGTTTTCTTATCAAGACTAATAGGTTGCTAAACATTTACTTCAAGACCTTAGTGCCTTACCTATCAATTTAAAGTCATTTTTTTTTAAATCTACTTAATCATAAGCATTTCCACACCTCACAAGTCCTGTTTTTATATCATATAATTCAGTTTTAATTAGATCCAGAGTATTTTGTCTTTGTGTGTATTGTTGTTACTGATTTGGGGAAAAGAAAAATGGTCAATAGTTTAAAAATATTTGAAATATTACATATAAAGATACTATTTCCAGAAATTTGCATATAAAATAATTTAAGTCTATATAAAATTTTGACTATAGCAATATTAATTGCAATGCAATTTATAATAGAGAAACACATATTCAGCAACAGATGTAAGTTCATTTGAATTACCATACATTCTTAAGATGGACTGTGGTAATATCATTAAATTTAAGTATTTAATGAAGAGATAGGAATACTGTATTATATTCAAAAGAAGTGGGGAAAACTGATAATCCAAATAATTACTGCATTCCTCCGCACCTCATAAATCTGTTTCTCCCAATTAAATTCCCTTCAATAAAGACCTTCAATATTTACCTTACTGATCAATCAAAAATACATAAAGATCATTTTAATTCCACTCCCCACCCACATGCCACATTTTGCCTACATGAGCATAATTATTTGTAAAATCTCATTCTTAAAAATACTATCTTAGTCAAATCCTTAGTTAAAATACAGTCAAAAGTATAGTCAATAAATCACATGTAGACCTATTTCTGGCATTCTCTGCCTTAGGCCAAGGTTTATCTGAAATTCAGCAATGGAAACCAGCTGCTCCGCGGGAGAAAGATGAGGCTTTCTACTCCCGTAAAGATTTACACCCTCGGAAACCCTGTACAGGGTCGCTATGGGTCGAAACCGACTCGATGGCACTTAACAACAACAACAACAATCCTTTGTTCTATGTCCTATTTCCACTCAGTTCAACTTGAACTTCTAGCAATAACCTCTTGATGCATTATAAACTTAATCAATTCACAACAAAAAGTTTTAAAAAATATATGGCAGTAGTTCAGACAGATTAGGTAATACTGTGGAAAAAAATGTAAATCAGTATATTATTCTTTCATTTTACTTATTTAATGCCTAAAATAAATAATACAAGAAGTAGGCCTATATGAAAAAAATATATAGCACAAGATTGTGACGAAGACTCATTAACAATCTGTGATATACAGATGACAAAACTCTGCTTGTTGACACTGAAGAAGACTCGAGACACTTACTAAGGAAGGTCAAAGGAGCTCTGGTAGCATAGTGGTTATGAATCTGGCTGCTAATCTCAAGGTCAGCAGTTTGAAACTACCCACAGAACATCTGAATCCATGGCATATAACCACCACCACCAATGAATGTCAAACACTTCAACCTTCATAGTAAATTAACCTATATGAGACAAAATGAAGAAAATGATTGCATCAGGATTGGAGGAAGGCTCATTATTAATTTACAATATGCAGAAAATGCAACCTTACTTGACAGAAGCAAAGAGGACTTGAAGTCCTTACTGATGAATATAAAAAACTTAAATCTTCAATATGATTGCACCTCAGTGTAAAGAAAACAAAAATCCTAACAACTGGATCAATAAATAACATCAACAAAAATGAAGAAAAGATCGAAGTTGTCAGAGACTTCATTTTGCTTAGATCCACTATGAACACTCATAGGAGCAGCAGCCAAGTAATCCAACAATGTCATATAATAGGCAACTCTGCAGCATAAAATCTGTTTAAAGTGTTCAAGAGCAAAGATATTAGTTTTAGGACTAAGGTGTACCTGGCCAAAGTCATGGTATTTTAAATAGTCTCATATGGATATGAAAATTAGAAAACAAATAAGGAAGACCATACAAGAATGGATGCATTTGGGGGCTTGATGGAAGCTATGGTGGAGGTGCAGTGAGGTTCACTGTCAGCAATTCCACAGAATATAAGGCAAAGCAGATTCAGGGCAGAGCTCCAAAACTCGGAACCACGTAGGTTGTTGTTGTTGTTGTGAATTGCCATCTATTAAATTAACTTAAATCTGAGGTACAGCATAACAACCAACAGTGGCATCTTGAAATCTCTAAGACAGCTTTGAAGGAAAGAAGCTAAAAGAGGACATTAAAGTCATATGAGTATTAGGCTACAGATTTATTATTTTTTTTCCTCTCCCTCTTCTCCATTTTCTGCAATTACAAACTATAGTATCCAGTCTAGTTTTGTTTGTTTGTTGTTGTTGTTTTGGGTGTTTTTGTTTTTTCTTGTTTTATTTTTTTGCTGTTGCTGTTTTATGCTCCCCCTTCTACCTTTGGAGGACACTTTCTATCCCTATATTACCAAAGAAGAGACAGCAGCAACTGCTGCCATATAGTCAAGCTACAATCACACTCTAAAAAAACCAAAACCCAGGTAAGAACCAATACCAACTGCCGTATACCAGGGAGGCAGACAACAGCTGTGAACATTTCTCCGAGTTAAGCAAAAAGAAGAGTGAAAAAGGAATCTCACATCCTAATCACATCTACTTGGAAGCAATCAAAAACACAAAAAATACCAAAACACATGCTCAATTATGTATTATGGCCAAAGATAAACACTAAACATGTCCAAGAAGCAAAAGCAGATAACCATATAAGCACATGTCCAGAAACATTTAACATAACAACAGCACAATACACATTCTTTTATAGTGCATATGGAACATTCTCCAGAATAGATCATGTCTTAGCCCACAAAACAAATCTCCATATATTTACAAATATCAAAATACTACAAAGCATCTTCTCAGACCACAATGGTATCAAATTAGAAATCAACAATAGGAAAACCAAGGAAATAAAGTCATATACATGGAAACTGAAAAACACCCTGCTGAAAAGCGACTGGGTAGTAGAGAAATTAAACGTGAATTCAGAAAGTTCCTACAAACAAAGGAGAATGAAAACACAACATACCAAAATCTTTGGGAGAGGGTGAAAGTGGTGCTGAGAGGACAATTGATTGCAATAAATCCAAACATAAGAAAGAACCAAAATTAACAAATTAACACAGCACCTACAACAATTAGAAACAGACCAAGAGAGGGAACTCACAGCCACCAAAAGAAAAGAAATTATAAAGATTAGAGCAGAAATAAATGAGATAGAAAACAGAAAACTTATAGAAACAATCAATAGGACAAGAAGCTGGTTATTTGAAAGAATTAACAAAATTGATAAACCATTGGCAAAACTAACAAAAGAAAGGAAGGAGAAGACACAAATAACATGCATTAGAAACCACATGGGCGATGTCACAACAGAACCAAAGGAAATCAAAAGGATAATAACAGAATACTATAAAGAATTGTACTCCAACAAATTTGAAAACTTAGAAGAGATGGATACTTAAAAAAAACAACAACAACAAAAACCCACCTACCTAAACTCACACAAAGTGAAGTAGAAGACTTGAACAGACCCATAACAGTAGAAGAAATTGACCAGGTCATCAAAAAACTCCCAACCAAAAGAAGTCCAGGCTCAGATGGCTTCACTGGTGAGTTTTACCAAACATTCAGAGAAAAGCTGTCACCAATTTTAATCAAATTATCCCAGAATATAGAGGAATATGGAAAACTTCCTAAGACATTTTATGAAGCAAGTATAACCCTCATACCAAAACCAAGGAAGGACATAACTAAGAAAGAAAATTAAAACCAATATCCCTCATGAACATAGTTGCAAAAATTCTCAACAAAATCCTAGCCAACAGAATTCAGCAACACATCAAAATATAATACATCATGATCAAGTGGGATTCATATCAAGAATACAAGGATGTTTCAGCATTAGAAAAATGATCAGTGTAATCCACCATATAAAGAAGAAAAAAGAAAAGAACCACATGATCACATCAATTGATACAGAAAAGGTATTTGACAAAATCCAACATCCATTCTTGATAAAAACATTCAACAAAGTAGGAATTGAAGGGAAATTCCTTAACATAATCAAGAGCATATATACAAAACCAATATCCTACATTACTCTCAATGGAGAGAAACTGAAAGCCTTCCCTCTGTGAACAGGAACCAGACAAGGATGACCTTTGTCACCACTCCTATTCAATATTGTGCTGGAACTCTTAGCAAGAGCTATACAGCAAGACAAAAACCAACTCAAGATGCATTAAAGACCTACATGTGAATCCCAGAATTATGAAGGCCATCAAAGAAAAAATAGGGACAAATGTGAGGGCATTAATTCAGGGAATACACAGACTACCAAACATTGTGAAAACTACACAAACAAAAGTAGACAAAATAGATGAATGGGACATACAAAAAATTAAAAACTTATGTGCATCAAAAGACTTCACCAGAAGAGTAAATAGGGAACACACAGAACGGGAATAAATCTTTTGCAATGACACAATATTTTGCAATGATACCCATTTCTAAAGTATATAGGAAACTGCAACACCTCTACAAGAAAAAGGCAAATAACCCAATTAAAAAATGGGCACAGGACATGAACAGACACTTCATCAAGGAGGAGATCCAGGCAGCCAACAAACATAGGAAGAAATGTTCATGATCACTAGCCATTAGAGAAATGCAAATCAAAACAACAATGATATATCATCTCACACCAGCAATAACAAAAAAGATCAAAAAAGTAGAGGAAAATAAATGCTGGTGGGGATGTGGAGAAACTGGAAAACTCCTGTATTGCTGGTGGGCCTGAAAAATGATCCAACCTCTCTGGAAAGCAATATGGCGCTTCCTCAGAAAGTTGAAAATAGAAATACCTTATGATTCAGCAATTCCTCTACTTGGTATTTACCCATAAGAAATATGAACTATAACACGAGTAGATATATGCACACCAATGTTCATAGCAACACTATTTACAATAACAAAAAGATGGAGACAGCCTAAGTACCCATCAACTGAAGAGTGGCTAAACAATGTGGTACATATACACAATGGAATATTATGCTAACTTGAAGAATAACAAGGAAGCTGCAAGCCACCACATAACATAGATGAACCTTCAGGACATTATGCTGAGTGAAATTAATCAGTCACAAAAGGAGAAATACTGCATAGGACCACTATTGTAAAAGACTAAGAAAAAGAACCTATACTAAGGGGGAGAAGGAACTCTTTGCTGGCTACTGGGATGTGGGAGATGGTGTAAGGGGATGGAGGTGAAGGTGGATCACAGGGTAGGTAACAGACACAGAATAGTTTGGGTGCTAAGGAGGGGGGCAATACAAAAGAAGGGGGAGGGGAATGGAAGAATAAAGTGTATGGGAGAACAATTAGGCAGATTTTCATGGGCTAAGTGGGACAGAGGTAAATAATGATGCACAACCTTGGAAGAACAGGGCTCTGGAATACAGGGATTGAGACATGGTTGGAATGGGGAAAAGAGAGGAAATAATGTTAAAATGCTTGGCTGTCATTTGAATATTGGTTTCCCAGGCATACCATTATAAAATAGACACTTGAGGGGGAGAGAAAGGAATAGCCAGAAATATCAACAAAGAAAGCTTGCAAGCCTGTCTTCTGCTTATAGCTGATTGTAACATGTAAAATGGGGCTACAGCATGCCCAGTGGGGCACAGAGGGATAACAAGCAACATCACGGTATGAGTAGACAAAATCCTAATACAGGCCCCATACTTCCCGACTCCCCCCAAAAGACTAGTCACAGCTCTGGACAATATGAACTGATGTTACAACATAGAAGCAAGGATGGTAGGACTTCATCTCTGGTACTCTGAACATGTGGTTTGGAGGGAGCAGTCCCTGGAGAAGGATATCACGTTTGGTAAAATGGAAGATCAGCAATAAAGGAAAATCCCCAATGAGATGGACTGGCATAGCGGCAACAGCAATGGTCTCAATCATAACAATGATTGTGAGGAAGGAACAGGACTAGGCAGTGTTTCATTCTGTTCTGCTTAGGAATGTTATGAGTTAGAACCCACTCATGACACCTAACAACAACAAATGTGAAGAAAGCACATGTCCTCACAAATGGATTGGTCAATATCATAGTAATTGGAAAAAAAACTTGAAATAGTCAATCCTATCATATTTTGTTCTATGATCAATATTCTTGGAAGCAGTAATCAAGAAATCAAAGGACATATTGCATTAGGCAAATTGGCTACAAAGGAACTTTATAAAGTTTTGAAAGCAAAGATTGGACTTTGATGATTAAGGTATACCTTAGACTGATCCAAGCCATAATCATTTCAATTATTTTGTGTGCATAAAAAGTTGGAAAGCAAAAAAGGTAGGCAGAAAATAATTGATGCAAACTAATTGTGCTGCTGATGAAAAATATTGAATAACTGTACATTACTAGAAAAAATATATACTATTAGTGTAATAAAGCAAAAAGGAAAAAAGAACATGTTTAGAACAAAGATGTACCTGATGATATTTTCAATCATCTCATATGAATACAAACAAGGAAAACCAAAACAACTTGAAGCTTTTGAACCTTGGGGTTGGCAGCAAATACTGAATGTATCTTGAATTGCCAGAAAATGAACAATTTTGTATTGGATGTAGAACACCTAGAATTCTCATTAAAAGCCAGGATAGTGAGACTTCGTCTCATGTATTTTGAATGTCTGCTATCTACTGTAATGCTCTTCTCCAATACTTTCTTATTTTCTGGACATCTTTTTGGTTGGACTCTTGAGTTGGTATCCAGCCCTGGATAGGGTTTCCAAGGAACTGGTGGTGAGTTTGGCCATGCAGTTCAAACTGAAGTTGCTGTCCAGTGCTTATCCTACTACAGCTCCACACAAGGACTCCTGTGGTTGGACTGTGTATTGGTAATTCAGTAGTACTATTCTCACCTTTCATAAAGGAGACCAAGCTTTGCATCCTGGGAAATTCATCTTATACAACAGTCACAATTCTGTCTATCCAAGTAAGCTATGATGCCTAACCAGCTAAAACAAACAAGATCTTAATGATATACTGTCAAAAATCAGGTAATGAAAATCTATGGAACACACTGTTCTACCCTGAAACTAGTCAAAGGTTTGGTATAAGAGGAGGCAGTGCTTTGTTCATTTGTGATGGGATTACTTTGAAATGAGGACCAGCTCAGAAGCAACTAAAACAAATTGATTGTATCTAAGGATGCACACTAATTCAAATTACCCTCTCTTTTTTTAGTTGGTTTTTTTTTTTGTTTCTTCATTTCACTTTCAAAATTTCTAATTATCTTTTCTTCAGTATTTGTTCATTGCATATACTCGCAGTAAAAATATAACTTCCATTAGGAAATAGTTTTCTCTGCTGAGTTAACTGTTGTTGTTGTTGTTAAGTGCCATCCAGTCAATTCTGACCCACAGCGACCCTATACAGGGTTTCCAAGGAGCCACTGGTGAACTTGAACCACCAATCTTGCAGTTCAAATGGCATTGCTGTCTGACACATTAGCCCACAGCGCCACACCAGTAAATTGTTTTTGCATCAAGGTATCAATCTGACAAACTAAGAGAAAGACCTAGAAAACTAAAAATTGCAATACATTGGGAAGAGAAACTAAAAAATAAGTGGAAGGCTGTATCCTTTTCATGACTCAGAAGAGTCTATATTAAGAGAGCAATTCTTTACATACTGATTCAATGAATTTTAAGTGCAAATCCCAGTGTTGTATTAGTAGATAATGACAGTTTTATCTTAACATTCATATACAAATTCAAAGTACATAGAAAAAAACAAAAAGAGGCCTGATGGTACAATGGTAAAGTAATTGAGGTAAAGTAACTGAAATGTCAGCAGTTTGAGCTTTGCAGTAGAAGACTGGGTGATCTGCCCCTGTAAAGACTGGAGTATAAGAAATCCTATGGGGAAATTCTATTCTGTCATTATAGTCTTCATGAATCATAATAAGGAACCCTGGTGGCACTGTAAGATATGTACTAGAACTCAACTACTCCATGGAAGAATAGTGAGTCTGTCTGTTCCTGTAACGGTTTGCAGTCTTGGAAATTCTATAAAGAATCAATATGACTCAGAATCGACTCGATGGCAGAGAATATGAGTCAGAATAAACTCCACAGCACATAATTACAATAGAATAGACTAAAATATCTGTGAACAAGAACAAAACTGAATATATCACATTACTCAATAAGTGTATACCATCAAAGTGTATTCCATCAAAGATAGCATAATTATTTCTGACTTGAAATGTAATAATTAATACAGTGATGTTTGTTGCTGCTGTTTCTTTGCTTTCTTGGTATACTTTGTTGGATATTACTCTCTCTTCAGTCAATATTGTAAATTGGTAACTAAAGACAAAAGATGAATCTGTGGACAAGTACCAAAAAAGGAAACAAATCACAAACAAACAAAAAGTAGAAATTGCGATTTCAGCACAAATAATATACAATGGTGTGATTTGGGAATTAAAAAAAAAATCTCTCTAGATATAATTTTAATTTATATATTTTTGAATTTGATATTCTATCACCTAATATTTGAAAATGTCTTCCAAGTAATATTCCTGCCATAGGGTACTATGAATGCAAATTACTTTCATTTTAGAACACTTAATCCAAACTCAGGTGAACTGAGAATGAAGAACATTTCTCAGTTCTTATTACAGTTAAACTTTTTTTGTAGTATTTGATCTCTTTTATTTACTCTTAGTTTTGGTTATAAATCTCCTATACAACTAATTAAAAACATTCCATAATCAGCATTGCATATTTGTTGTTTTCTTAATGTATACAGTAGTCATGTTATATTATTTATATTAATTTTCATAAAACTTTGAACAGCTAACTTAAATATTTCCAGTTAGATTATTTGTTTAGATAGAATTGAGGTTTGTGTGGTTTTACAAATGAAAATGGAAGATAAAGCAATCATATATTTGTAATGTTTTTAATATCATAATTAAAATAATTTATTTTATTGAATGGGATGCAATAATGAATTGGCATGTAGTTTTTATGGCTTATCAACAGTATTTCTTTTACCCTAAATAACCTCACACACTCAAAGTTGATCATATCTGTGAAATATCACATAATAAATATCAAACTGTATTTTGGTAATATGTTTATTTTGACAACTTGAAATTAGAAAAACAATCTAAAACACACACACACAACTGCTCCAAAATCTTCTTAATGAGAGACCCTCCATAATTTGTTCACATCAGGAAGGAGGAGACAATGTTACATCCCCTTCACTGAACATTAGAGGTACTAGGAATATATTAATTCAGGACATTATTTTTTTCAATATAGACACATATGAGATTAATTTCTTTCTTTTCAATTTCATGAGAGGATCACTGCTCTCTCATAAAATAAGGTCCAATCCTTCGTTAAGTGATGAAAAGAAATAGAGGGGAAATAGTACAAGCGAAAATAGTCCAAGGCCTAGAAGGAACACTGTACACAAAGCTGACGTCGCTGCAAATCTTGTGAGAGCAGGGATCAAGGTAGGGCACAACTTGGAAGCTATTCTCTTAAAGTACATTGCTTTTTTTTTTTTTTTTTTTTTTTTGCACCCTTTATTGTGGTATGGCTAAAAGTTTACAGATCAAATTGTTTTCCATTCAATGATTTATATACATTTTGTTTAGTGACATTATTTGCAATGACTTTAATGTAAAAACACTCTTCCCACTTCACATTTTCTAGATTTTTTAAATCTCTTTTGTGAAGCACATGATATGACAATATTATGTAGTCATTCTCCTGTTTTTAATGGAAAAATGGTTGAGAAATCTACTGCCTACATGGATATAAAACATTATATCACTTAAATGGCTAACTGCCTTTCTTCTATACATCTCACCAGATTTATCTATGGGTCCAAAGCAATTGAAGTTCTTAGTAAGTTTTTTTTAAATGCCTACTAAAAATTTTAAGAGTAAATTTCACTCTAAATTTTCTGCATTTGTACTTGCTGCAACATTATTTTCTGTATTTGTTCACTGCGTATACCATACATAGATAAAAACATCACACAGTAAAAACATTAGTTCCATTAGGGAATAGTTTGTTCTACTTACTTACTAGAAGTCTAAATTGCTCTTGCATCAAGGGATAAATCTGACAAATGAAAGGAAAGAACTAGAAAACTAGGTCATCATGGAAGCCTACTGTGGTATCTTTCTCCCAAGCAGTGGTTGGTGGGTTTGAACTGCTGATTTGATCACTTAAACCATGGTGCCACCAGGGAACCTTATATAATTTCAATATTATATAAATACAATATTTTCAAACAAATAAAATGCATGGTACAAGTTGTTTTTTTTTTTGTTTTGTTTTTTTTTCAAACCTTGTAACCCTTCGTACTTCTCATAAACAGCTATTCTTTGTATTTCAATATAAATATATCAATATTTTTTGCACATTGTTGTTGCTGTTGTTGAGCACCATCAATTCAATTCTAACCCATAGTGACCTACCTATATAGGGTTTCTGAAGAGCAGCTACTGAACGACCTCATTGTTAACTCACAATGCCACACCAGGACTTCCTTTTTTGCATGTACCTGACTTTAATTTTATTTATTTATTTAGTCCAATGTTTTTAATGTTACCAGGATAAAACTGATCTCATGAAAACTTCATTTAAGGTAGGCATTTTACTAAATCCAATGTAACCAATAGTGAACTTAATAGACTCATGATGAGATGGAATGCCATGTTTAAACCAAAAGAGTAGGAATGCATGAGGAGCCTGTAATAAGTAAGACATGATCCTAGGACTAAAACTAACAGAACAAGATGTTTTTATTGTATTGCTTTCATAAGTCCTGAATGAACTATAATCTTCATCATCAAATGTCTTTGAAATCAACAATCGAAAGTCAAAAGAAGAAATTGTATTTTCATTTTCATACAGGTTATTTCAGTTTATTCATTATCATCCAACTCTGAACTATCTCAGAGTTGCCTACAGGTGTTTTTTTTGTTTTTGTTTTTTTTAACTCTGAACTGACGTCATCATCCTCACTGCTCTTGGCATCCTCATATTCTTCATTAGTATTCTGCTGGCACACAATTGCAGGCTTTCTGAAGCTGTTGAAGATTATTTCTGCGGTTGTTTTCACTCCAAAAGAAGGCACCCATTGGCAAACTTCTATTAACATCATCTGCTTTAGGCTTCCTGATGATGTAAGCTCATGAATCTCAGACTGAATCCATTCATCCCACTTTCTTCTCACAGGTGGCTGACCCCTACATTGATTGCAGGTAAGGTCCCCAGATATGACTACTATATGAGCACCAAGTTAGCTGATATAATTTTGAACTTTTTGTTTTCTTTGTGAATGGCTATGGCATTGACTATTAGTAGATTTCTATAACAAATATTCCTACCAGGATCTCTAACATTTACCTCCCAGTTCTACGGTTCATCATCCAGTCTTATTACAATGAACAACCACAATAGTGGACATGATTACTCTTGAAAATAATCAAAGGCTTCAATTTACGCCACTCACAGTATCACAAAGGACTTACAGTAAAGCAAAATTTCTCCTGCTCAGAGATTGCAATGGATACAGAGTGTTTTTGCTTTGTTTTGTTTTTGTTTTTTTTGTACCTGTACCAACTACAGTCTTGGTGGTGGGAATGTCAAAAGACATCAGAACTTCACTCACATGAATTATGTCTTTTGCAAAGAGAGATGAGGAATTTAGAGATTTCTTTGGTGATATATTCACGACAATTTTTAACCTTTTGTTCACAGTCATCTGGACATTATTTGTCTGCAGTGGTTCTCATTCTCATGGAAAGGATGATTACTTTCATTAACTCAGGTGAAATCTTGGATTTTTCTTTCATTTGCTAAGAGCTTTGCTTTGATCTGGATTGTAACCATAGAGATATATTGATTAGTTTTGTTTCCTTTGAGAAAATTTACTCTTTCAAGTTGTTCTTCAACTCAGATCACTTTGCTTTGGACCCATGATATGTATGCTTTGTGGATTCATTTTCTCCCACTCCTTTTCTCATTTCTTAATTCATGAATGGACGACTCTCCATCCTCAAACGTGCTTTCTCTGTTGCTCTGATGTTTGTTTCTTCCACCCTCACAACTCTCAATTGGAAGTTGGTAGTAAAGGACTTGCATTTCATTCCTGTAATGACCCTAGATGATTCTAAAATTTAGACTGATCTATTGTAGAAACATGTAATATAATCAATAACTTCCAGTTATTATTCAATTACCAATAATGAAATCCTTGTGTGGCACTGTAGGATAAGCACTGGATTGCAAGGTTGGTTTGAACTGCAGGGTCAGCGATACAAACTCACCAGCCATTCCTTGGAAATTAGGGTTTCTATGAATCAGAACTGATTTGATGTCATCATCAACAACAGCATTTCTAATAAGAACACAAAGAGTACAAATAGCATAAGGGTATTTCTTATGCTCATAGCATATGACTAAGATAACTTATGATTATTGAACAAAATGATTTGACTATGAAACAAACCAAACTAGCATAGTTTAATGGTTTCTTTTACTATGATGTGATAAGATTTTGAAATTCAAGAGTAATTGTGTATCTGTTTTGCTATATTTGCTCCACCAATTAAAAGCTAAAGTTGTTAGGAAACTGTGAAAATGATGTAAATGGATATTGAATCAAGATTTCTACTCAATACAATTTATGCCTGTGCAGACTTCACTTTCCTTACATTTTCAATTGATAGTGGTCGATTTATAGACAAGCTTTAGTATGTTCGAAGCTCCAGTTGATGATTCAAATGTGATGGGGATATGATTACCAACGTAAATTAGTATCAACAAATGCATAGTTTCAATTGTTTATTTTCAAAGTACCTTGGTTATATCGGATTTTACCCTTGACTTCTTGCATTGGTTTAAACCTTTATTATATAAACATGATCAAAGGTAACCCCCCCCCCTTTTTTTTTTTTTTTGCATTTTTGAGTGAAGGTGAATAAGGCTTAAATTTGCTTTTGGATATATCATGAGACATACCTGATATATGCATGGGTGCATTATGCTATGTCAGAACTTTGCAAGATAATTTTGCCATTTCCATATGTTATAAGAGATTGTATTATTTATGTTGGTAGGTTGTTTTGTGAAAAAATATGGTGATATGTAAAAGAATGCATAGAAATATATTGAGAATGACAATTTTATTTTATTTTGAAATACTAGGTATATCCAGAGATTGGAGCTTGCTTTCCTAGATTATCCTTACAGTCTAGGAAAGTGATTTCATGCTATGTTATTAGGAAAAACTGAAATGGAAGGATACAAAATGCTAAGAAAGCAAGCTTGTCTAAGTTACCTTTAACTACTTTTTCACTATGTTAGCTCTGTTTTTTATCTTTTTAAATATAATGTTCTTTTATGCTAGAATTTATTTGTTAAAAAAAAAATGTTCTACTGAAGCTTGATTTTTTTTTTTTTCAACTTCAACCCTTGTTATTGAATAATAGGACATCATCTTCTAGAGATAGAAGTTACGCCATGTTAGTCACAGTGATGATGAAAAAATAAGAAGGTCCTGCAAAAGGTCCTTCTGCTGATGACCATGTGTGTTAGAACTGTTGCTATTGTTAGGTGCTATTTAGTTGGTTTCAACTCATAGCAACCAGATGCACAGCATTATGAATGGCAGCAGTGGTGGTAGTGGTGGTGGTTATGTGGTGTGGAGTCAGTCCTGTTTAGGATTTCCAAGGCTGTAAATCTTTACAGGAGCAGAAAGCTTCCTCTGTCTCCTGTGGAACTGCTGGTACTTTTGAACGGCTGACCTTGAGTTTAGCAGTCGACTTGTAACCACTACACTACCAGAATAACACCAGAATTTTGAATATATATGTATAACACCAGAATACTGTCAGATATAGTGCTGGAAGGTGAGCCTTCCATATTGGGAGGCACAAAAGAAAGAAATACTGCCCAGTCCTTTGCCATGGTAACAATTGTTATGTTTGAGACCATTGTTGCTGTCACTGTGTCATTCCATCTCAGTGTGTGGGGGGGAGGGTCTTCCTCTTTTTTGCTGACACTCCACTTTACCAAGCATGATGTTCTTTTCCTGGGATTGGTCCCTCCTGACAACATGTCCTGAGTATGAAAGAGGATGTTTCACATCCTGGCTTCTAAAGAACTTTTCTGGCTGTGCTTCTTCCAAGGCAAATTTGTTTGTTCTAAGGAATTCCATGGTACTTTCAGTATTCTTCTCCAACACCATAATTCAAATGCATTGATTATGCTAAATGTTAGACTAGTAAATAAAATTAACAAGCTAGTAGTAGAGGGAATATATTCAGCAGGATGTTAGATACAACCATGGAATATAGCAGTGAACCAGTCTTTTTGGAAAATTTAGAACTTTTAAAAGGAGTGTACAGTTTGGGATTTGTTCTTATTTAGTGCCATCTAGTCAGTTACAATTCATAGTGACCTTGTATAGTGTTTCTGAGACTTTAAATTGTTGTGGGAATAAAGAGCCTTATCTTTCTCCATGGAGGTATTGGTGGGCTCAAACCACTGATCTTGTGGTTCAGAGTTAAGTGCTTATCCTATACAGCTAACACACTCTCAAGATTTTGGATTGTTGTTGTTAAGTGCTGTCGAGTCAGTTCCGGCCCATAGTAACCCTGTATAAGGGAGCATAAATGGAACGGAACAACCAATTTTTTTCTGGTAAAAAATGACTTGTTAAGTGCTGGCAAATTGGTTCTAACATTTGCTGATGGAGCACAACTCAAAATGTAGAAAAACAGCTGGAAACATTCATTAATAATTGGAACATGGAATATATGAGATATTAATCTAGGAAAATTGGAAGCTGTCAAAAATGAAATGGAATATATGAACATCGATAATCTAGACCTTAGTGAGCTGAAATGGACTGGTATTGGTCTTTTTGAACCTGACAATAACATGATTTACTATGAAAGGAATGACAAATTGAAGAGAAATGTTGTTGCAATGATCATCAAAAAGAACTTTTTAAGGTCTATCTTGAAGTACAGTTGCTCTCAGTGATAGAATAATATCCATATGTCTACAGAGAATACCAGATAATACCACTATTTATTAAAATGTATGCACCACCAACTAAAGCTAGTGATGATGAAATCAAAGAATTTTACAAATTTCAGCCTGCAATTGATAAAACATGAACTCAATATGCATTGATAATTACTAGTGAATGGAATGCAAATGTTGGAAACAAAGAGGCAGGATCAGTAATTGAAATATATGGCCTTGGAGATAGAACCGAAGTGGAAAGAATTTTGCAAGACCAAAATGTAAGCACATTTTAAAGCAACATAAAAGATAACTATACACATGGACCATATTGTTGTTGTTAGGTGTCACAGAATCAGTATCGGCTCACTAAGACCCTAGGCACAACAGAACAAAACATTGCCTCGTCCTGTGCCAACCTCACAATTGTGGATATGCCTGAGCCCGTTGCTGCTGCTATGGTGCCAACACATCCATTCGTGGGTCCTTCTCTTTTTCTACAACCCTCCACTTTACCAAATATGATATCCTTCACCAGTGACTGGCCCCACCTAACAATATGTCTGAAGTATGAGAGATGAAGTCTGACAATCCTGGCTTTCAAGGAGCATTTGGCTGAACTTCTGCCAACAAAAACTGGTTTGTTCTTTTGGCAATACATGGTACTTTTAATAATCTCCTCAAACATCATAATTCAAATGCATCAATTCTTCTATGGTCTTCTTTATCCGCTGCCCAATTTCTCAAGCATATGAAGCTGTTGAAAATACCATGGCTTGGATCAGGCACATCTTAGTCCCTAAACTGACATCTTTGCTCTTCAACACTTTAAAGAGGTCTTGTACAGTAAACTTGCCTAATGCAGTACATTGCTAAATTTCTTGATTGTTGCTTCCATGGATGTTGATAGTTGACATGAGAAAAATTAAGTCTTTGAAAACTTCAATCTTTTCTCCATTTATATGGATGTTGTTTATTGGTCCAGTGGTGAGGATTTTTGTTTCCTTTACATTGAGGTGCAACCCATACTGAAGGTTGTGTTCTTTGATCTTCCTTGGTAAGTGTTTTAACTAAGTCCTCTCTCACTTTCAGCAAACAAGATTGTATCATCTGCATTGTTGTTGTTGTTAAGTGCTGTCAAGTCGGTTCCGACCCATAGCAACGCTTTATAGGGTTTCTGAGGAGTGACTTGTGAGCTTGAACCACTGACCTTGCAGTTCAAATGGCTTTGCAATCTGGCGCATTAACCCACAGCACCACACCAGGACTCCATCATCTGCATATCACAGGTTTTAATGAGTCTTCCTCCAATCCTGTTACTATGTTTTATTATATACTCAGCATACAGATTGAAGAAGTATAGTGAAATAATATAACACTGGTGCATGCCTTTCCTAATTTTAAAGCATTCAGTGTTCCCTTGTTCTGTTAGAACAACTGCCTCTTATTCATTGTATAGGTTCCTCATGAATACAATTAAGTGTTCCGGAATACCCATTCTCCACAATATTGTCCAAAACTTGCCATGAGCCACAAAATTGAAAGCCTTTGCATAGTCAATAAATCACACGTAAATATGTTTCTGGAATTCTTTGCTCTAAACCAAGATCCATCCAACATTAGCAATAATACCCCTTGTTGCACATCATTGTCTGAATACAGCTTGAACCTCTGAAAGTTTCCAGTCAGTGTACATTTGCAGCCTTTATTGGATTATTTTAAGAAAGATTTTACTTCTGTAAGACGCTAATGATATTATCCAATGACTTCTGCATTGTTTGCTCACCTCTCTTTGGAGTGGGAACAAATATGGATCACTTTCAGTCAGTTGGCCAATTAGTTGTCTTCCAAATTTCTTGGCATAGATGAGTAAGTGCTTCCAGTATTGCATTAGTTTGTTGAAGGATTTCAATTTGTATTTCATCAATTCCTGGTGCCTTGTTCTTTGCCAATGCCTTCAATGCACCTTAGATTTCTTCCTTTGGTATCATTGTCTCTTCATCATATGTAACCTCTCGAAAAGGTTAGACATCTACCATTTCTTTTGGTACAAAGGTTCAGTGTGTTCCTTCCATTTTCTTTTGATGCTTTCTGAATCATTCAAAATTTTGCCTACAGAATCCTTCAGTATTGGAAGTCGATGCTTGAATTTTTCTTCATTTCCCTCATCCTGAGAAATATTGAGTATATTCTTACCTTTTGGTTTTATAACTCCAAGTATTTGCACATTTAAAAAATAATATTTGATTTGTCTTCTCAAGCTGACCTTTGAAAATTTCTAGTCAGCTCTTTTATCTCATTTCTTCAATTTGCTTTAGTATCTCTACACTGGAGATAAATTTTCAGAGTCTCTTCTGACATCCATTTTTGTCTCTTCCTTTTTTATTGTCTTACTAATGACAAGACAATGACAAATTGTACCCCATCAGCATATAAAGGTTCCAAAGTTTTAATCCATTCATGTCTTGTCTTCTTAATGACATTCTTCTTGTATGATGTTCTTGATGTCATCCCACAACTCTTCTGGTGTTCAGTTTTCATGCTTAATGCATCAAATCTGTTCTTCAGATGATCTCTAAATTCAGGCAGGATATATTGAAGGTCATATTTTGGCATTTGTGGAATTGTTTTAAATTTTCTTCAGTTTTGGCCTGAACTTGCATGTGAGCAAGCAGTCTGCCCTGCCCTTGTTCTGGTTGATGATATGGAACTTTTCCACCATCTCTTTCCACAGATGTAGTCAATTTAAGTTCTGCATATTCCATCTGATGAGGTCCATGCATTTAGTCATCTTTTAAAGTGCTTAGAAAGGTATATGCAGTGAAGTCATTGGTCTTGCAAAATCCTATCATGTACTTTTCAGCATTTTTTTCTATCACCAAGGATGTATTTTCTAACTACTGATCCTTCCTCTTTGTTCCCATCGTTTGCATTACAATCACCAGCAATTATCAATATATCTTGATTGCATGTTTGATCAATTTTAGAATGAAGAAGTTGGTAGAATTCTTCAATTTCATCATCACTGACTTTAGTGGTGGGTGCATAAACTTGAATAATAGTGGCATTAACTGGTATCCTTGTAGGTGTAGGGATATCCTATCACAGACAGATCTAGATATGTTCTTTTTGATGATGAATGTGATGACATTCCTCTTCAGTTTGTCATTCCCAGCATAGTAAACTATATGATTTTGATATTTAAAATGGCGAATACCAGGCTGTTTCAGTTCACTATTGTCTAAGATATCATCAATGTCTATGTGTTCCAATTCGTTATTGACAATTTGCAATTTTCCTAGATTCATACTTCATACATTCCTTGTTCTGATTATTAATGGATGCTAATAGCTGTTTCTCTTCATTTTGAGTTGCACCCCATCAGCAAATGAAGGTTCTGAAGGTTTATTCCCTCTGTGTCATCACAGTCAACTGTACATTGAGGAGAAACCACTTCACCAGTTGTATTTTGAGTGCCTTTCAATGTGAAGTGCTCATCTTCTTGCATGATATCTGACAATATTCTGGTGTTCCTCATCATGCTTCAATGGTCAATATTTTAGTGCTATCTGACAGTGTTCCACTGCTATTCATAAGGTTTTCAGTGACTAAATAATAGGAAGTAGTCTGTCTCTCCTCTTCCTACTATGTCTTCATCTGAAAGCTCATCTGAAACCTATCCACCATGGTTGACCCTGCCGGTATTTAAAATACTGGTGGCATAGATTCCAATATCACATGCAAGCCACCACAGTATGACAAACTGACACAAGAGTAGTGCCACATGGACCATATCAGACGGAATATACAGAAATGAAGTTGACTACATCTGTGGAAAGAGATGATGGAAAAGTTTTATGTCAGCCAAAACAAAGCCAGCTGCACACTATGGAACATAAACTCAATTTCCCATAAGCAAGCGATATCATTGGTGATGTATGATGAATCTTGGCTGAAATCATAAGATACTAGAAAAATGTGTACCTGTGCTTTATTGACTATGCAGAGTCTTTCCACTTTGTGGATCATAACACTATATGTACAACATTGTGGGGAATGAGTTTTTAAGAACACATGATTGTGCTCATGAGGAACCTGCACATAGAACAAGAAGCAGTTGTTTGAACAGAAAAAGAGGACACTGAATGATTTAAAATCAGGAAATATGTACACCAGACTTGTATTCTGTCACCATATTTATTCAATCTTTATGCTCAGCAAATAACTCAGAAGCTGGATTATATGAAGAAAAACGTGGCATCAGGATAGGAGGAATACTCATTAATAACCTATGATATGCTGATGAAAAAATTTTGTATACTGAAATTGATGAAGACTAAAATACTTTCTGATGAAGGTCAAAGACTACAGTGTTCAATATGGGCTCCACCTCAAAGTAAAAAAAAGAAAAATCATAACTGCTGCCCAACAAATAAGACCATGATAAAGGGAGAAAATAATGCAGTTGTCAAAGACTTCATTTTGATTTAATCCACCATCAATAATCATGGAAGCAGCAATAAAAAAAAAAAAAATCAAATGACATATTGTGTGAGGGAAATATGCTGCCCAAGACATCTTTAAAGTGATCAAAAGTAAAGATGTCAGTTTGAGGACTAAAGTATGTCTGGCCAAAGTCATGATATTTACAATAGCCACATATACAGGGTCACTATGTGTTGGAACCGACTCCATGGCCCACCACCACTACCATCACCACCATATACCTGTGAAAGTTGGGCAGTGAATAAGGAATACTATAGCAGAATTGATGGATTTGAGTTATAGTTCTGGAGAAAAATATTAAAAGTATTATGAACTGCCAAAGAACAAACAAATCTGTGTTTCAAAAAGTACAATAGGAATGTGCTTTAGAAGCCAGAATGGTTTGACTTTGTCTCTCATACTTCTGATATACAGTTGATATACCCTTGAGAAGGACACTATGTCTTTTAAAGTTGAGGGTCGTAATGAAGAGGAAGACCCCCAAAGAGATGGATTAGCACAGTAGCAGCAGCAAAGGGCTCAAGAGTAACAATTATATGGTTGGTGCCAGAATGAATGGTGTTTCTTTCTATTCTGTATAGGTCATTATGAGTCAGAACTAATGGTACCTAATAACAATGTAATTGAGGCACAAATATTTGATTTCAAAATCTATGATACATTCACTACTACTCAAAAATCATTATGCTCATAAGTTAAAGGAGAAAGAGAACATTAGTCACTAATTCAGTGACTATAGTTTTTAATTTGTAAACATGTACACATTTACACATAATCTCAGATAAAATATGTTGCAGATTAAAAAAAATCACAACTTTCAGCAGTGTTTCCAGACTAAAACTAAACTAGGAAGAAGAGGCAGACTATTTCTGAATGCTGTGCTATTAAAAACCTTATGAACTGCAATGCAACACTGTCGATATTAAGCTGGAAGATTAGCCAGTCAGGTTGAAAGTCACTCAAAATACAATTGGGATAGAGATGCCTCCTCAAAATAGAGGTGACCTTAATAATGTGAAGAAGCAGAAGTTTGGGGACCTTCACTTGTTGATGGGGCACAATTCAAAATGAGAAGAAACATTTGCAAGCATCCAATGATAATCAAAATGTGGAATGCACAAAATATGACTCTAGAAAATTGAAAGTTGTCAAAAATGAAAAGGAATTGATATAAAGATCATTATCCTTGGAATTAGTGAGCTGAAATGGCCTGATATTTTCTGTTTTTAATCACACAATCATATTATTTATTATTATGTGAATGACAAACAAGAGCAATGGGTTCCATTCATTTTCAAAAAGAGTATTTCAAGGTATTTTGAAGTACATTGGTGTCTGTGATAGGATAACACTCATACACCTACAAAGCAGACTAGTTAATATCACTATTATTCAAATTAATGCACCAACCACTTAAGCCAGGAATAAAGAAATTGAAGAATTCCACCAACTTTTTCAAGCTCACCAGTCACTCATCAGAAACCCTATACAGGGTCGCTATTGGTAGGAACTGACTCGACAGCACTTAACAAAAACATCAACAGTGAGACAAAGATAAGTAAGGATATTACTGTGGGAACTTGTCTGCAGCACTAATCGCAAAGACAAGTTTAAGCATAGTTTATTGGGAATAAACATATGCAAACATGAACTGAAACCCTAGTAGCTATACACTTTTACTTAACCTTCATATTATAATCAAACTGCCAAAAAGACAAAAACAAAGATAGAATCTTGGAAACAGCGAGAAAGAAATGACTCATCACTTGCAGGAATCCTCAGTAAGATTCACATTCAGTTTATCATCAGAATCCATGGATGCCAGATGGCAGTGAAATGTCACAGCTAAAGACCTGAAAGAATCATTATCCACCAAGAATTATGGATCCGGTGAGACACTCCTTAAAACATCAGGAATAAATTAGGAAAAATCCAGATAAATGAAAGCCCTATAAGAAATGTTAAGAAAAGCTTTTACATAGATGAAAAAAAGACAAGTAACTGTAATTCATAGCCATAAGAAAATTAAAGTCTTTCAATAAACATAATTACATAGGTAAATATAACATCTAGCATTAAAGTATTTTTTATTGCAACTTTCTTCACCTCTTATTTTCAAACTGATGTATATAAAACAAATGTATATGAATAATTATAAAACTATGCTTCTGGGAAAATAAAGTACAAAGATGTGTTTTTTGACACCAACATCATAAGGGAAGTAGTATTAGAATACTCTGAAAGTGGTTTAAGCCTAGATTTAACTAGATTTTAATAAATTTACAATATTAACTAAAATCCCTTGATAACAACAAAGAAAAAATGTTAAATCATATGCACAAAATTAAGTCAGAAAGGTAGCCAAACATTTTGCTCCTGAAAATCATCAAACACAAAGTAAAGTAATAATGGAGGAAATGAGGGACAACAAAATTATATGACATACAGAATACATATCTTGCTTGTACTGTCATAACAAATGATTGAAGGTTTCACTCTTACTTTCATTTTAGATTGAATACCTTGAAACTCAGCTCTGTCCAGGTCAACTGAGATCTTTCACAATATTAATATTAGATAACACAGACTTTAAATGCTAATAAAAATTAAAATACAAAAAGAAACTGTCTGTAATCATAAAAGCATCAATTATTCAAGAAGATACAATCATTACAAACATATATATGCACTAAGAACAGATCTTGAAATATATGACACAAATATTTACAGACTCAAAAAGACAAATAGGCACTTCCATAACAATTGTTGTTGTTGTTAAGTGCTGTCAAGTCGATTCCAACTCATAGTGACCCTGTACAGGGTTTCCAAGGCTGTAAATCTTTACAAGAGCAGAAAGCCTCATCTTTCTCCCATGGAGCGGCTGGTAGTTTCGAACTGCTGACCTTAAGGTTCGCAGCCCGATTTGTAACCACTATGCTACCAGAGCTCCACTGGCAAATTTTATATAGTGAACAGAACACTGTGACAGATATAGATAAGAAAATAGAAGATTTGAGCCACAAGGGCACAAGATAGTATGGCACAATAGCCTCAACAATGCACTAAACATATCAAAGATTATAGAAATGGCAAATTTTATTCTATTATTCATACAGTTGCTGTGAGTTGGAAACAACGTGATGCCAACCAACAACAACATAAACCAAATAGACCTAACAGAGATATACAGAGCAATCCAATCTGCAACAGCCGGATACACTTTGTAATCAGAGGCATATGTGTAATTCTCCAGGTTAGACCACATGTTAGACTATAGGACCAAACTCAATAAATTTAAAGTATCTTGCATTACCACAATGAAATAAAGGGAGAAGTCAATAACAGAAAGGAAAGCTATCACATATATGTGGAAATTAAACAACACAGGAAACAAACAAAACACCAAAGAGGATATCATAAGCAAAATTAGAAAAGACATAGACATACATGAAAACAAAAGCACGACATATGAAAATTTAAGGCATGCAACAAGCACAGTGCTTAGTTGGAAATTCAAAGCAGTAAAATCCTATTTAAAACAAATATCAGATCCATATGGTTAGAGCCTAGCTTTAATCCCCTAGAATATAGAACAAGAGATAATGAAATCCAGCAGAAGGAAAGGGATAATAAAGATTTGAGTGCAGATAAATGAAATTGGGACTAGAAAAACAATGTTGTTGTTAAGTGCCATCTAGTCAGTTATGACACATAGTGACACTGTACGGGATATCCCAGGAATGACTTGTGGGTTTTAACCATTGGTCTTGTGGTTCACAGTCAGAGCTAAGATATTATTACTTTGAAATCAAAGAAATAAATAAAACTAGATTAATTTTATTCTGAAATTTAGATACAAACACCCTCAACAAAATATTACCAAACAGAAATTAATAGAACATTAAAAATCTTATATACCATGACCAAGTGAAATGAATCTCATATGTGTAAAATTAATTCAATACATATATATATATATATATATATATAAACTAATCAGTGAAATATACTCCATTAGCAGAAAAAAGATAAAAGAAAAAAATTACATAATTATCTCAATCAAGGTCAAAAAAGCATTTGACAAAACTCAAAACACATTCATGATAAAAATATGTTCAAAGTAAATACTAGAAAGAAAACGTCTTAACGAAATGATTGTGTTCGTGAAAATCCCACATCAAGCACAACTGTTGTTTAGTGCTGTCAAGTTTGTTTAGAGTTTCCATGGAGCAGTTGGTGGGATTGAATCACTGACCTGTTGATTAGCACTCCAATGTTATCTTAGAGGGCTACACCAGGACTAACAAACATTCAATGATAAAGTATGAATGCTTTCCTTCTAAGATCAGTATCTTAAGCTGGGTTTCTAGAGAAACAAAACCAGTGAATATATATGTAAATGTATATACATTTTCACTGGTTTTGTATGTGTGTGTTTTCACTGATTTTAACCCACCAGTTGTTCCTTTATATATATATGATGTTAATATATATGTTAATGTTGTTAATATATATATGTTAATGTTGTTAATATATATATATTAATGTTGTTAACTGCTGTCGAGTCAGTTCTCTCTCATAGTGACCCTTTAGAGGGTTTCTGAGGAGTGTTTGGGGCAGAGCAGGATAATTCATGCACTGGTCTGCAAGGTCGTTTTGAACTGCAAGTTTGGTGGATCAAACCCACCAGTTGCTTATACATATATACATACATATATATATATAAATGTGTGTAAAGTTTATTATCAAGGAAATGGTTTACAGATGTAGAGTGCCAGGTCCCCAGTGTAAGTGAAGTGAGAGCCTCCCAAGTGTTCAATATATCGTGAGCAAACCATACTCCCAAGGAAGTATCCCTTTAATTGATTGGCTGCTTATAGACAATTAAGCCTCTGTTGAGTTTTATCATCATGAGAAGCACATCTTATGTACTAAATCACTGCAAATCCTGGCCTAGTCAAGTTGACACAGATTCCTAACTACTACTGTCCACCCTTCTCAACTTGACACCTGTAACTATATACATAGTCGATGTGGTGCTGTGGTTAATGTGCAGGTTGGAACCCCACTGTTGGTGGCTCAAGCTAACCATCCACTTCTTGGAAACCCTTTACAGGGTCACAATGGGTCAGAACTAACTCTATGGTACTTAACAACAAACAACAGTTTCTAAATAATGAAATTTGCAGAGTCATACTTGTGCCAAACATGATATGACCAAAACACATACAAACGAAAATGCAGTGGCACCATTTATACCTTACGTTTCAAAAATGAACAAAGAGAAAATATTTCATGAGCACCTTCAAAACAAAACAAAACAAAAATGATATGTCCATTTAAAGGCTCAACGGGCACATTCTGAAAGCCAGCCCCTCCTGCCCAAAGGCCTTACTAGTCCATTGGCCTAGAGTCCAGCTGCTCTTTTTGTTCAAGGCAAACCTTTGCTGTCATATCTGCTATCACTGTTTGTCAGGTAGGAATTCCATACTGCATTCCACTAATGTTCCTTCTTCTTGATGGTTCTGAGTTGTCTGTTCCTGAAATGGGATTGTCTATTCCCACGTTTTAGTTATAAATATTCTACAGTTATTTCTGACAATCACAATTAATCCTGCTAACAATTACTCATAATTGAAATAATAAAATCCTATCAATATCATCTCCCACTCTCTTTCTCAGACCCATCTGGAAAAGAGGAAAATTAGCCAGTGGGGATTCTCCTTTTTCCCCTCATTCTAAAACTAAGCATACCTATGAAAGCTTGTAAGTCAACCACTTCATGACTTTATAGCCTCCCATTTTTAATAGCCAATGTCTAAATTGATCATTCCTATCAACCCAATCCACTACTCCTCTGGCAGTTCATCATACTGTGATGGCTTGTGTG
>NW_006408771.1:2647054-2678655 GCF_000296735.1 Chrysochloris asiatica | reverse complement strand
CTGACGTGGTGCTGTAGAATAAACACTGGACTTCTAACCAAAGTTGGGCTGTTCAAACACACCAGTCCTGCCTCGGAAACCCTATACAAGGTTGCTATAAGTTAGAACTAACTTGAAGGCACTTAAAAGCAACAACAGATATGCTTTTCATAAACTCTGCCAAGGGCCCAAAGAAATACTTCCTTCTATGGACCATCATGTCTCTAAACTGCAAAACATTCAGTGTTATTGTAATTATGCTGTAGAATTCCAGTTTGTCAAAATATCCTAGATCCATATAGCCAAGCTTTGTAATAATTAAATGAATAAACAAACGTCATATGTATGACAAACTGAACATCTAAGGAAACATTTTGGAGTACTTTGTAATCTATGATCATAAAATCCCTCTTACACTCTTGCTTCTTTTTGATGATTTGAATCAAGATGAAAGTAGATTAAATGTTTACTACAAGGAAGGTGCCTTTGCACTATACAAGGGGAATTGTAAACTTAGCCCTTTGATCCTTCCATTAGTCTTTTTAATGATTCTCAGCCACAACCTCCCTGAGATAGCATCTTTTTTCTCTCTATGCTTGAGCTCTGAGAAGCTCAGTGGAATTTTGATTTTTTTTTTTTTCTTTTCTTTAGCTTTTATTAAACTTAAGCCTAGAAGTAAGGGAAAGCTAAAGGAAAAGGATTAGAGAGGTTTATTCAACACTGTCAGGGAAAGAAAATCCTTGTCTTAATGCCAGCTGTATTAAACTCCTGATCTCGCTATTGCATAAAATTATCACTGGCATTATATCTAGTTCAATTAAACCTAGTACTGGAGAAAATTATTTAACCAGCTCCCTCATTCAATGTCATTCAAGAACTCTAATTAGTTTTGAGAGATATGCTTCTCTTCTAGGGTACTGCCGTAGTGATCTTGGTATTATCCAAATGTACCATTAAAATTAATTTAATATAAGTGTATTTCAAATGTATTTAAGGGGTTTTGTGAGGGTACTGTTGAGACATGTTTACCTATAAAGAAAGCTGCATTAAACATGTTGGAGTATAGTATTTTCAATCATCAGACATGTTTTTCAATGTTAGAACCAGATGAATAGCAGTTTGGTTTGTATCATATAAAAAAAGTTCACATTTTTATAACAAATACACTTTTTGTTTCCTAAGTAACTCATCAAAGTCACAGATTCTCCTTTTGCAAAGTAAGAAAGTATACTATTCAATAGTGAATGTTGTTGCTGTTGTTAGGTACCATCGAGTCGGTACCAACACATAGCTACCTTATTCACAGCAGAATGAAACACTACCTGATCCTACACCAACCTCCCTACTGTTGCCACGCTTGAGTCCATCGATGCTGCCACTTGGCCAATCCTTTCGTTGGGGGTCTTCCTCTTTTTCTCTGACCCTCCACCTTATCAAACATGATATTCTTCTACAGCGACTGGTCCCTCCTGACATTATGTCCAAAGTATGAAAGACAAAGTTTAGCCATCTTGGACTCCAAGGAGCACTCTGGCTGCACGTCTTCCAAAATGGATCTATTGGTTCTTTTGGCAGCCCATGGCACTTTCAATATTCTCCTATGACACCATAACTCAAAAGCATCAATTCTTCTATGGTCTTCCTTATTCACTGTCCAGTTTTCACACGCATATGAGGTTATTGAAAATACCATGGCTTGGGGCAGGCGCACCTTAGTCCTCAAGCTGACATCTTTGCTCTTCAATACTTTAAAAAGGTCTTGTGCAGCAGATTTGCCTAATGCAATACGTCATTTGATTTGTTTGACTGCTGCTTCCATAAGTGTTGATAGTTGATCCAAGAAGAATGAAGTCCTTCACAACTTCAGACTTTTCTCCATTGATAAGAATGTTGTTTATTGGTTTAGTGGTGAGGATTTTTGTTTTGTTTACATTGAGATGTAATCCAAAGCTAAGGCTGTGCTCTTTGATCTTCATCAGTAAATGTTTTAAGTCCTCATCACTTTCAGCAAGCAAGGTTTTTTCATCTGCATATTGCAGGTTGTTAATGACTCTTCCTCCAATCCTGATGCCATGTTTTTCTTCAATAATGTATATATAGTTGTTATTGTTGTTGTTAAGTGCTGTCAAGTTTGTTCTGACTCATAGTCTCCATGTATAGCATTTCCAAAGAGTGGCTGGTAGGTTTGAATCACCAACCTTGAGTTTAGCAGTCCAGTGTTTATCCTACAGTGCCACACCAGTGGATCCCCTTTATTATTTTTGATTAATCTCAATATTTCTATATAGGAAAAATCAAAATTATTTTTAAAACTATTCCGTACTATTTACTTATTTTCACTAGATAGAACTGTGTGTGAATTATTTTCAAATGCTAAGACAATCAGAATTTAATAAATGGATGCCACATGAGAGATAAAGTGGTAAATGATAGGGATGTAGAGATGAAACTGATGCAAATCCAGACATCAGCAAATCTAGAATGTCATTGTTTTTGTTAAGAGTCATTAAGTCAGTTCTCACTAACTGAATTTGAGATTAACAGGGCAGTGCTTATCCTATAAAGTCATACCAGAACTCCATAGGGGAGACAAAAAAACAAACAAACTGATAATTATAAAGCATCATAAAAGATGCATTCACAAAATAAAATAGAACTTTAATAAGAATTTCTTAGCCAAAGACTTGTAAAAATTTGGAGTAAAGTTTTAGAGTGGGAACAAGAGGGCAAAGCAGCTAAATTTTAAAGTATTAATACCTTATTTTTATGTGGTATGACTAGATAGATGTGTGACTTACTACTTGAGGAGTTATTTATGCCAAACTTCAGATAAGAGAGAGGTAATTCAGAGTTAATTTTATTCTAGAAAAATAAAGACCAGAATTTCGTAAGTAGTGTTAATGCATATAAAGATTTATCATTTGATCCCATTTTAATGAATTCATCAGCATATATGATAGAGCAATTAATATAGATTATTTTGAGTAAAATACTCATTAATCCTTATATTGATACCAAATCTGTTTGAAATTATATGTGGACTTATTTTGATGGGTGCTGTAATGGTTATCTTTATTAATCAGCTGATATGGCTAATTGTTTAGACAGATACTAGATGTTATTAAGAAAGATGTTATGGATTGAATTGTGTGCCCCAAACCATGTGTTGATTTCTGGATCCTTGTACCTGCAAATGTGATCATGTTTAGAAACAGACATTTTATTGTAATGCTAATGGAATTATACTTTTTCTGAATGAAAGAAGACTAGAGTAGAGGCATGGAGACACACACAGGGGGAAAAGAGATACAAAGGAAAACTCTGAATTAGAGTTCCTATATTATAGAATGGTGAGAAAATATATTTATTTTCCTAAAGTCACTCACTTGTAGTATTTCTGTAATAGAAGCACTAAGTAACTAAGACAAATAGTATTTACATGTTACTAATATTTATAATCTAAACTTTAAGCAAAATAGCTTACCCTCCTTACTGTGCATGGGTCTAATTTAATTGGTTATATTAAAAGGAATAACTGAGATTTTCCAATGTAAAAGCATTCTGCCTCAAGACTTAGAATCTTGCCAAAGTATTAGCCAGGCCAACTACCAATTTTGGATTTTTACAATTCTCACAATTTTGGAAACCAAGTCCCTGACATTAAAAAAACATACAAACAAACAAACAAACAATCTCTTTCTCTCTTTCTTTATATCTCATTAAGCATTAATGAGCTTCTTGAATTATTTGCTCATCATACAGACTAAATAAGTATGGTGGAAGATACAACCTTGCAATACACCTTTCCTGATTTTAAACAATTATTAGAACAACTGCCTCTTGGTTTATGTACATAGTGGTAGCTGGGAGCAGGGTACTACCCAGTTTTCCTGATCTTGTGGCAAAAGAGGTTATAAGTCACACATTCCATTTTTACTTCCTGTTCCTGACTCTTCTTCCTCTGTTGCTTCAGGTGAATAAAGGTCAATTATTGTACATTCTATGAGTAATAACAATCTTTTGAAATCCCAAGTACAACTCAGCAAAATAGATGACAGAACAGAGGCACTAAAGTCTATATTACATCAATTTATTGGGATGTCCCATGAAACCATAAAATTAAGAATTTAATAATAAGGTATTAATTTTCTGTTATTGCTAATTGCCATTGAGTCAGTTCTGACTCAAAGCGACCCTGGATAGGGTTTCTGAAGAGCGACTGGTGAGCTTGAACCATCAACCTATCATTTCAAATCAACCTTGCAGTCCCTTAACTCACACAGTCAAACCAGGAGAAATATACTCACCTTGTGGTGAGTTTAGCATGCCTATTTCAAATTCCAAGGAACTCTGGTAGTTAGCGTAGTAGTAACAAATCTGGCTGCTAACCTCAAGGTCGGCAGTTTGAAACTACCAGCTGTTCCGCAGAAGAAAGACGAGGCTTTCTGCTCCTATAAAGATTTACAATCTCAGAAACTCTGTGCAGGGTCACTATGAGTCGGAACTGACTCCACGGTACTTAACAATAACAAAAACAATTTCAAATTCTGGGGTCCTGGTTTGGTGCTGTGGGTTAATGTGCTATACTGCAAAGTGATTTGAACTACAAGGTTGGTGGTTCAAGGTCACCAGCTGCTCCTTGGAAACCCTATACAGGGTGGCTATGGGTCAGAACCAACTCAATGGCACGTCATGGAAATAACAACATTGCATATTCTGTTTGCTTGGGGTGTTAACTGATAAATTAATAAAAAATAAATAATTCTTAATAGTATTATTCTTTGATCAGTAGAATCTACATTTGTAAAATTTATATATTACAGACACACAATTTGAAAGAATAAGTTATGGAAATTTTTAGCTTACGAATTAAGTAGCCATATTATAAAAATAAGAAATTATTTACTCTTCTTTTCAAAGTCCAACTATCCAGAAATTTTCCTGTTCACTGCAGACTGACATGAGGCATTTCTCTAAGTAATTCATTTTCTTTCAATCAGAATATTAGAATGACCTGTCTGCACATGTACATAGCTGTAAATCTGTGAAGAAAGTGAAAAAAATTCCACAGTTTTTAAGCATGTGTATCTCAAAGTTTAATGAGGGAATGCGAAAGATAAAAATGCTGTTTATAATAACTGTTTGTGGCAAATTCAAGCATAAGAGAGGAAAACTGAGACAAAGAAAAATAAGTCTTATTAGGCCCACAGATAATAAGGAAATGGCTAACACCCATGGTAGGTTCTAAAACCAGTTACTAGAATAGGAATGTATCACTCAGTCTATCTCAATTTTTAATAAAGGGTCATATGAGATATTATTGACTGATGCAGAAAGCATCAAAAGAAGATGGAAGGAATACAGAGTCACTGTATCAAAAGGAAATGGTTGATGTTCAGCCATTTTAAGAGTTAACATATAATCAAGAGCCAATGATACTGAAGGAGGAAGTCCAAGGTGCATTGAAGGAATAGGCAAAGAACAAGACACCAGCAACTGATCGAATAAAAATTGAAATCTTTCAAGAAAGTGAGGTGACACTGGAGGCACTCACTCATCTATGCCAAGAAATTTGGATGACAATCATCTAGCCAACTGATTGTAAGTGATCCGTATTTGTGTCCATTCCAAAGAGAGGTGACCCAAAGGAATGCAGAAATTGTTGGACAATATCTTTGTCATCCCATCTGAGTAAAGTTTTACTAAAGGTAATACAGAAACACCTAGAAGCATACATTGACAGAGAACT
Source organism: Chrysochloris asiatica (assembly GCF_000296735.1). Classification (NCBI taxonomy): domain Eukaryota; kingdom Metazoa; phylum Chordata; class Mammalia; order Afrosoricida; family Chrysochloridae; genus Chrysochloris; species Chrysochloris asiatica. The sequence goes on along the minus strand of NW_006408771.1, from coordinate 2,672,927 downwards.
TCCAGAGGTTCAATATGGATTCAGAAGAGGCCATGGAACAAGGGATATCATTGCTGATGTTCAATGGATCTTGGCTGAAAGCAGAGAATATCAGAAAGATATTATCTGTGCTTTATTGACTACTCAAAGGCTCTTGATTGTGTGGATCATGACAAGCTATGGACAACATTGTAAAGTATGAGTACTCCAGAACACTTAATTGTACTTCTGAGGAATCTGTACCTGGACCAAGAAGCAGTTGTTCAAACAGAACATGGGAACACTGAATAGTTCAAAATTAAGAAAGGTGTGTGACAAGGTTGTATTCTTTCACTATATTTATTCAACCTGTATGCTGAGCAAATTATCCAAGAAGCTGGGTTATATGAAGAAAAATGTGACATCAAGATTTGAGGAAGACTCATTAATAACCTGCACTATGAAGATGATACAACCTTGATTGTTGAAAATGAAGAGGACTTAAATATTGATGATGATCAAAGAACACAGCCTTCAGTATGGATTGCATCTCAGTTTAAAGAAAACAAAAATCCTCCCCACTGGAACAATAAAGAACATTCTCATCAGTGGAGAAAAGTTTGAAGTTGTCAAGGACTTCATTCTTCTTGGATCAACTATCAACACTCATGGAAGCAGCAATCAAGAAACCAAACAATATATTGCACTAGGCAAATCTGCTGCAAAAGGCCTTTTTAAAATGTTGAAGAGCAAAGATGTCAGCTTGAAGACTAAGGTGCACCTGACCCAAGCCATGGTATTTCAGCAACCTCATATGCATGTGAAAGCTGGACAGTGAATAAGGAAGACCGTAGAAAAAATTGATGCCTTTGAGCTGTGATGTTGGAGGAGAATATTGAAAGTACCCCGGGCTGCCAAAAGAACCAACGGATCTATGTTGGAAGAAGTAGAGCCAGAGTGCTCCTTGGAGACCAGGATGGCCAAACTTCGTGTCTCATACTTCAGACATATTGTCAGGAGACATATTAACCAGTTGCTTGAGAAAGAAATCATGTTTGATAAGGTGAAGGGTCAGAGAAAAAGAAGAAGACCCCCAACGAGATGGATTGGCAAAGTGGCAGCATCAACGGGCTTCAGTATGGTAATAATTGTGAGGTTGACCCAGGACTGGGCAGTGTTTTGTTCTGTTGTTCATAGGGTCCCTATGAGTTGGTACTTACTCGATGGCACCTAACAACAACAATGAGATAGAAAGAAATAGAATTCTATGAATTCTATCAGGCACATACAAATGAATTTGAACTACCTGTTGTTCAGTGCCTTTGGGTTCATTCCAACTCATAGCGAACCTACACAAAGATAATTTTGAACTTTAAATTACTTAAACAAGAACAATTTTTAAAGCCATTTAGCAGTAAAAAAAAAGTCTTATACACTCTCTTGCCAGCCTCTTACATCAGAAATGTTGGGTTTTGCTCCATTGGACCAATTGCTCTGTTCTAAAACCAGATGAAGAGTGTATTTTTCTTACGTTGATATCCACTAAAACTCAGCTATTTGTAGGGCTGATAATAGCTTAACCTCTACTGAGCTTCTGTGAGGTGCCATATGTAAGCAGCTTTGCATGCTTTGTTTATTGGTTCTTCAAAGCAAATATAAGGGGAAATTACTCTTAAAATCCTAATTTTGCAAGTTGGGACTCTAAGTCTTCGAAGAGCTGAATGCATGGTAAAATAACTTACAAGGTCATATAGTAGATAATAGCTGGAATTTAGATACTCTGATCTTACCACAATAAAACTACATCACAGAAATAAAAGTTCAGAATAAATAGAGAGAGATTGTGATGATACAGTATTGCCTTGGTGATAAAATTATTACAGAAATATTTGCTGTGCAGAGGGAATGAATCAGAAATAACCAGAATTTATGAAGTGATATGTCACAATGAGAATTTCAGATAGAGAGTGCTAGGTCATCATAACAATTAAAATTAGCTCAAGGTGGTTGATCAGAAAATCTAATTAGATGAATAATTAGTAATGATAAGGAGTGACACTGGAAATGAAGAGTAAGTCTGTAGTAGGGTAGTACTAGAAACTAAAAATTGGGCAGAAGCATCAACTTAGAATCTAGAAATGTATTTAGTTTCATCTAAGAGGGCAAAGTCCTGGTGTGGCATGCAGGTTAATGAACTGGACTGCAAGGTTATTTTGAACCAGAAGGTTGGCAATTCCAGCTCACCAGTCCCTCCTCAGAAACCTTACACAGGGTCATTATGAGTCATAACAGACTCAATGAACAACAACAAGAGGGCAAAGAAAGAGCAAATATTTAACACTCATTGTTTGCCATTGACTCCTAGCAGCAGTTTATAGGGTTTCTAAGGCTCTAAAGCTTTGAGAGCAGGAAGCATCATTTTCTCTTCTGGGGCAGCTGGTGGATTCTAACTACTGACCATGTGGTTAACAGGCCAACATATAACCTACTACAGCCTTAATAGAATGTAATAAGTCAACAGAATGACCTTGATAAATCAAGAGGAGCAAGACCTGAATAAAATGATAGAAAGGCTGAGATGAAGAGAAATCAGGGAGAAAAAATAACCCAGAATGAGAAAAGAAGTGAGACTGAGGAAGCATTTTCAAAAACTAAAACACACTAGAAAAATTTTAAATATGTTTTTCTTGTTTTGTTAACATCAAATCAGTTCCAACCAATAGCTAACCTGTATAGGATTTCCAAGGAGTGGTTGATGTGATTGAACTGCTGACCTTGCTGTTAACAGTCTAGTGGTCATTCCAAAGTACCACACCAGGACTCTTAATGTATATTGTTGTTATTGTTAAGTGTCATTGAGTCTGTTCTGACCCATAGTGACCCTGTGTAAGGTTTCAGAGGAGCGTCAGGTGGGTTTAAACTTTGTAATTAGCCAACTTTGTAACTAGCAGTTCAGTGTTTATCCTACAGCACCATACCAGAACTCCTAAAATATAAATTTTTCAGCAAATATGAGAAAGTTGATCACAGAAATCAAATCTAGATGTGTAGACCAGCACAAGGGTTCACACAGAACATATAAATAGAGGAAATACATTAAAAAAGTGTTATGCATGTTGAAGGACAAGAGCATAGAATATCACACACAGGGATATAGGTTTGTAAAGAATACAAATAGGGAGCAAGAAGTTAAGAAATAATTATAAGAAAGCATCTGCTGAGATAAAACACATTTCATATATAACTATTGTAAAAATTATGATGATTAAGACAAAAAATTTTAAATGATATCCCACCAAGATATGCAACAAGTTTGTTATTGTAGTTGGAGGTGGTGGTGATGTTAGAGCAGGAAAAAAAGGATCACAAACACACAGAAACATGTGAAAACAAAAGTTAAATTTCAGATATAAATCAAATTAGTTTCTGATTCTGTACAAAATTAAAAGTCGTGATACAATGAAGAAACATTTGAGGAAGGTACAAGTGTAGAGACTCTTCCCTCAAATGAAATTAATTGTTGATAACATAAGATGACAACGCACATAAGAAAATATTCTCAGATAAGTAATTATTCATAAATATCACTCATACTTTATCTGAAACAACCACTAAAAGACATAACTCAAAGTTAAGTTAAAGTGATTCATTTTGGTTATGTCATGCTATAGCAAGTAAGGCAGAGAATTCTGTAAACAACTAAAATAGTGCTGAGCCTAACAAATACGCCTTGAAAAAAGTACAGATAGGGTGCGCCTTAGAAGCAAAGATATTAAAACTTGTTCTTACGTACTTTGGACAAGTTATCAGCAAGGACCAGTCCCTTGGAAACATCAAGAGTCAGCAAAAAAGAGAAAGTCACAGTAGCTGCAAAAATTGTTGTTGTAAAGTGCCACCGATTCTGATCCATAGAGACCCTGTAAGGGTTTCCGAGGAGCAGCTGGTGAGCTTCAACTGCCAACTTGCAGTTCAATCGGCTTTGCAGTCTGACACATTAACCCACAGCGCCATAAAGGAAAACACTAATTGTGTGGATCACACAGGATGGAGTAATATTTTATGTTACAGGACACGCAGTTGCTTGAGACCTGTTGTGGCGCTTTGGGTTAATGCATTGGACTGTAAAGTTGGTTTAAATCTCAATAGGTGCTCTGCAGAAACATGGTTGCTACGGGTCAGAACCGACTCAACAACACAACATCAGAAACAACAAATACGGTTGCTATGAGTTGAAACCAACTTGAGGGCACCTATCAATAACAATAATAATTATAAATTTGATACAAATGTCAATGTTATTATTTGTAGAAAATACTATATCTATAATTTTATGAGCCATTTGAATAACAATGATCTGACACTAAATGAACCATCACTTTATTTGGCATATGTGAAGAAGTTGACTGGGAGAATCAAATTCATTAAAATGAGGTGAAAGGGGGTGGAAGCACTTAATAAGCGGTATTAATAGATATGATTGTTAGAAATAGACCAGAGTAAAGCATCTTAATTTTTTAAATGAAAATGATAAATGCTAAGATATGTACTAACCTTGTGTGGCAATATGAAAAGTAAATCCAACTGTTAAACAATTTTAATAACTATATATTTGCATAGGTTTGTAGTTAATATAGTTGGTTAACAAATTAACTGCAATTCAAAATTGCTTCACAAATGCAAGGAATTGACAATGATTAATTATACTGATAAATACGGGATAATGTGGAAATGAAGTTTATATTTCTGATCAGCAGATTGACTAGTTTGGGTACTGAGATTAAGAATAACAGTATCAGTTGGTTTCTCACATATTGAAGTTAGCTGCAAAAATGCCTTTGAAAATGTGTTCAGAGCTCATCTCTCAGAGTGTGTCTATCTGCCCACCATCTTAAGCAAAATAGTTGCCATTAAGTCCACTCAGGCTCATTGTGGTTCCATACATGTAGGAGTAGAACTCTGCTCCATAGGATTTTCAATGGCTGATATTTTTAGAAGATTCTGAAGTCTTTTTTTATGGAGACATCTCTGAGTGGACTCCACTGGCTTGACAGCTGAGTGTGTTAATCATTTGTACCAACCACATACGCCAGTATGATAATATGTCAAAACTCTGCACAAGTGATAAGCAGTATTACGTACATTCAATCTTTGATGTTTGTTCATTTCCCTACATCAGTGGATTGGATATTGTCCTATCTCAGTTACTCTCCTTCTCTCTATGCCATATCTGTGGAATTTTTGTAACAGTATCTCCTGCAGCATTAAGGGTCCAGACGTAAAATATCAAAATTCATGTAGCTTAGGATACAGTGTTTACATCCTTTAATATAGCTACAACATATAGACTATTTGCAACTTTGTATGACTGAGTGTTAAGGACTGTGCTAGATACAAAGCAAGAAGGAAGTTGGTTTATCAAGGTGGCTCATATTCAAAAGGATTCCCTCTCCCCTCCAAACTGCAAGCATAGTAAAGCAGCAGGAGTCTAGTATTGTAGCACATGGGGAAAAGAGATACCTGCTTCGACTGTAAGATCATGTGCAGTATTGATGGTGAACTAGGGTTATGCTGTTAGGCTTAATGACATTTCCCTAGAGGAATGAACAGCAAGAACAGAACAAGCAGAGGGAATTGTAATGAGCAATGGCACAAACACATAGATTCCCTTACCCAAACATCACCTGGAAATCAATTTGTCTTTTGATCTAAACCAGGATGATTAAATTAAACTCCAAGTGGAAACAAGTAAATGATGATGGTACCTAGCTAAACTCAACTTAAAGGGTCATTACTTTAGTGAGTTGTAAGAGTCTGAAAAGATTATGAAAATGACACAGGATCAGATCCAAGTTTACCTATCAAAAGGCAAGTCGTTTAGAAGTACAGGTGCTTTAGGATGTGAATAGATGCCTGATACAGTTAATGCATCAAAGAACCAAATAGTTAAAATATCATTCAGTGGGGTATCAGCAGTTTTGGCTTTTACACATCTCTAGGAAGTGACATGACATACACTTAGAAGATTTCTACTTTGCTATTTACTTTTATCTCTTGGAACCAAAATGTACTGTATCTGGGGAGTTAACCTTTTTCTTTGCAAAAGATCCTCTTTTCCAGTAAGTTGATTTGGGTCTTTATTTCACTCTGAGTTACTAATGGTCAAATTCATCTTTTTTCACTTCTTTAATAATGGAATGCTATGATAACTATATAATTAGTTTTTGTGTAAACTGTGCTCCCTACCCCAAATACGGTAAATGGTGTACAGTTTTGCTGCTATCCTTATTCTAACCTTTGATGGCTGAGGTTTTGAAGAGAAACATTTCCAGTAACCTGAATCTGAATGTACAATATTATACAGATATTTTCATATGGAAAAAGATTTTCCTGCTTTATAATTTCAAAACAAATATTGTTGTTTGTAGTTAAGTGCTATCAAGTCAGTTTTGACCCATGGAGCCCTGTATAGGGTTTCCGAGGAGCAGCTGGTGGGTTTGAACCACCGACCTTGCAGTTCAAATGGCTTTGCAGTCTGGCACATTAACCCACAGCACCACACCAGGACTCTGAAACAAATATAGTTGCTATTGAAATTGTATTTATCATAATCATTTAAACAAATTAGCAAATTTTAACTGAGTTTCTAAGAATATATTAAAAAATCCTTCAATATTTCTGTTTTTGATCATAATTTCTTCCTGACTGATTACAAACATTACTTGGGCTTTGGTTGTTGTTGTTGTTGTTGTTAACTACTGTCAAATTGCTTCCAACTCATAGCAACCCTGTGTACAATAGAACAAAATATTGGACTTTTAATAACATCTACAGAATGATGACTGCAAATTTTCATTTATTTTCAGAATTCCAATTGCCTTCAGGATATTTCCACCTGTATATCTCATAAGTATCTTAAATATTTTTTTTTTTAATCCCAAAGCATGTATACCCTATCCCTTATGAGATCTCCATCTCAAACTTCCAAATGAACAAACAGCCTGTCAATGTTATAGTTTGGATCTTACCTCGCTATGACACGGAAATCAAAGCATTAAAGAGCAAGCAAACTTGTCTTTCTCTTTCACTGTTTTCTCTGACCATCTTCACACAGCTATCTGTGAACTGTTGCAGCTGTGAGAAGAAAATGTTTATAGATGAAATATTGCTCATGTGCCATGGAGTTGGCACCTCTCAGAGCAACCCTGTATAAAATCTCTATGGAAGCAGAAAACATATATTTCATCTCTACTGGAGCAAAAAGTATCATCTTTCTCCTGTGCAGACTCTGGTAGATTTCAACTGCCGACCATGAGGTAACAGTACAATGTTTAACCCACTACACCATCACGGCACCTACCTGTTAACTTGTTAAGTGCCGTGAAGTCAGTTCCTACTCATAGCAACCCTGAATAGCATTTCCAAGGACATTCTGGTGAGTTTTAACAACTGATCTTCTAATTCAAGACTTTCTACAGGGCCAGAAGACTCTATTTGTTATCTACACTCCATTAACTGAATCATAAAATACATCTTTAAAATCCTTATTCTCCTTTCTAGATTTTCTTTCTAAATGTGAATTTAGAGCTTCATCAGATTTGACTCCCTAATACCACTCTCATACCCTCCCTTCCAAAGTTCATCAACTTCTGTAAAATGAAACTAGCCATTCCACATTTGTTGTTGTTGTTGTGAAGTGCCATCGAGTCAGTTCCAACCCATAGCGACCCTGCATGGGGTTTCCAAGGAGCAACTGGTGAGCTTGAACCAGGGAGCTGGTAGTTCAAATGGCTTTGCAGTCTGGCGCATTAACCCACAGCGCCACACCACGATAAAATCCAATTTCATAAAGTGACCCCTTCAAATCCATCCTAGGCGCCATAATGACTTGCTTGGAGGTGGGTGTGGAAACAGACACTCATTCATACTTTCATGAATTTGCAAATTCTCCTCCCTAATCCTCCAACACCTCAGTCCCCATTACTTTTCCATCACCAGCTGGAAATATCTCTTTTATTTACATCTCCAAATACCACATTATATTTGAAGCAATGTGTCTCTCTGTCTGACTCTCTAAAAAATGTATATGCCTTCCCAAATGCTGGAAAAACTACCTCTTTCCCACACAGAATCAATGAAAATATTACATTCATTATTTGTAGACTTAAACTTACTTGAATAGAAATGACCAAACTTTCAGTTTCTATTGCAAGTCAGAAAGTGCTTTGATGAATCATCTACAATTTCTCTACGTAAAGATGAGATCCACCAGATTTCATACATAAACATAATTTTTTTCATATGTTTATAGAATCATTTAATCTTCACATTTTAAGTTATATACTTTCTTTTTCCAATAGGTTGTAAGCAAAGAAACACTGCTATCTTTGAACTCCTAATGTAATACTTCTCAAAAAAAAAAACAAAAAAAACTGGGAGATACTTAATAAATTGTTTTACATCATTAAAAATATACCCTGGGAATTGTTCATGAAGAAGTCTTGCTTTAAATTAAGTTTTAATACTAAAAATGTTAGATTTATCTCTAAACTACTTACAATGATAATGGTAGCTTACTTTGCTCACTACCTTATGGATAATGTCACCTAATCTACCTGTCTTGCAAATTGCAGGTGTTGATGAAGCAGATCCATTTTAATTGAACAGTTAACCCATGGGAGAGTTCCACTTACTCTTTCTTGATGGCATTTATGTTTTTAGATTATTTAGTGGCTTTGGTTATTTAGAAGAATGCCTTACGATTTATCAAGTAAAATGACATGATTAATGTTGTACATTATACTTTCTTTAATATTATTTTACATGTGGAAAGAAGCATCTGGATTTAATCACATAATTACATTGAGCATCAGTGGTGCACGTAAAGCTGCTCAGACTGGTGGTGTCTATATAATTTCTCCTGTGATTGCAGACATATATTGGCTATTCCAATTTTACAAAGACTGTCACCTTTTTAGACAGTCTGCAGAAATCAACAGAGGTAGTAGCAAGTACAGTTAGATATGTGCAAGGGATCAGAGAACCCTCGTGAATATCCCTGATGGAATTTTATTTTACTTTCATTTTTTTTGGTTTTTGATTCATCATCTTTTCAATTTTTCTAGTAGGGAATGTTTCTATAACTTTCTTCATAAAAGGGAAATTTACACTGATCCTCTTATCTCACTATAAGGCTGGCTGCCTTTCTCTCCCCTCATTTTTCTTTATCAGCAGCCATTTTATTTTTGACTTTATACATGTTTGCCAGTTTCTTGTTTAAAGATATATATGACTATTGCCGAAAATGCCCTAAGAGAACAACACATCATAATCTTTGGTAGCTTACAAAGTCCAAGATAAATGATGAATATTTTTGTGCAGGTTTAAAACAAAACATCTTTAGTGTAAAACTACTATAGTTCATTTATAACTGACTAGGTGTGAAACCTTGAATAAACAACTCATCCTTTCTTAACTTAGTTTCTTTCTGTAAAAATTAGTAAAATTCTTTACGGACCTAACACAATAGGATTACTGTGATAATTAAATAAAATAATTCACAAAATATATTTAGCATCACGCTTGGAAAATTCTTAAGAGACTTCAAAAAATTCATGGAGAATAGTCCATTATCTTTTGATACATTTTTTCCAAAAAATTTTTGAAGCCTCCTTTTATTACTTGCTTCAAAACTATTGTTGTTAAGTACTTTTGAATTGGTTTCAACTTATAGGGACCCAATATAGGGTTTCCTGCTGGAGAAGGCTATCATGCTTGGTAAGATGGAGGGTCGGAGAAAAAGAGGAAGACATCCAACGGGATGGATCTGCCAGGTGGCAGCATTGATGGACTCAAGTGTGGCAGCGGTGGTGAGGTTGGACCAGGATCGGACATTGTTTCGTTCTGCTATGCATGGGGTCGCTATGAGTCGGTTCTGAATCGATGGCACCTGACAACAACAACAACAATGAGGACTGGTGGGTTTGAACCACCAATCTTGCAGTTGGCAGTCCACTGCTTATCCTACAGCACCACATCAGAAGCTATTACCTAATTATTTTGAGCCATGGTGTTGTGCTATAGGATAAGCACTGGACTGTTAATCAAAATAATGACACTTCAAACCTACCAACCATTCTCAGAAACCATACAAAGGGTCACTGTGAGTCCTGGTAGAATAGCGGGTTATGAGTTAGGCTACAAAACTCAAGGTCAGCAGCTCAAACATACCAGCATCTCCACAAGAGAAAGATGAGGTTTTCTGCTCACATAAAGGTTTACAGCCTCGAGAAACCTTATACAGGAGTACTAAGAGTCAGAACCTACTCCACAGAACACAGCCACCATGACTACCATGAGTTGGAACCAAATTGATGATATACAATAACAACAGATCTTTTGGCCAAGTGATTTTGTTTTCCATTCTCATGATTTTTCAACAGTAAAACTCTAAACAAAATTGCACAAAAGTATACATGTTTTAACAAGAAAAAAAAAAAGTAATTTTGATTAAAAATAAAAGTCAAGTTTCCGGACTTTTTCACAACAGCCAAAAGGTGGAAACAGTCTACCTATCTATCAATAGATAAACGGAGAAGCAAAATGAGGTATATACACATAATAAAATACTACTAAGTCATATTATTTCAATTTCATTAGCTTAGTGGTTATGAGTGGGGCTGCTAACCTCAAAGTCAGCAATTCAAAACTACAGTCATTCCACGGAAGAAAGATGAGGCTTTCTGCCCCTCTCGGAAACCTTATTCAGGGTCGCCATGAGTAAGAACTAACTCCATAGTACAAAACCACCACCACCACAAATCATACGTAGAAATGAAGTCCTGAAACATGCAACAACATGGCTGATCCTTGTAAACTTCATCCAGAGAACAATAAACCAGTTGCAGTAGGACAGATATTGTACAATATCACTTATATGAAGTATGCAAATATACAGAAACCAAAGGTTACTACAGGGAGGGTGGATGGAAGGGAAACTTTAGGCTTTGGGAATATTACAGTTATGTTAATGGGTCAATGGTAGTGGGATGATTTGGAAAGGATAGCGAGAATGGATGCACTGAATTATAAGGTCAAATTGTTGAGATGGTATATGTTTTGTTAAGTATATTTTCATGTTATAAAAAACAATAGAACTCAAGATATATATACTAATATTCCCTCACTCCTATAAAAATCTTTATAGATGAAAGGAAATGTCATATACCGGAATAAGCTAATTAAAAACTGACCACAGGTGGCAACAATATCAATATTCAAAAGATTTAGATATATTTTTGCACTAAATATGTGCACTAAATATTCCAAGTGATAAACATAATTATAGGTAAAACAATTTAGAGTTTGCCAAGAGAAGGTAGGAGCAATATCTACAGCCAGTCTTCACAGACCATCCTTGTCAACTGTAGAGAGGTAAAGCTTGTTGAGTGACAACTATCAAAGGAATGAGTTGAGCTGTCTCTGCAAAGTCTATTCATTCTCATTCTTGCTGGTATATTGCTTGATTTGCCACAGAGGTTAAGGAGCATAACATACATCTTAAACACAGTAATGTATTTTGGAAGGCTATGAAATCTCAGAATGTGTACTGGTACGCTGAATGAAAATCCTCCTTACTTTCAAATTGAGCTAAATAACAAGACAGCCTCTCCACTTTCATACATGTAAAATAAGCATGCAGATTTACAGGAGTCCTGGGGTGGCTCTGTAGAATAATCACTCAACCATAAGGTTGGTTTGAATCACAAGGTTGGTGATTCAAACTCACCAGCTGCTCCTCAGAAACCCTATAAAGAGTCACTGTGAGTTGTAACTGACTCAATGGAACTTAACAGCAACAGCCTTCCTGAAGGGATATTAAACTTGATTAAACAGGCTGCTAGATATGAAAACTGAGGGTCAAGGAAATACAAAAGAATGTGCAGTGAGGTGTGTAGTGTGTGTGCTTGTGTGTTTGTTTCTGTGTGTGTATATTCACTAACTAGTCAATAGATGGGATTTTGTTGTTTTTAAATGGCTTCAATTTGGTTCTAACTCATAGTAACCCTGTTTACTACAGAGCAAAGCACTGCCAGGTCCTGCAACAGCCCCATAATCATTACTATGTTGAGACTGGTGTTGGTCATTGTGAATCTGGCAATCACAAGGTTTACTATGCTGGGAATGAAAAATTGAAAAGGGATGGCATCACATTCATTATCAAAAAGAACATTTTGAGAGATCCCTCTGTAATAGGAAAATATCAATAAGCTTAAAAGGAAAACCAGTTAATACCAGTTGATGCATAATTTAAATTTATGCATCAACCACTAAAGCCAGTACTGATAAAATTGAAGAATTCTACCAATGTCTTCAGCTAGAAATTGATTAAACTTACAATAAAAATGTATTGACAATTACTGTCAGTTGCAGTGCAAAGGTTGAAAGTATCAGTTGTTAAAAAGTATGGCCTTGGTAATAGAAACGATCCTGAGATCCCATGACAGAATTTTGCAAGAACAATAATGACTTCATTGCAAATAACCTTTTCTAAACAACATAAAAGATGCCCATACAAATGGAAATTACCAAGTAGAAAACACAGAAGTCAAACTGACTACATCTGCAGAAACAGACAGTGGAAAAGCTCTACATCATCAAGCCAAAACAAGGCCGGGGCAGACTGTGGAACAGACCATCAATTGTTCATATGCAATTTTAGGTTGAAGCTGAGGGAAATGAAAACTAGACAAAAAGAACCAAATATGAGCTTGAAAATTGTTTTTGTTGTTCAAGTTGTCTTTGAGTCAGCAGTGACACTATAGGCAACAGAAGGAAACAATGCCCAATCCTGTGCCACTATGCTAATCTACCTCATTGAATTAATTTCCCTTTTTTATCTGACCCTTCACTTTACCAAACATGTTATCCTTCTCTGGGACAAGTCCCTCCTGATGCATGTCAAAAGGTAAGAGAGTTGAAGTCTGGCCATCCTGGTTTCTAAGGAGCATCCTGGCTGTATTTCTTTCAACACAGATTGGTTTGTTCTTTTGGCAGTCCATTTTAACTTTTAATATTCTCCTCCAACACCAAAGCTCAAATGCATCAATTCTTCTATAGTCTTATTTATTCAATGTCCAACTTTCATATGCATATGATGTCACTGAAAATACTGTGGCTTGGGTCAGGAACCTTAGTCCTCAAACTGACATCTTTGCTCTTTAGCACTTTAAAGAAGTCTTGAGCAGCATATTTGCCTATAGAATACATCGTTTGATTTCTTGACTGCTGCTTCCATGAATGCTGAAGGTTGATCCAAGCAAAATGAAGTCTTTGACAAATTCAGTTTTTATACATTTATACAGATATTGTTTATTGGTCCAGTGGTGAGGATTTTTGTTTTGTTCAAACTATAATGCAACTTATAGAGTAGGTTGTAGTCTTTGATCTTCATCAGTAAGTATCTTAAGTCCTCTTGATTTTTCTCAACCAGGGTTGTATCATCAGTATATCATAGGTTGTTAATAATTCTTTCTCCAATCCCGATGCCACATTTTTCTTCATATAGTCCAATTTTTCAGATTATTTGCTCAGTATACAGATTGAATAAATATGGTGAAAGAATTAACCCTGGTGCACAACTTTCTTAATTTTAAACCATTCAGTGTTCACTAGTTTTGTTCAAATGACCAAGCCTCTTGGTCTATGTACAGGTTCCTATTGAGAACACTTAAGTGTTAAGGAATACTCATTCTCCAAAATGTTGTCTAAAGCTTGTCATGATCTACACAATCAAAAGCCTTAGCATAGTCAATAAAGAGCAGGTAAACACCTTTCTGATATTCTCTGCTTTTAGTCAAGATTCATCTGACATCAGCAATGGTATCCTTCATTCCATGTCCTCTTCTGACCCCAGCTTGATACTCTGTATATTCTCTGTAAGTGTATGGTTGCAGCCAGTTTTGTATTATCTTTAGCAAGATATTACATGTGATATTAATGATGTTGTATGATAATTTCTGTATTCCTTTGGGTTTCCTCTCTTTGGAAAGGGTACAAATTTGGATATCTTACAGTCAGTTGGCTAGGTAGCTGCCTTCCAAATTTCTTGGTATCGATAAGTGAGTGTCTCCAATGCTGCATCAGTTTATTGAAAGATTTCAGTTTGCATACCATCAATTTCTGGTGCCTTGTTCTTTATAAATGTCTTCAATGTACCTTGAACTTCTTCCTTCAGTATTGTTGACTCTTGATCATATGCTCCCTCTTGAAATGGTGAACATCGAGCATTTCTTTTTGGTACGGTGATTCTGTGTATCCCTTACATGTTCATTTGATGCTTTCTGCATAGTTCAAAATTTTGCCCATAGAGTGTTACAGGCCAGGCTTGAAATTTTCTTCAGTTCCCTTGGTTTGAGAAATGTTGAGCATGGGTTTCCCTTTTGTTTTTCTATCTCCAGGCCTTTGCACATTTCATTATAATATTTGACTTTGTCTTCTCAAGCTGACTGTTGAGACTTTTGACTCCCATTTCTTCCACTTTCTTTAAAATCTCTATGCTGAAGAGTCTCTTCTGACATCTATTTGGTCTTTTGCTTCCTTTTGTCTTCTTAATGACTTTTTGCTTTGTTCTTGTATGAAGTTTTTTTATATCATCCCACAACTCTTCTAATCTTCAGTCTTTAGTGTCTAATGTATCTGGTCTTTAGATGATCTCTATGTTCAAGTGAGATGTGTTCAAGGTCTTACTTTGGCTCTTGTGGACTTATTTTAATTTTTTTCTGCTTCAAATTGTAATTTCATATGAGCAATTGATGATCAGTTTCACACTCTGCCCCGGGCCTTGTTTTGGATGATGATATGATGGCTTTCCACCACATCTTTCCACAGATGTAGTCAATCTGATTTCTGTGAAATCCATCTGTACAGTCATCTTCTATGTTGTTTAAGAAAGGTATTTGTAATGAACAAGTCATTGGTCTTGCAAACTTTTATCTTGAGCTCTCCAGCATTGTTTCTATCACCACGGCCATGTTTTCCAACTACTGATTCTTGTTTGTTTCAACCTTTGCATTCCAATCGTTAGTAATTATCAAAACATCTTGATACATGATTGATTAATTTCAGACTGAATAAGTTAGTAGAAAAGAGATCTTTTTCTTCTTTATTTCTAACTCACTGTATTAATCTAAGAGTAGTGAAATTCTTTAAAAAATAGCAATCTAGAAAAAATCACTTCAGACATTTAGAACATTACATGACACTCTGAACTGCTAGATTAAAGCCCAGATTCCTTTTCTTCCTAAAACAGCTTCTCTTCTCTAACCTGTTAAAAACCTCTCATGATTTCTCTGATTTGTTTTTTTCTTTTTTTTCTGTCTGGTCACCCTGCCCTGGATAAGCTACTATGCATTCTCATCATCCCTACCCCAGCAAAGTTCTTGTGTGTTGCCTTTGTCATTTTGGAACTTCATTGCGATAGACTTGTATTGCACCATCTTTAAGTCCTACACCTCACTGCCTCTCCTCTACTCTCAGGAGAGGGCAGAATTTTCAGGATAGAGGGGTCATTAAATGTAAGCTTCCTCAAATCTGCTATTCTTCCATCAATATCTACATATTCATATAAGCCTTTGATCTTAGATTTTTTGTGTGTGCAGTTTAATTCCAAATGATAATTATGTTATCATTGTTAACATAAATGATAATTCATGTTAATGAATTTTGTTCATCAATTCCTTTTTATCTTAAATGCCAACTCTTCACTCCCCGCCCCCCAAAAAAATATATTTTCCCCTTAAAAAATTTCCATGGTAAAACAAAAATTTCAGTCTCTTATTTCTCATATAATCATACCTCTAATTCCCTCATTGGTAACTGAATTTCTTCAAAAATTAGTGGACTGTCCTCTTTATGTTTTCTTTGATTTTCAATCCCTTGGCCTATCTGAGAATGGCCATGCATTCACATGGCAATTTTCAACTCTCTGAGGTACTGAATGATATTGACAAATACTTCCTTTCAGTCTCCACCACCATTCATCTGTAGTTTTTTTTACTGTGGTACCTTGTGTGTTGCTATGATGCTCGAAGCCATACCACCAGTAGTTTAAATACCAGCAGGCTCACCCATGGTAGACAGGTTTCAGCAGAGCTCCCAGACTAAAGACAGACTAGAACAAAAGAAAGGGCAGACCACTTCCAAATGATTAATGACTGAAAACCTTATGAATAGCAGTGAAACCTTGTCTTTGACAGCACTGGAAGAGGAGCCCCTCAGGTTTTAAGTCACTAAAAATAGAGTTGACCTTAATGGTATGAATGGAGCAAAGCTCTTGGGTCCTTCAATTGCTGGTGGGAAACAATTCAAAATGAGGAGAAACAACAGGAGGCATCCATCAATAATCAGAACATGGAATGTATGAAGTATGAATCTGGGAAATTTGAAAGTTGCCAAAATGAAATGGAATACAAAAATATCAATCTCCCTAGGCATTAGTGAACTGAAATGTACAGTGATTAGTCATTTTTAATCTGATAGTCATATGGTTCACTATACCGGGTTATTACAAATTGTGTAGTTTATTCAGCTTGGGATTTGTATTGTTTCTCGAATCTCTGTGTGGAATGTTTTCATGAATTTGAGAGAAACATCTTCCAGTATTTCTTCAAATATTCCCTCTTACAATTTCTTCATTATATCTATATTTGGAGAAATTATAAAGCTTAAATGCGTATCATAATTTACTCATGATCTTCTGTGTGTCTTTCAACCATATTACTCTTATATGTGCCATTCTATATATACTTTATTCTGCTCTTTTGATGTCTATTCTGCTGTTGTTGTTGTGTGCCGTGGAGTTGGTTCCGACTCATAGCGACCCTGTACAGGATTTCCAAGGCTGTAAATCTTTACGGGAGCAGAAAGCCTCATCTTTCTCCCACAGAACAGCTGGTAGTTTTGAACTGCTGACCCTGCGTTTCGCAGCCTGATTTGTAACCACTACGCTACCAGAGCTCCTTCCAATTTCGTTTTAAATTTTAGTTGTAATTTTAATTCTAGAATTTTCACCTAATTTTTTTTTTTTTTTTATGTCAGTTGAAGTTCTCTAGTAATATGTTCTATATCATCATCTATTCCCTACAAATATAAAACCAAGTTTTCTGGATGCCCAGACCTGATATTTATTCCAAAATCAAAATCTACTTTAGGTGTGTTTGTATCATCTTTTATTTTCTCTTGATTCCTGGCCATTAGGTTCTTTACTAAACAGCATATTTCATCTTTGTAATATATAATTTAGAATAGTGTGCAGGATACTTTGCTGAACCTGTGGATGATACCACATGCCTCTTAAGAAGATTTAGCAGGTTGTGTGAATGCATTGAAGGTACAGTGCATGACTTTTATCCCATCAGCAATTGCATTTATTTGAAGTTCTTTGGGAATTACATTTAATTCTAGTTTACCCTCATCACTAGTTTTCCAGGGCTATCAATGTAATTATGGAGACGTTGACCAAGTACCAACTTTCTGGTAGACTAAAGTATTACTTTGTTTTTCCTTCTCAGATTTGACAACCAACTTTCTGACTGGTTGCTATTCTCGTCCCTGTTTAGAACATGGCTGAAAAGTTTGGTCTAAATTCACACCGAAGTTCTGTTTCATATCACTGTAGTTTCCCATTTCTGTAACTTCTTTCCCAAGTTTTATCTACTTTAGATGACCTGGACTATACTTTTCTTATCTCTGGATCTTTGAGACTGTGGAGAAACCACTGGGCTGCTTTCTGTAGTGCCTACATTTTGGGCACTGTTGTTGTTAAGAGCATTCGAGTTGGTGCTGAACCACAGACACCCGTAAAGAATTTCTGAGGAACAACTACTGGTTTTAACAACTGAACTTGTGGGTTTGCAATCCAGTGTGTATTCTACACCGCCACACCAGGATCCCAAAATTTGGGCATTAAGAATTAGCAAAAGTTCTGAAGAGGGAAAAGATGCACAGAACATGTACGTCTTTCTTTCCCTAGTCCTGGATTCATTGCTTTTTTTCTTGTATCTTCAAAACCAAGGGTTTTTCTTGGCAGATTACCTAATCTTATAATTGTCCCCAGGAGAAGAGTTTATCTGCTTAGATTAAGACTTCATAACCAACAGTAAGCATCTATTTTACTTACTTTTAATTCCCATTTCATGCTATAAATGTTTCATATTACGCATTTACATCAGAGTTCAGCTACAGTCAAATGTCATAGGTTCTGGTATATATTTTATTTTATAGATTCTACGATATTAGTTTAACCCACGATTGCTTTAAACAGAGGTTACAATTTCCCAGTTGTTAGGGCTCTTGCATTTATATTTGTTATTAATTATAATTTTATTCAATTTCTATGAAACACTCTTCTATAACATTTCTATTTTTATGAATTGTTAAACAGAGTTTGTCAAAAATATGATGACTCTTAAATCCTCTAATTATAACTATTTTTTTAAAAAATAAATACTAGTATCTCTTTTAAATTGCAATGTCCTTTAGCCACAGAAGAAGTAGTATTCATCTCTTTATCTGTAATGTCTGACTAAAAAATAAAAAACTTGCTCAGTGAATTGTAAAGATAAGAATGCTAAAATAAATGCCATACACAATTGAAATATTGTTTTTACTCATTAGAAAAATAAGCCCTTTGTAGAGGAAAAGGTTTTGTATTGAGACCTACTTAATTACAAAAATTAGTCTATTTTTCATCTCTAAGAAAGGAAAAGATCTTACAATTTGTATTTTTAAATGTATTTTTACTCAACTGGGGCCAAGAAGAATGTTTTGCAAATTATTTTTAACACAATATTGAGTTTATGTTAGTCTGGAATCCTATTGTGGCACGTTAAGAATGCATTAGGCACATTTATTGGTCTATGACATTAGAATGCTAACGGCAATTTTATTGGTTCAAATTCAATTAGCGCCTCAGAACCACGTATAGGGTTGTTATGAGTCAGAACTGACACTGTACCACTTGCTAAAAACAACATGGTAGTCATAGAAACCATGTATGGGGAATTTACTCCATAGCAGTAGGTGTTGGTTGTAAATAATATTATCTTTTTATTGTTGCTGTAGGTGTTGTCAAGTGCATCATGTTGTGTCAGTTCTGACTCAAAGTGAGTCTCTGCACAACCAAACAGAACACTGCCTGGTCCTATACCATACTCACAATGGTCACACTTGAGTAAACTGCTGCTATCAATGTGCTAATTCATCTCATTGAGGGTTTTGTCTTTTTCAAAGACTCTCCACTTTACCAACCATGATGTCCTTCTCCAGGGACTGGTCCCTCCTGATAATGTGCCCAACTCTGAGAGAAAAAAATTTCACCATCCTTTTTAAAGAACATCTGGCTGCATTTCTTCCAAGACAGATTTGTTTGTTTTCTGGTAGTCCATGATACTTTAAATATTCCCAACATCATAACTCAAATGCATAAACTCTTCTGTTATCTTCCTTATTCATTATCCAACATTCACATGTATATGAGACTACTGAAAATACCATGGCTTGGGCCATGCACACCTTAATTCTCAAAATAGTATCTTTTCTTTTGATCACTTGGGCAGCAGATTTGCCTAATGTAATACATTGTTTGATTTCTTGTCTGTTGCTTCCATGAGTGTTGATTGTGGATCAAAGCAAAATGAAGTTTTTACAGCTTCAATCTTTTCTCTATTTATCATGACTTCATTTATTGGTCCAGGAGTGAGGCTTTTTATTTTCTTTACATTAAGGTGTAATCCATACTGAATGCTGTCCTCTTTGATCTTCATCAGTAAACATTTTAAGTCCTCTTTACTTCCAGCAAGTAAGGTTGTATCGTCTGCAAAACAAAGCTTGGTAATGAGTCTTCCTCCAATCCTGATATTCTTCTTCATATATTCTAGCTTCTCGAATTATTTGCTAAGCATACAGATTGAGTAAGCACAGTGAAAGAATGTCTTGGTGCACATGTTTCCTGATTTAAACCACTGAGTATCATCTTGTTCTTTTTGAATGACTGATTCTTGGTCTACGGACAAGTTCCTCATGAACACAATTAAGTGTTCTGGAATATCTATTCTTTGCAATGTTGTCCATAGTTTGTTATGATCCATACAGTTGAAAGCCTTTGCATAGCCAGTAAAACACAAGTAAAACGTTTTTATTATCTTTTTATATTGTTTTAATTGTTGGTCATTTCCATAAAGTACAGAAAAGGTAAAAGATCAAAGTATGAATTACTTAGTACCTAGGAGTCCTGGTGTGGTGTTGTGGGCTAATGCATCAGGCAACAAAGTCGTTTGAACTGCAAGGTCGGTGGTTCAAGCTCACCAGCTGCTCCCTGGAAGCATAGGGTCACTATGGGTCAGAATCAGCTCAATGGCACTTAACAACAACAACAAAGATTTTAAAGGGAAGTGTGATTAATAGTATGATAAGACCTAGACTGTGACCCAAACCACAAGATCGGAGGTCTGGAAGAGAAAGATGATACTCCCTAAAAGATTTTTAAATCTTTGGAAACCCTATATTGGGTAACTATGGGTTGGAACCAACTTGACAACACTTAACCAAAACAATAGTAACAAGAAGATTTTAACAATTAAATAAAAACATCTAATCAATGGACTATTCATATAAAAAAGATAAGGATCTTTCCTATTATTTCTTTCCAAAGAGATAATTAGAAATTTGCTGATGAGATAAGATGTAAAATGGTAAGAATATGCTATTCAGTAGCAAAGATCCTGTGAAAAACAATAGAGCAGTCAATAGTACTGTTATTAATATTTGATCTATCTAGCTAAATATCTATCTGCCTGTATAATTTACATATCTCTGTAAGTAAATGTTCACATGATTATTTTCTTTTATGGATATATTTATGCATGCTTATTGAGTTTCCCTGGATTGTTCATTTAGTTGATGTAGTAAAATGTTCACACTATTTCTGTATTTCCTGAAGCAGAGGCTCAAGGCTATTAATTTGTTTTTCTAGTATCCCCTGTTCTCTTAAAGAGAACTGCTATTTAGCATCTAATGTATAATAGGAAATACTTTCATTTTCATGTAAAGTTCAGAACTTTAAAATCTTATTATCTCTCAATATGACATCAGTGGTGAACAACAACAATGCTTTTTGAATAGTAGATAATACTGTAAAACTGCTAGCATTTATTATATACATTTGAGTATTCTTAAGTGACAACTTTAAAATGAAATTGTGTTCTGACCCACAGCTTTCAAAAAGTTATTATAAATGTAAGTGTTACTTGTTATAAACATGTTACATCGAGTAGCATGAATGTTCTTGCCTTTTTAATAGTAACTTAGAGTTGCTAAAGCAATAGTAATAACTAAAATACAAACAGAAAGAGAAAGTTCTTTTTTAATATTTGTTGTTTAGCAATAGCCAAGCAGATGAAATACAATGATAAGAAAAACAACAAATATCATGCATTAGACTTTAAATATTCCATAGTTTAAAAATCCTTGCAGCCCAGGATTTTTAAGTTATGGAGTATTTAAAGTCTAATGCATGATATTTGTTGTTTGTCCTATCATTGTATTTCATCTGCTTGGCTATTGTTAAACAGGGTAAACCTGAGGGAGCCAGTCCTACTCTGACACATAGAGATAGGGTCACCATGAGTCAGAGTCAACAGCCACTTTAAGATTGCTTCTCTAAGTAAATGAGAGATAATATGGATACTAATTAGAAAATGGTTCTGACAAGCAAATGCGATTAAATCTGTAATCTTCAATGCATAAAATTATTTTTCTGCCATTCTAAAAATTTTTCTGCCTGTGATATCAGTGTAGGCTTCACAAAGAAACCAAATGAAATAAGATAGCTGTGAGATGTCAGACTCTCCAGGAGTTAAAATGTTTCCTTAGTCTTCAATTTGCCATCATTAGGAAATAAAAGCACTATTTTCATCAGTTTTAATCACTTACTTAAAAAAACAGATATATAAATATGTATCTAGAAAGGTTCCTGGGTAGAACAAATAGCTTGAACGTGGCTACTAATCTAAATGCTAGCAGTTCAAACCCATGAATTATACTTTGGAAGAAAGGTTTGGAGATCTACTTCTATATTTTTATATTCATAGATAACCCCATGGAGAGCTGTTCTACTCTTACAAGCATGAGTCAGACTCAGTAGCAGCAAGTTTAATATCATGATGATATTTGTATAAAATGTGTTTAAATTATGTCCAGATAGTACAGGCATTACTGGATTCAGCAAAATGATACCTAACGGCACAGTGATTAAAGAGCTCTGCTGTTAAACTAAAGGTTTGAACCCACAAGGCACTCCATAGGAAAAGTTGTTGTAATCTACTTCTGAAAATATCTATTAGCTTGGAAACTCTATGATGCAGTTCTCCTCTGGCCTGTAAGGTCAAAACTATGAGTTGAAATTGTTCAGTGACACTAGGCTTTGTAGTGGACTCAACAA
Source organism: Chrysochloris asiatica (assembly GCF_000296735.1). Classification (NCBI taxonomy): domain Eukaryota; kingdom Metazoa; phylum Chordata; class Mammalia; order Afrosoricida; family Chrysochloridae; genus Chrysochloris; species Chrysochloris asiatica. The sequence continues at coordinate 2,650,474 of NW_006408771.1, read as the reverse complement.
CATCCAACAAACAACAAAGAGGGTTGTTATATAATGATTTCCATTAGAAAATACATTTAAACATTTGGATTTATTTTTATAACCAGATTAAGAAAATTATTTAATCATCTCTTCTCATAATCTACTCTTGATACATCACTGCCTTTTGTATTTTTATTTATAATTGAGTTCTATAATAAACAATGTTGGTGTAAATTAAAACAAAACTTTTTAAGATTCATGTAGAGTTGTTATTGTTCGTTTTTTACAAATAACAAAATACACAGGAATATAAGAGGAGATTTTAAAAAAGTGCATGTCAAAATGGAATTAAAAGATAAAGGAATTTTTCCAGGAACATTCTGAAGCCCCCGTGCATATGCAAATGACAGAAAATGGACTGGTCACTCAGAAAACAAGTGTTACTTCAAAAATTTACAAGAAATCTGATTTTTTTTTCTGACAAGTATGCATCATTGTAAACATTCACCTTATTTTTACCAATTGATTTTAATTTGCTAATAATGACCTCTATCAATATTCACTGTATTTTTTAGCACACAAAACATTAATTCCATCTATTGTTCATTCTTTTAATCACTTTCTTTTTCTGCATTCTCTTTCTAGACCACAAATGACAATTATAGTGATTATCTAATATCCTCTTCATACTGGTTATTTGTATCTTCCTCTATTTTTAAATGTTTTCAACAAAAAAATTAGTGAGTTTGTTTTCTCTGTGGAAATTATATTCTTTGCAGGATATCAGGCCTTTACTGCTTCAAAAGTCATTTCTAGAAATTTGTTTTCATTTCTTCACACATTTTATTTTATGCATATGTAATTTAATATTTTGTTTTCAGAATTTTTCTCCATGTAACTTTTTGTTACTATGTTGGAAAATCTAGATAATTTTATATTCTAGAAGATATAAAATGTTTTGTGCTAAATCACAACATATTTTTTAAAGAACACTTGTTTTTTTATTTCTGGTTTTTAATGTATCCAACACGTCCAAATGTGTAATTGCCAACAAACCAATTGAATTCCCATTAATCTTGTTCACTGTTTAGATTTGTGGTTGTTGTTTTTAGATATATTACAGAAAATTTAAAATACATGTCTGATCAAGAGGGAAATCAGGTCAGTATTCAGATTTGCATGCCTACATTATAGGTAAAAGGTTAATCTTTAGTAGATATTATTAATTGGTTTCTTTCAGTGGCTCTCTCTTCCATATACTTCCATACTCAGTTCAATCAATTCAGAAATGGTAATATCAAATGTCTCAGTAAAGTATAAAAATGCTTAATGTATTTTAAAAGATTATTATTTTGTGTTTTTTCTGTTTGTAATGCCTTGTTCCTTTGATCTGCCTTAGAAACAAGAAATGGTGTTTAAATTATCACAGGTGATTTTCTTTAGAAAAGAGACTCTGAGTCAAATACATATGCAAAAGTAGTTTTTGGATAGGATCGTGAGAAATAATGTATGTGATCTTGGGAAGTAAGACTGAAGAGGCAATAGAGTTGCTAATGTGCTGTTGATCCAGCTTCAAAAATCTTAGTTTCAACAGGTCAGATTTTGTAGGAAATAGATTCTGGGGTGAAGATTTAATCACATGTGGTTTATTTGCAAGACATCTCAGAAACTAAACCATTAAGAAGTGGATGAGTGTGACTCAGAAGAAGAATAGGCTAATTGAGATACATTCGCCCCCAAAGCTTCTACTAGTCCTACAGGCAGTTCTATATAGGGCAGAAAACTTTAGAGTTGTTTTGAGTTCAAGTCAAGAAACTGGAATTTTGTACCCCAGATAGGCCAGTTTTGAATGTGTAAGCCCCTGAGGAAGGCATAACCCTGAGAGGGACATCTCCTTTCATTGGCGGTCAGATGATGTGTAAGGACTCAGTCCTGAGCTATCAGCAGATAATATTCCTGATAGCTGTAATGCAGAAGTGCCCTTGTCTTGAGATGTCATCAAGATGAGACACCAGGATATAAAAGTATTCAAAATGCATGCTATGGGAAGGCATATCTTTAAATGTTTACACACTTATTTTAGGAGTCTGCACAGCTTTCTGCTTTAACTCCGTATCTATGGTTCTGATACTACCAGGGACCAATATATGATTAACTACTTGAAAATTTAAAGAAACATGTTGTTGTTAAGTGCTGTTGAGTCAGTTCTGACCCATAGCCGTCCTGTATAGAGTTTCCAAGGAGCGACAGATGAGCTTGAACAACCAAGTTTGGTGGTTCAGATGACTTTTCAGACCAGTCCATTAACCCACGAAGAGCCACACCAGGACTCCAATAAATAGCTAAGACAGATAAAAAAAAATCTGCTCTGCCACCTAATGGTCTCTTGCCTTCACAGTCACCTGGGAAAGCTCAAATTGGCCACAACATGTCTTCAGGGCCCACACAACTCGCCTGCCTCCTTTCCTTCCTTTTTTTTTCTTTCTCTCTACCCTGTGTATTCATTCAGGCCCCTCTCCTGGTAACTGATAAGGGTGGATTTTGCAGATTTGGATCAGAACCTGCCCTAGTAGGATTATTATATATAGCTCCTTTCCCAGGTTTACAACCTCCAAGTGGTTCTGATGACTTAGAAAGTAGGGGGTTCCCTGGAGTTGTACTCTGGTTGGAACAAAAAGGAGGGAATGAAAATCACACCTTTGTTTCCACAAGCCTCAGGTAGGTTTCTGCAATGTGAATATGCTTTCTCATCTCTTAAGCCATTCTCGAAATTTCAGGATGGCTGTGGCAGGGTCCCTCAGCTGCCTCTGCTCCTCAGCCACATCCTGTCTTGCCACTTCTATTCAACTCTGTTTCCCAGCAAGCATTTGATCCACTTTTCTATCTATTCCTCTGGAACAGAAATGACCTCTGTATCTGTATTGTCTAGTTTTCTGAATCCTTGTTGCTGAGACCCTGCACAGCTTTTCTTCCTAGTCTGCCATCTTTTCCCCTCATCTATGTAACTAGATTTCTTTCCTCAGTAAGCATAGTCCTCTGTCTAAAATATCTCATCTAAATTTCTGTTTAATAAGTCCATATTATTAAATTCATACTGATATAATATATTATTACCCTCTTGAGTCTATAAATATTTATTAATATCCGTCCCCACCCACATTCCTCAACTTTATATCTACATAAATCTGGAAAACCATAGTGTTCTTTTACCATGTATTGTACCTGTTTCTTAGGTTGTATTTTGTGCCTTATTCTTAGGGCTCTGCTGTGACATGAACCTAGATATAGTTAAAGCAGACATTGAAGACATATGGTTATATAATGTTTTAACCTATTTTATGTAATTTTTGTAACCTATTTTATCTATGTATAAAATAGGTTAAAACATATATCTATATCTATATATCTATATCTATATCTATATCTATATCTATAATCTATATCTATATCTATATCTAT
>NW_006408771.1:2636419-2646954 GCF_000296735.1 Chrysochloris asiatica | reverse complement strand
ATATCTTCTATGAAGTAATGCAAGCATTTATGTTTTAAGAAACCCATTCCTGCACAATTTTTATATAATTGTGATTCTCTCTATATTCTGGTGGTGCAACAATTAAGTGGTCAACTGCTAACCAAAATGATGGTGGTTCAAATTCATGCAGCAGCTTTGTGTGAGAAAAAAAAAATGATGATCTGTTTTATAAAGATTGCAGTCTAGAAAAATTGACTCTATCACATACAGTCATTATGAGTTAAAAATTGACTTGTAGGCACCTAACAAAACTAGCCTCTCTGCATATGAGTTTTCTGATCAATCTTTAAAATTTTTTGACATCTCCAAATTATATTTTTCTACAATATGTACTACCTGTACAAAAAGACAAAATAAAATTGTATATTTGAAATAGCATTGTTATCAGATTGTTAAAATTTTTTGGTATGGGTGTGTAAATTACACAGCTTTATTGCTTACAGAGATTTCTAGAGCCAAAGGAACTGCTTTTAGAGTTAAAGAAATTACCTCATAAGGAAAGATTTTTTTTATAATTTCAATTGTCACAGAAAGGAAGGTTCAGTTTAGGGAAATGATGTCTGATCACAGGGAATGCTGAAGTAGTAACCAACACACTTTTCATTATGAATGTCTAAAGGCACTTGGATGTGACTGACACATTTGTTCAAATAAGATTAGGGTTTTTATTTAGTGGTTTGTTTTGTTTTGTTTTTGAGCATTCACATGTTATGTCAGAGCCTAACTCCTTAGAACTGTAAAACCACAGGGAGCATACACAAGCATGAAATGGCAAAACAACAACAACAACAACAAAAAAAAAACCCCTCATATTCATTGAATTTAGATGCAAAATGAAAACAGAATGGAATCTTAGCAAAGGAGACAAGATAAATTACCATTCTGAAATATATCATCAGTGGGTTTTTTTTATGGAGAATAGGGGTTTATGTGAAACTGGACTGGATCATAGCAGTCTAAAATATCTGGTTAACAAAAAACAAACAAAAATAGTTCTTGGAATGGGAAGGAGAGAACATATATGTGATGTATTACAATCATAAAGAAATAATGCATTGACTTTATCTTTCCTATGGCCTGTATAGGGAAGAAAATCTATTGAACATCTTGTCAGATATTTTCAAACCCAATGATAAACATCATTAGGTGCATTTCAACCTAGTCAAAGATTGCTTTCTGTTCATTCTTGCTGTCTCTCATTCTTAACTGCAGTAAAACTAGGAGTGGAGCCACTTCAGGCAACACGGCCGTGTGTCATAGTAAGTGCTGGTGCTGCTCAATCATAATAATTCACACAGTTCTTTTTTATTTTAGTGTAGTTTTGGTAGAAGTTGACAAAGCAGTGATTTATATACATTTTGTTCCATGACATTGGTTGCTATCCCTCAGTGTAAAAGCACTCTTCCCATTTCCTCTCTGGGTTACTCATTTCTATTCATCCTTCTTTCCTACCTCTTCTACCTTCTAAGCTTTGTTTTTGGGAACATGCTGCCCTTTTGGTCATAATCGATCATACTGAGGAACATGTTTCTCACTCATGTTGCTATTAATTTTAAAGTTCTGTCTGTTGTTTGGCTGAAGGTTGATCCCTGTGATGGGTTCAGTCCCAGGTTTGAAAGGTGTCTAAGGGCCACCGTCTCAGGGTTCCATCAGTCTCTAGCAGACCAGTAAACTGGTCATGTGTGTGTGTGATTTTGAATGCACACAGTTCTTTTTTGTGGATTTGGGTTTGGAATTTTTCTCCAACTTGCAAATAAATAGTAGCATTGAAGTCTTTGCCTAACAAACTAACAAACCTCTGGAAAGGAGCTAGATATGCCAGTGTCTCTGCACTTTACTATTGCTGTGCATCACATTTATGAAGACATAATAAATAGTAATAATAGAAAAAGGGTAGTTAGAATAAAATAAAGTGGTCCATCAAGTATTCCCAAGTTTATGACTGCAGTGGACCTGGGTTATAATTACCAATGAAGGAGAGAAGAACTATAAGTTATTTTTATGTAAAAAGCATAGTATGCTAAGCTAACACAATAACACAGTTTTTATGAACCACAATAATTACACTGAAGAATCACATAAGTGCATTTTCCTAAAAGAAGAAGGTCGGTGTTGATAAGCTACTACAGAATTTTAGAGTTGCAATGAACAAAAATAATTATCATGGCAAAATAATAAAAGCACATTAACTTTTGTTGCAATGCTTCAGAGAGAGATTAAATAATAAAATTGAAAAAAAAACCTTAGTAAATAACAAAAAGGTTTTACACCAGGTTTAATGCTATTATTTTGAAATGACTTAAAAATAAAATTCTATGTATGTTCAAAATAGTTTATTGTCTTTCATTAGTGGTATGTGGGAGATTGTTTTTGTTGCTAAGAAAGGTTTTTGTTACACTTCAATGAATCAGTATAGGCAAAAATTACTTTTAAATATCTTCTTTATAAAACTCTATTTAAATATCAACTTTATAAAACTCTAATTAAAATTTGATCTCAAGCCACTATGATTTTATTATTATATTTGATTTTACATTTGGAAGCTTAGAGAAAAGTTAAATGCTATCACCAGTTACTTAATGTCTGGTAATGAATTAAAACACAGTCATTTCCACCTAAGACAAATAGTAGACTGTTAGAAAAAGCACAAGGTCATGAAGATATCTTGATAGAAATGAGTTACAATACAAGAACAGCTTGGTAAAAGGCTTGAGTTTGTTTAAAAGGGCATTTACAAATTCTTGGCTATATATCAATGGGCCATATTGATCATAAATAATTGAATATATTAGGTTGAGTAGTAATCAGGGAATTTTATAACTATGAGTAGAATGAAAAATACTGTATTTAAAAATAACTGCCAGTAACGCTATTTCTCTGGCAGAAAGATATTTAGGGAAATATATTTCTAGCAGAAAGATATTTAGAGACTGAAAGTTTATTATTGCATAAAGAACTGACTATATAAATATTTTTGCAGTCACAAAATCAAAAGCCCTGGGTAAGGACTAAGATGATGAATATAATATCTAATAATTCAAATACAGGGTTGAGTGAGGATGCATTGACTCTTTATAAGTTCAAGAGCATCTTGGGTGAAGCACTTGCCTGTTATACCTTCTGGTCCTATGAGAGAGCATCATGGCATGTAGAACAGTTTATGCTGAGAGAAGGCAAAACTCCCTCTTACCGGCTTCCAGAAGTATGGTCTTCCCTTTTGTTAGTATACTTGATAGCTAGTATTGATGGAAGCCTCCTCTGTTGATTGTTTCTTCTAATGCTTGCCTCTGCTGAAGAATATTATCCAAAAAGATAAAGCATGAGGGTCAGCAACAAGAGTTGAGGAGTCCAGTGTGATTAGAGCTAAAACCTATCTTGACAGTAATAATTTTCTATTTAGTTAGACAACTTGCATATTTAAACTATAATAAACATGAGAAAACACATCATCTTATATTTTGTTGGCTTAATTATTCTCAATTTCCCACAGCACTAGATTAACAAAGGCATAAAATGACATTTTAAGGAACTATACACAGATGCTAAGGAGTTCTGGTAGCATAGTGGTTACAAATCGGGCTGCTAATCAAAACTACCAGTTGTTCTGCGGGAGAAAGATGAAGCTTTCTGCTCCCGTAAAAATTAGAGCCTCAGAAACCCTGTACAGGATTGCTATGAGTCGGAACCAACTCCACGGCACATAACCACCACTACCATATACTGATTCTAAGTATATTGTTGTATTGTTGTTGTTATTAAGTGCCATCGAGTTGGTTCAAACTCATAGTGACCCTGTTTAGGGTTTTCCAGGAGTAGCTGGTGGATTTGAAGTGCTGACCTTTTTTTAGCAGTCCAGTGCTGATCTTACAGTGCCACATTTGTTATTGTGAAGTGCTGTTGAGTGAGTTCTGACGCTGTATAGGGTTTCCAAGGAGCAGCTGGTGAGCTTGAACCACCGACCTTGCAGTTCAAACCACTTTGCAGTCTGATGCATTTGCCCACAGCGCCACACCAGGACTCCAAGTAGTTGCCCGAAATTCAACCCAGATTCAGAAGAGGTTGCAGAAAGAGGAACATCTTTGCTGACATCAGATGAATCTTGGTGAAAGCATAGAATACTCAAAGATATTTCCTTGTGTTCATTAACTATGCAAAGATATTAGACTATGTGGATCATAACAAATGATGGATAAAATTGAAGAATAAAAATTCCAGAAGATTTAATTGTACTCATGTGAAGTCTGTACATAGACCATGAGACAGTGGTTAGAACAGAACAAGGGGATTCTGAGTGTTTGAATATCAGGAAAGGTATGAGTCAGGGTTGTATCTTTTCACCATACTTATTTACTCGAATCCTAGAATCAGACAATATAAAGAACATTGCATTGGGATTGGAGGAAAATTCTTTAACATCCTGAAATATCCAGATAACACAAACTTGCCAAAACCTTGAATGCAAAGAGGACTTAAAGCACTTACTGATGAACATTTAAGACTTCAGTCTTCAGTATGTATTATACCTCAATATAAATAAATGATAAGGTGTGCTGAACCAAGCCATGAGATTTTCCATAGTCTCACATGCATGTGCTAGTTGGACAACAAATAAAGAAGATGGTAAAAGAATTGATACATTTGAATTATGTTGTTGGAGGAGAATATTAAAAGCACCAAGGACTGCCTGAAGAACAAACACATCTGTGTTGGAAGAAGTACAGTCAGAAGGCTCTTGAGAAGACAGAATGGCCAGACTTCATCTCTCACACTTCGGACATGTTATCAGAAGGTACCAGTCCCTGGAGAAAGACATCATGCTTGGTAAAGTGGACGGTCAATGAAAAAGAGGAAGACCTCCAACAAGATGCATTGACAGACACAATGACAGCAATAATGAGCTCAAACATAACAATCATTGTGAAGATGGTGCAGAACCAGGCATTGTTTTGTTTTGTTGTGCACAGGGTAGCCGTGGTTTGGAACCAACTCAATGGCACCTAACAAGATCAACAAATTAGTGAGAGAGAACACATAAGGAATACGTTCAGTCCATGAAGTAGGCTAAAAATAAATAATTCTGTTGCTTTCCATGTATAAAAAATAGAAGTCAATAATTCAGTATATAACTTACCTTAATTCTCAGTTATTATTCTTTTTGGTCTGGTTATGTAATTTTACTTTTCTCCATTTTGTCCACTACCTTATTTCATATTCATTAGAGGTTTTAATATATGAACCAACCTTTATTTTCACAGTCTTTTTACAACTGGAGTTCATTAAAAAAACAAAACAAAAAAACAACATTTTCTTGCTTCAGTAGTAATGCTGCTGCTATCATGTATTTATTTAATTTATTAAAGAATGATAAATAAATAAAAATTGTTCATGAAGTGTGGGAATAAGAGTTGTTGCTATCATATCGCCTCAAGTCAGTTCTGACTCATATTGATCCTGAATGGGATTTCAAAGACTGTCAATTCTTATGTTAGCAGAAAGCCTCATCTGTCTCCCATGGGCCAGCAAGTGGGTTTAAGTTGCTGATTGGGAAAAGCAGTAGAGGTTCAAATATGAATAGATACGAGTAGGTTTTGGAGAACATGACCAATTGGAGAAAGGCATTCTGGCAGAAGGAATTGCAAATATTTGAATATTGGTAATGCTGCTGTGGTTGGAAAGGAGTGCTACAAGGAGAGAGGATTAATATGCGAAGTCTATGACATACCAGAACTTTTAAAATATGATTGAAACTGGTAGTTATTGGAGGGCTTTAGCAAGATTCAAATTACATTTTCTCAGGACCATTCTGGATATGAGTTGAGAATTGACCAAATGAATCCCTGCAGCTGAAAGGGATGAGTAGCGACCCAATTAAGGCACTATGACAATAATCTGGTGAAATAGAAAAAGAGCATGTACCATGGTAATGGTAATGTTGATGTTGTTGTTGTTAAGTGCCAGTGAGTCAGTTCTGACCCATAGCGACCCTGTCTAGGGTTTCCAAGGAGCAGCTGGTGAGCTTGAATCTCCAATCTTGTGGTTCAAACCGATCTTGCGGTCTAGCGCATTAATCCACAGTACTCACAAGTTATGAAAAGTAGTTAGAATCAGAAAAACAACTTAAATTTTTTTGCAAAATAAGATTGATGAAACAAATGTTGAAAAACAAGAAGCAGTGTAAAGTTCTAGGCCAATATTCATTGCAAATGTAAAGACTGAAAAGGAAAAATCATGCTCAGATTTTGTATTTCCAAGTTTCTCACAATAAAATAGATTTTGAAGACTGCCTAGGGGATATTTCTATCCTAAACTCATTGATGATTCGGCTTTCAAATATAAAATTGGCATGAGACAGTCTATAAACAGGCAATGATTTTGATATCTCGTATCTATTACAAGTCTCAGTTTTCCCACAGGTTTTTTTTTTAACTTAAACTATTTAAGTAAACCTACAAATATTAAATAAACTTTTTTATTTGTTTATTTATTTATATTTGGGGGCTTTGGGGTAGGAATAACTATTCAGTACTATGGTTAGTCCTAGGACTTTGTTTAGTGATAGGGTTATGGTTAGCACTAGGGATGTGTTGGAGTAGAGATTGGGCTAGGGTTAGGAATAAGGCTTGGTCTAGTTTTAGGGTTACAGTTCTTATTGTTGTTAAGGACCACTGAGTCATTTTTAACTCATGGTGGTGGTGGTGGTTATGTGCCTTGGAGTTGATTCCGACTCATAGCGACCCTGCACAGGGTTTCCAAGGCTGTAAATCTTTATGGGAGCAGAAAGCCTCATCTTTCTCCTGCGGAACTGCTGGTAGTTTCAAACTGCTGACCATGAGATTAGCAGCCAAACTTGTATCCACTACACTACCAGGGCTCCTTTTAAAGCTCATAGTGACCCTATATAGGTTTTCTGAGGAGCAGCTGGTGGATTTGAACTTTTGATCTTATGGTTCACAGCCCAGTGCTGATTCTATAGCGCCACATCAGGGTTGCAGTTAGATATACTTTTTTCTCTCTTTCTTGAAATCTACTTGATTTTCACTTCATATGCAAGTTTTGTAACTAAATTTTTCCTTATTTTTCCTTAATTATTGTTGTTGCAAAATGGTATTTCTCATTCTTTAATTATCAATCTTGAAGGTTTATTTTACGATGACTACGTCTGTATTTATTTGACTTGAGTTCTGGGTGATATTATCATGCATGTTAGTCTTAAGTTGTTGTCTGCTGTTGTTTCTATGTCCAAAGAATTCCTTTTAGTATTTTTAATAAGATTGGTCTTGTTTTTGCAAATTACTTTAATTTCTGAAAATGCCCTAATTTCACCTTCATATTTGAGGGACAATTTTTCTGGATGTAGGATTCTTGATTGATAATTTTTTTTTTTCAAAGAATTATAAGTGCCATCCCATTGTCTTCTTACCTTCTTCTATGTTTCATTTTTCCTGAGCTCCTCTCAGGATTTTTTTCCCTTGTCATTTGTTTTTAAAAGTTTGATTATGTCTTGGTGATAATCTTTTGGGAGTTAGTCTGCCTGGAGTTTGTTTAACTTCTTGAATGTTTGTCTTCTTGCCTTTCATGATGTTAGGGATGTTTTCCTCCACCAACTCTTGTTCTGTATTCTCTATGGCCTTTTTTTGTCTCTTTCTGCTCTGCAATTCCAATCACATTGAAATTATACCTTTTGATATTGTCCCACATAAAACTTAGATCTTTTTTCAGATTGTTTCTCTCAAAGATGAGTATTGAATGCAAGGAAAGGATTGTAACCATGGCAATGAGATGATATAAGATAGGATGAATATAAAACTAATGTTTTCCCATGTAAACAACCACATAATTCACAATAAAACATTAAAAAAAGATGAGTATTGAGAAATTTGTCTTAAAGTTCAAAAATTTGACTTTCTATTGATTCAATTCTACTTCTTTGACTTTTCAATGTACTATTTCTGAATTTGTAATATTAATTTTCTGACTTCCTAATTGCTGTTTTTGTATGGTCTCCAATTTTTCATTTATTTTGTCAGCTCATTCTTGTGTTTTCCTGAATTCGTCTAAAGTTTTTTTGTGTGTGTGTTCCCTTTGCTTTCATTAATCTTTCTTTCAGTTCATTGAAGGTATCTAAATAAGACCTTTTTTGATTCCAAATCAAGTCATTCTGATACTATTTCTGGCTTTATAACTTTTAACTCTCTATTTTGTTCACTTTTTTGGTGGTATTCTGGTCTTGTTTCTTCGTGTTTGAACTTGTCTATTTTCTGTGAGACATTTTGGTGTCATTGTATTTATATTTAATTAATGACTATAAGTTGTTTTTGTTCTCAGGCCCGCACCAGCTGTCTCTCGGTGGATATGGTAGAGACTGAAAGTGTGAATGCAGTTCCCAGGTCCCTGTTGGTGTAGCAAAGTCCAGGACAGTTTCACATGCTTCCAGAAGCAGGGACAGCACACCTGGCTCCTGACCCCAGGCAGAGCTCAGGCTGCACAGCAGGGAATGCCACTGGTCTCTGTGCTAGTGATATCAGGACTGGGCATGTCGCTGGTGACCAGGAGGACATGGGAACAAGGGATGCTCCCAGGTCATTGCATGGAAGTAATTTGCAAAATTTCAAGATGACCACACTCCTCCATGCCAGCTGACAGCATTTTGCTCTCTCTCTTACTGTTTCTGGTCATCTTCCTCATCTAGTTGACACTGAGTACACCTCTCTGCCCTATTCTTTGAAGCTCAGGCTTCCAGGATCACCATTTGTATCAGTTTTGTTTCTTCTATCATGTCATTGTCACAAAGAGTAGACTCAGTGTGCCTGCCTGTTATACCATCATTCCCCAGAAATCCCAAGGAAACACACTTTTGCAGCTAAATTAATTTTTACAAAGTAAACTTACTAATGTAGCCACCACCTAGTCCAATCAGTATAATTAATACTGATTACCAATTTGTACCCTCTTCTAGGCAAATTCACCTCCAAATTACTGTTTTAGTAACAAATTAATTTGTCTGTTTATGTATATTATGTGCATGCATGCATACATATCTTCTCTTATGTTTGCCTTTCTTTGTCATTATCATATCTGTAGGATATAGAATAATTTATATATACATATATATATTCATTAGCAAATAATATACATTGTATACATATTTCACAAAAATATCCTCCTCCTACTCTTGATATTTGGGTTGAATTATAAAAACAACAACCTTTTAACCTAAAGATAGAAATTACTGCACTTGGCATCATAAATAAGTCATCTGTTTTCTGAACTTATTTATCAGAATAATTTTAATTTGCATTGAATATTGTTACAATTGTATTATTAGGCAAAATCAAATGTTTGTAACTTTCCTAAGTCTTTTTTTCTTCTTCTTAGTATTAACTGTAGTTCAACAAGAACAAGGCGCTCATTGGTTGCAGTGCAATAAAACCACCCTAACATCAGAAGCTAAAAAAAAGAAAGGCTTTTTTTTGATGATATTTTGCTCATTCTATGTATCTAGCAAGGATTGTTTAGATTTTTCTCTTTCTAGTATACATGAAGTAACTACTATGTGTTATAACGTGTTTCGTTGTCACAGAGGGAAAATCAACTTTATGTAATATGGTTATAACAATTAACTTCCCTAGCCCAAAGGGAGAGAGACAGCACGTCTACTCACAACTTGTCGGCCACAGCTAGTCTCCTGAACTCGCCCAAGGAAGTACAATGATGCCACAGACCCAGAAATGGGAAGATACACATATTTAGAGAGCAACATTAATGATTAAGTTAAGACTAACCTGTAATTCACTTACCTTTACATGTGAGCTGAAGTATGCTCAAAAATATGAACATACATATAATAAATGCCAGAGACAAAATATAAATTCAAATCTATATCACTCTATGGTAGGTTTCTTTACAGTAAACTAAGCTGCCTCACACAGGTATACCCAAACCAAGATGTTGTGACACAGATCAATTACAAATTTACTTATAAAACAATAATCTATTAATCAGTTAAAATTCTAAGTCTGATAACTGGACAAATAATTTTTCAAAAACAACATTATCTCTTTATTATGAATCTCCAAGGCTATGTAAATAATAAATATTTAATAGTTATGAGCAACTCTTTTAAGACTAATGGACATGAAATGCCCTCATTTAATCAGTCCATTTAATATTTCTAAAGAGAAAGCAGGTATTTATAGAATTTTTAAACCAGACATATGCTATTTTCGTTGACTCTAAGCCCTACTCTGTTGTTGTTGTTGTTGGTAGGTGTCATCAAGTTGGTACTGGCTCATAGTAACCTTATGCACAGCAGAATGAAACACTGCCTGATCCTGGGCCAACCTCACTAATGTTGCCACATTTGAGTCCATCGATGCTACCACTTGGCCAATCCATCTTGTTGGTGGTCTTCCTCTTTTCTCTGACGCTCCAACTTATCAAACATGCTATCCTTCTCCAGCAACCAGTCCCCCCTGAAAATATGTCCGAAGTATGAGAGACGAAGTTTGGCCATC
>NW_006408771.1:2628133-2634074 GCF_000296735.1 Chrysochloris asiatica | reverse complement strand
AACAATGATACTAAAGAAGGAAGTCCAAGATGCATTGAAGGAATTGGCAAAGAAAAAGGCACCAGGAATTGATGGAATAAAAATTGAAATCATTCAAGAAAGTGAGGTGGCACAGGAGGCACTCATTCATCTCTGCCAAGAAATTTGGAAGACAACTATCTGGCCAACTGATTGGAAGAGATCTGTATTTGTGCCTAAGTCCTAATCTAGCTTTCTATTAATATAATAAATTATTACATTATAATTATAAATGTACATATATAATATAACATCCTGGTGTGGTGCCATAGGATAAACACTGAACCTCAAAGTCAGTTTGAACAGCAAGATCGGTGGTTCAAACTTACTAGCCACTTCTGGGAAACCCTATACAGGGTCGCTAAGAGTCAGAATGAAATGACAGCAGTTAAGTACAACAACAGCATAAATAGCATATATTGTTGTTGTTATTAGGTGTCATGGAGTCGGTTTCAACTGAGAGAACTAATATAAAGTTTTCTAGGCTTTAAATCTTTGAGGGAGCAGAAAGCCCCTCCTTCCTCCCATGGAGCAGCTGGTGGGCTGGAACTGAGGACCTTATGATTATTCTATGGAGTTCTTATCCTGTTGGGCCACCTCGTTCCCATACCAAATGTTATTCTTAAGGCCGTTGAATCAGTTCCGACTCATAGCGACCCTATATTGGATTTCTAAGGAGTAATAGTGGGTATAAACTGCTGAACCTGTGGTTAGTCCAGTGCTTACCCTACAGCGCCACACCAGGGCCTCTACACCAATTATGTTGTTGTTGTTGTTAAGTGCCATTGAGTAGATTGCATCTCATAGAGACCCTGCATAGGGTTTTTGAGGATTGGTTGGAGGGTTTGAACTGCTGATCTTGTGGTTCACAGTCCAGTGTGGATCCTAGAGCGCCAAAAGAGATGACATAATTAGTAAGATGTATAGATTATATTTCCATAAAGTAACCCTTTTCATTTTCACATGGATTGGTTATTTTAAGAACTCTGGCTTCAATTAAAACTCCATGTTCTTCAGGACAAAAAGGGATGAAACCTTTGAAAATAAATGAGGCAGAAGTATCTATTTTATGTAACACTATTATTATATCCACTGGGGTGCAAACACATGATGCATTTGGAATAAGTCACTCAGATAGACAAGTGGATGTCACAAGGTAGGTTGGGTGCACGACTTCTTTTTAGTACTTAATGGCAGTATTTTACAAAGACTATTAAGGATTCCAATATCACATGTGTATAATTACAAGCAAGAATGTTTGAGGCAATAGGTTACAAAGAATATTGCAACCAAGAACACTAAAATCAAGCTTGGTTTTCTCACATGAAGAGAGTAGAAAAAGATGTTGCTAGATCATACGAGGTTACCCTGCAAAGTCAAGGAAGTCAGTATCTTTCCCTGGTGCTTGCAAGAAGTCTGCTGTGGCTCCAATCATCCATAATTTAAACACAAGGAACAAGAGGAAAAGACAGCACCAGTTACTTCCTTCTAATTACAACCCCGCCACCTCCTGCCAGCTAGATAAAACCTTCATGTAGACATAAATGTTTATGTATGCATTTATATTATTGAATAGATTGACCGAAAAAAAAAAAAAAAAGTACTGTTAATCTAACTAGGTTGTATGTATTAATATGTTTGCTTATATCTTGATGTCACTAATGTTGGGTATCTTGAAGAGTATGTACAGGCACTGTTTCTCCTTTTATAACCTGACAGAACAGGGTCAAATGGCCAATTCAAAGGAGACTGAGATAACAAATAGTGGCACAAAGATCAACCTAAATCTGTCATAACCTCTTTCCTGGGTTTGGCCACAAATATCAATCTGGTAGTTTAGAAAAAAACATACAAGTAAACTTTTCTTTTTTAAAAAGACATGTAACTGAAAGATATCATCATTTGCTATTTTTAATAGGGTGATTAACCACTTTCACAAATGTAGTGAATATGGATCTATAGTGATTACTGTATTTGCACTTCTTTTGGATAATAGGATTGATATTCTTTTTTATTGTGTTTTTCTGCCTGCCTGCCATCTGACCTGCCAACCTTGATTCATCAGCCATACAGCTACATGAGTCAGAAACCTCTGGTCTGACATATGACTCACAGATTTGGGACTTGTCCATGGGAGCCATTTCCTTGATATCAACCTCTAATTATACATATATTAGCTTAACTGGTTTTCCTTCCCTAAGAATCCAGCCTGAGTTATGCACATTCCAAGTTTTCATAGCACCGTGTCTTTTCCCTTCACAGACCTAATGACTATTGATATTTATAAATGTATTTTATAATTTAAGTTTTATTCTTTAGATTAGATTGCAAGATACATAAGGTTACAAAATATACCTTTTTATATTCTATGTTTGTAATTTTTTAATGAAAAAAATGCATACATTTTGATTATCAAAAACAAAATTTTTGAGTTCATTTTTGTATATGGATCAAAGACCTAAATGTAAAACCTAAAATTATAAAGACATTATATTAAAAGATAGTGACAAATGTGGCACTCTTGGATAATGCACTGGTTCAAATTCATCAGCTGTTCCTTGGAAATCTTATATAGTGTTGCTATGAGTCAGAACCAACTCTATGACACTTAACAACAACAACAATACATAGGAGTACTGGTGTGGAACTGCAAGATAATAGGATAATAAAATTGACTGTAAGGTTGGTATGAACCTCAAGGTTGGTGGTTCAAACTCACCAACTACTTCTCAAAAGCTCTATGCAGGGTCACTATGAGTCAGAACTGACTCAGCAGCACTTAACAATAATGCATGACATAGAAACACTATCAAACATAACTGAAAGCACACAAACAGCAGAAGACAAAGCAGAGGACTGGAACTTCCTAAAAATTAGACACTCAAGTACCTCAAGGAATCCTGGTGTGGTGCTACTAACTGAAGAATCGGTGGTTCAAACTCACCAATTGCCACTTGAAAGCCTATACATGGTTGCTGTGGATTGGCAATGACTTGGCAACACTTAACAACTACAAATGTGCATCAAAAGATTTCACCAAATAGTAAAAAGAGAACTCAAGGACTGGGAAATATTTTGTTTTCCTTTGCTTAAACTCACGTATGCTTCTGACATATCTAGTTGGTTATTCTTTGTTTACTATTATGTAAACTTCTTGTTATTTTCACGTAGACACAAATGTATATGTATGCATGCATATTATTAAATAGATTGACAGAAAAAAAAGTACTATTAATCTAACTAGGTTGTATGTATTAATGTGTTTGCTTAATCTTAATGTCACTAATGTTGGATATCGTGAAGAATATTCTGGTGTCTAGTGTATATGGCTGTTTCTGTACAATGAGAGAATTTGCCAATGTTGATTACTCACTAATGCACCCAGTAGGCTCTGAAAGAGAAAGATGAAGCTTTTACATTTCTTGAAACTCCATTTCTGGAAGGTCTGGGCTATTAGTTGTCTTGTTGGATTGGGTTGTTGTAGTTTGTCATTGACTTTAATCATAGGTCATGGTAGAAATAAAAGGTGTCCTAAGGAATCTACTGGATTACACAAACATTCTTCTTTACTTCCATTATGTGTTGTCTATCCAATTTCACCTTGGAATAAATCACACCACCAATATAACGATTCTCTTCTTTTCCTATTGATACAGAGGCATGAGGAGCACAAAACAGTCAAGAACATTCTTAACTTCCAGTTCAATGGAATCATTGCTATGTCTCTAGAAAGAAGTATTCCTCCCTTTGGAACTAAAATGCTCAGACCGGATCTCAGGGGCAGGAAGCAAAATATGTGCAAGTGAGTCACTAGGAGTGATATGATAGTGGTTCTTGGATATGTAGATCCTGACAATTAGAGACAAAACATCATATATTGGATCCTGTTTTAGAGCATATACAGCCTCCTGGAGAACATTGTCACAATCTTGAAAGGTACTGTCACCTAATTGGAGCTATAATTTTGTCTTTAGAATACCGTTCCATTGTTCAATCAAGACAGTTGCTTCAGGATGATGAGAAACATGGTAAGACCAGTAAATTCCATGAGCATGGACCCACTTCATTTGCTGTGAAGTAGGTCCCTTAATCTGAGGTGATGCTGTGTTGCATGTGATATCACGATGGTGGATAAGGCATTCTGTAAGTCCACAGATGGTAGTTTTGGAAGACGCATTGTGTGCAGGGGAAGGCAAATCCATATCCAGAGTAAGTGTCTATTCCAGTTGGGAAAAAAATGCTGCCCTTTCCATGATCAAAGTGGGGCAATGTAACCAACATGACATTAGGACGGTTGCTTATCTCCACAAAGAATGTCTGGACTCAGTACTGGTTTCTACTCCTGGAAGAATAGATACTCATTAGTGGCTATAGTCAAGTCAGTCTTGATGAATGGAAGTCCATGCTGCTGAGTCCATGCATAGCCTCCATTATTTCCACCGTATCTACTTTGTTCATGAGCCCACTGTGCAATGACAGGAGGGGCCAGAGAAAGAGCCTGACTAGCTTCCACAGAATGTGTTATACTGTCCACTTGGTTGTTAAAACCCTCCTCTAAGATAACTCTTTGGTGCACAATCACACGAGACACAGATATCTTCACTTTTTGACCCATTCAGAGAGGTAGTTCCACAGAGTTCTTCTCCATATCTCCTTGTTAACAATATTCCAATTACGTTCCTTCTAAGTTCCTAATCACCTAGTAAACCATTTTTCACAGGCCAAGAATCAGTATACGGTTGTGCATCTGGCCATTTCTCTTTCAAAGCAAAATGAATAACCAGATGCATTGCTCAAAGTTCTGTCCATTGGGTGGATTTTCTTTCACCACTGTCCTTCATGGAAGTCCCAGAAAGTGGCTGTAGTGCTGCTAATGTCTACTTTTGAGTGAAGCCTGTATATGGTGCCAGATCATCTGTAAACAAAGCATTAATCCTCTCTTCCTCAGAAAATTGATTATAAGGAACTCTCCATGAGGCTATAGGTGCAGACTGGGAGAGGGAAGTTAATTTGACAGGAATGGAAACTGTGGGCATTTGGGTCACTTCCTCATGCAACTTACTTGTGTTTTCATGTCCTGCTTGAGGTAGGTCTTATATATGCCACTTCCATTTAATGCTGGGATGCTACTATGCACATCCAATTTTATGTGGGACAGACAACACCACGTTCATAATGGGTAGTACTGGTCATGTGGTGACTTGATGGCCCATGGTTATTCATTCAGTCTCTAGTAAGATCCATTAACAAGCCAAAATCCATTTCTCAAGTGGAGAGTAATTCTCTACAGAGGATGTCAGTGTTTTGATCCCAAATCTTAAGGGTCTGCATAGGGGCCTGCCAAAGATTCCAGAGTGCATCCTTACCTGTCACTTCCACTTCAAGCACCATTAGATCTGCTGGATCATATGGTCCAAGGAGCAGAGTGGCTTGCACAGCTGCCTGAAGCTGTTGTAGAGCCTTCTGGTGTGGTGCCATAGGCTAAGAACTGGACAGTGAACCATGAAGTTGGTGATTCAAGACAACTGCTCCTTGGAAATACTACAGCGGGTCACTATGAGTTGGAACTGAATCCATGGTACTTAACAACAGCAACTGAAAATTAGCCACTTTTCAAGTGACTTGATAAATAGGCTGGAGTAACATACCCAAATGAGGGATATGCTGTCTCCAAAATTCAAAGAGGCCGACCTGGCATTATGCCTTTTTTTTTCAAATGTGGGAGGGGACAGATGCAATAACTTATCCTTCATTTTATCAGGAATATCTCAGTATGCCCCATCCCACTGAACTCCTAGAGATTTCACTGAAGTGGAAGGTACCTCAATTTTTGTTGTGTTAATTTTCCACCCACTAGCTCATATCACTTTCAGGAAAGTGAGGCAGCACAGGAGGCACTCACTCATCTCTGCCAAGAAATTTG
>NW_006408771.1:2626402-2628033 GCF_000296735.1 Chrysochloris asiatica | reverse complement strand
GTAAGGAGCACTCTGGCTGCACTTCTTCCAAAATGGATCTATTGGTTCTTTTGTCAGCCCATGGCACTTTCAATATTCTCCTCCAACACCACAACTCAAATGCTTCAATTCTTCTATGGTCTTCTTTATATACTGTCTAGTTTTCACATGTATATGAGGATATTGAAAATACCATGGCTTGGGTCAGCTGCACCTTAGTCCTCAAGCTGACATCTTTGCTCTTCAACACTTTAAAAAGTCTGGTGCAGCAGATTTGCCTAATGCAATACATCATTTTATTTCTTAACTGCTGCTTCTATGAGTGTTGATAGTTGATCCGACAAGAATGAAACCCTTAATAACTTTAATCCTTCTCCACTGATAAGAATGTTGTTTATTGGTCCAGTGGTGAGGATTTTTGTTTTCTTTACAGCTCTTTGATCTTTATCAGTAAATGTTTTAAGTCCTCTTCACTTTCAGCAAGCAAGGTGTATCATCTGCATATTGAGTCTTCCTCCAATCCTGATGCCATGTTTTTCTTCATATAACCCAGCTCCTCAAATTATTTGCTCAGCATACAGGTTGAATAAGTATGATGAAAAACTACAACCTTGTCGCACACCTTTCTTAATTTTAAACCATTCAGTGTTCCCATGTTCTGTTCGAACAACTGCCACTTGGTCCAGGTACAGATTCTTCATGAACACAATTAAGTGTTCAGGAATACTAATACTTTGCAATGTTGTCCATAGCTTGTCATATTCCACACAATGGAAAGCCTTTTCATAACCAGTAAAGCACAAGTAAACTTCTTTTTTATATTCTCTGCTTTCAGCCAAGATCCATCGGACATCAGCAATGATATCCCTCGTTCCACAGCCACTTCTGAATCTGGCCTGAACCTCTGGAAATTCTCTGTCAATGCATGTTTGCAGCTATTTCTGTATCACCTTTAGTAACACTTTACTCGCATGGGATATCAAAGAGATTGTCCGATGGTTTTCACATTCCACTGGGTCACCTCTCTTTGGAATGAAGATAAAGCCAGATATTACAACAAAATGTGCAAAGATCTGGAGTCAGAAAACTAGAAAAGAAGAACACACTCAACATTTCTCAAGCTGGGAGAACGGAAGAAAAAATTCAAGCCCCAACTTTTGTTAGTGAAAGATTTTTCTGGGCAAATTATTGAATGATGCAGAAAATATCAAGAGAAGATGGAAGGCTGGTAAGACTGAGGAATTCGCACTGACCGCCTAAGACAGGCAGCGTCCCTTAAACAAACAATAAATAAGGAGGAATCTGATGCAGACCATGCAGACCCGGTCAGGAGGTCAAGTCCCTGTGGGCCCAAGCATTGTTGACCATCCAAACCATAGGCTCTGAGGATCAGACTTTAGCTACCTAGTAGACATAGCAAACTGTCCCTCATCTGATTATTCAGTAATGCTTGTTTGTAATCTCATACATGGATATCCACAGACAAATGTAAAAACCTTCCCTAAAAGCCGAGACTGTAAATTCCGAAAGGCAAGTTCCCCCACACCCCCCCCAAGAAAAAAAAAGCTAAAGAGGATAGAGAGAAACACTGTTAACTGATGATATATGGAGGGGATAATAATCAATGTAATGAAACAAGCTATATGAATGGT
>NW_006408771.1:2574588-2619297 GCF_000296735.1 Chrysochloris asiatica | reverse complement strand
CGGTAGTGAGGTTGGCCCAGGATCGGACATTGTTTCGTTCTGCTGTGCATGGGGTCGCTATGAGTCGGTTCCGACTCGATGGCACCTGACAACAGCTCATATCATGGTTTGAAACGTTAAGTGGAAATCATTAGAACTACATTTACCTAGCAAAATAGGAAACCAGGTCCTGGTGTGGCACTGTGGGCTAATGAGCCAGACTGCAAAGCTATTTGAACTGCAAGGTCAGCAGTTCAAGCTCACCAGCAACTCCTCGGAAAACCTATACAGGGAAGCTATGAGTCAGAATTGACTTGAAGGCACTTAACAATAACAACAACAAAGCTCATAGAAGTTTTACCAATAAATATAGTGTTGATACTTTTTTCTAAATAGATCAAATTAGCATAATAACATCAATGCAACAACCAGTATGATGTCTTTGGGCAGGGAAAGGTGATCAAGTTTCCTGTGAATTAAATTTTGATGTCGTGCTGGAGAGTTGATGTACCATTTAGCTAAGACAGTGAAAGTGCATTCTTAGCCAAACCATCTGAAGGCAAACTGCGTCTGGTGATCCTTAGAAAATGGAATTGAGAAAAAGGCATTGGCCAGATCAATAGCTGCGTCCCAGGTACCAGGAGATGTATTAATTTTTCCAAGCAATGGAACAACATCTTGAAAAGAAGCTACAATTGCAGTCATCACCTGGATAAATTAATAGTAATGTACTGTCATTCTCAAAAATCTATCTGCTTTTTACACATGCCAGATAGGCAAATTAAATGGGGATGTGGTGAGACTCACCACTCCTGCATCCTTCAAGTCCTTGATTGTAGTTTTAATCTCTGTAATCCCTCCAAGAATGCAGTATTGCTTCTGGTTTCCTATTAAGGAACTCTGGTAGTGTAGTGGTTACAAATTGGGTTGCAAGCCGCAAGGTCAGCAGTTCGAAACTACCAGCTGTTCCACAGGAGAAAGATGAGGCTTACTGCTCCCATAAAGATTTACAGCCTCGGAAACCCTGTACAAGGTCGCTATGAGTCGGAACTGACTCCACGGCACATAACAACAATAACAACAAAGGTAGTTCTAGTGTTTTCCACTTAACATTTCCAACCATGAAAGCTCTTATTCCATGGATTAAATGTAAGGGTTCTGCCAGTTGCTGAGTATGTCTAGTCTGATTATGCATTCTGTAATCTCTACAGGATGAGTTTGGGGACCCACTGGAGCCACTGTGAGACGGACCTTACCTAAGATTCCAGGTGTGGTGCTGTGGGCTAATGCGTCAGTCTGCAAAGTCGTTTGAACTGCAAGGTGGGTTGTTCAAGCTCACCAGCTGCTCCTTGGAAATCCTCTACACGGTCGCTATGGGTCGGAATCGACTCAAGGGCACTTAACAACAACAACATATACACCCAGCCTGACTGGTGGGTCACAGTGACATTTTGGGTCTCCTGGGATTAGTGACAATCTAGAGCCAACGTCCAGTGTTGTTATTGTTATGCGCCATGGAGTTGGTTCCGACTCATAGCGATCCTGTACAAGGTTTTTGAGGCTGTAAATCTTTACGGGAGCAGAAATCCTCATCTTTCTCCCATGGAACAGCTGGTAGTTTCAAACTGCTGACCTTGTGATTCGCAGCCTGATTCATAACCACTACGCTAATCCCCCTCAAATCTGATTATTTCCTTTCTCCCAATGAACAGTCATTCTTATAAAAGGCTGTAGATTCCTTTGGGGAAGGCTGTAAGAAAGACTAACAGCTGGCAATGTAGTGGAGTCCTTCCTAAAAGGGACACTTCCACCTCTTCATTCAAGGGGTGGTGTGCCTGTACACTGATTAAAGTCTGGGAATAGTCTGAGAGGTCATGACTCTCTTTTTGCAATTCAAGTTAGACTACAATTCACTTGACCTAGAGTTCTTCCTTTTCTACAAATCAAGTAAATATTTACTATGTTTCCCATTTACTTCACTCCTAGAGCACCATGACTAATTAGCCAAAACCATAAATTGTCACGAGTCACACAGTTCTGATTACTACTTTGATTCTCTTGTCCACTATAGTAACCATGCCAATCTTGACTTTTGTTGATTAAGTGCTGCCACTTGGCCTGTACCATCACAAGACGCAATCAGCCCCATTGTAGTTAGCTGTCTTCATTCATTTAGGGCAGTTTCTACTGTCAAATCTAGCTTAAATAATACAGCATTCACAGCAGTTTTCAATGAGACTGGGGCTCCCTTCACAGTTATGTTCAAAGACAGCAGCACAGCATTAGTCCAAAGATGCATATAACATATATTTCCATGTCAGGTTAGCATTATTGTTGAAAACTTAAAGATTGCAAAATGCACTAGGACCCCAAATTTCACTGTGGTTTTTGAAAGACCTACTTAATAATGTTTTATTGATTCTAAGCCCACAAAACAGACATGTAATAAAAATTGAAAGCATGGGTTACATTTCTGTTCTTTTTGCTCACCCATATTAATTGTGGAAGACAAGTAAAATGATAGAAAACATATAATGATCATTTTTCATGGGACCTGATGTTCAATGGTGTTGTTGCTAAGTGCCATCAAGTCAGTTGCAACTCATAGTCACCATAAATAGTTTGAAAGGAACAGCTTGATGGGTTTGAAATGCCAACATGTGGATGGAAGTCCATTGATTAGGTCCCAATATTTCTACTGTCATTGTCAAAGAATATCATTTGATCTCAGTGGGTATCTCAGAATTATCAAAATTATTCACAACAAGAATCTAATGTGGTAGATTAAAGGGAGGTGATCTGGTATGGCAACCCAGTATAGGGTTTCTAAGGAGAGGACAGTGAAGCTTGAACTGCCAACCTGGCAGTTCAAACTGACCTTGCAGTCCAGTGCATTAACCTTCACTACCACGTACCAGGTTTTCTTTCTGAGACTTGTTGTTAGGTACCATTGAGTCGGTACTAACTCAGAGTGACCCTATGTAAAACAGAATGAAATACTGCCCTGTCCTGGGCCAACCTCACAATTGTTGCCCCACTTGAGTGCATTGATACTGCCACTTTGCTAATGCCTTTTCCTGGGGGTCTTCCTCTTTTTCTCTGACCCTCCACCTTACCAATCATGATATCCTTCTCTAGTGTTTGGTCCCTCCTGACAATATGTGCGAAGTATGAGAGACGAAGTTTGGCCATCTTGGCCTCCAAGGAGCACTCTGGTTGCATTTCTTCCAACATAGATCTGTTGGTTCTTTTGGCAGCCCCTGAAACTTTCAAAATTCTCCCCCAAACACCATAACTAGAAGGCATAAATTCTTCTATGGTCTTCCTTATTCACTGTCCAGCTTTCACACACATATGAGGTTATTGAAAATACCATGGCTTGGGTCAGGCACACCTTAGTCCTCAAGCTGACATCTTTGCTTTGCAACACATTAAAAAGGTCTTGTGTAGCAGATTTGCCTAATGCAGTACGTCATTTGATCTCTTGACTGCTGCTTCCATGAGTGTTGATAGTTGATCCAAGAAGAATGAAGTCCTCGACAACTTCATTGATAAGAATGTTGTTTATTGGTCCAGTGGTGAGGATTTTTGTTTTCTTTACATTGAGATGCAATCCATACCGAAGACTGTGATCTTTGATCTTCATCAATAAATATTATAAGTCCTCTTCCTCAGCATCTGACATCAGCTATTCTCAGCAATAGGCGCAGAGAGATTAAATCTGAGTAGGCGTGATAGGACATCAGAAAGAAAAGGAAGACACAAGACACAAATGAAATAAGTAAAATTAGAACCAGGTGGGACACAGCACTCTGATGGAGATACTGTGACCCAGACCCGTGCAGCCAGTTTACAACTGTTCAGTTGTATCCTTCGGTTAAACTACCCCCAGGTCAGAGACCTTCGGCTCAGTCACTCCAAACACTCTTCTCTTTCAGCAAGCAAGGTTGTATTATCTGCATATCGCAGGTTGTTCTTGAGTCTTCCTCCAATCCTGGTGCCACATTTTTCTTCATATAAACCAGCTTGTCAGATTATTTGCTCAGCATACAGGTTGAATAAGTATGGTGAAAGAATACAAAGCTGTTGCACACCTTTCTTAATTTTAAACCAGTGGTCTATTTGAGCAACTACCTCTTGGTCCATGTACAGATTCTTCATGAGCACAATTAGTGTTTGAAATACTCATACTTTGCAATGTTCTCCATAGCTTGTCATGATCCACACAAATAAAAGCCTTTGCATAGTCAATAAAGCACAGGTATACATCTTTCTTGTATTCTCTGCTTTCGGCCAGGATCCATCAGACATTAGCAATGATATCCCTCGGTCCACGTCCTGTTATGAATCCTCTGGATTTTTGAACCTCTGGAAGTTCTCTATTAATGTATGCTTGCAACTGTTTCTGTAGTAAAACTGTTTTTAGTAAAATTTAACTTGTATGGGATATCAAAGATATTTTCCTATGATTTCCACATTCTGTTGGCACTAGGCTGGCCTTAATGTAAAATAACAGAGCACAGTGTCTCTGTATGGTAAGCACTAAACTGAGAGCAGCACTTCAAGCACATACACTACTCTGTAGGAAAAAGATCAGGTTTTTTGCTTCTGCAAAGATGTACAGCCTCAGAAGCCTTATACCGGGTGGCTATGAGTAAGAATCAACTCAGCAGCACTTAACAACAACAACAACATTTAAAATATTCTATGATGCACATGATGTCACTTTTTTCATTCTATTAAATTAAACAAAACAAAAAAATGTCTCATTTCTTGAAATGCTTGCTGGCATTATGGTTGAAGTGTTCTTCTTATTACTACTGGCACCCTTCCTAGTATACAAGTCCTTCTCCTCTTACAATAAACTTTCTTCTCCCTATCTTAGACCTCATTTTTTAATTGACAATGATTTGGGTATTTTTTTATACTGGAGGTGGAATGACAGTTTATAATTATTTAGGCTATTTGTACAGATAGTATAGACAGGAGCACATTCAATCATTGCCCAAAGTCTCTATCACTTCTTATTAGGATCATTATTCTACTTTTGGAATTTTTTGTTCCTTGAGATACTTCATCTTACACCTTCATTCTTTCTATTTTTATATTTTTTAGAAGACCTTGGTTGCCTATTTATTCCACTACTTTTTCATGTCCTGGTCTGGCATTGTAGGGTAATCACTGGACTGTAAGCCACAAGGGTGATAGTTCAAATAGACCAGATGCTTTTCAGAAACTCTATGTGAGGTAGCTGTGAGTTGGAACTGACTCAATTGCAAGTAACAACAATTCTTTTTGTATTAAGCTAGCAGTAAATCCCTTATCCTCCACTGTGCTCTATTACTAGAGAGCAGATTGAAATCCTTGTTCTTCTTTAAGCACATTTATGCCATAAGTATCAGACCAAATATCTGACACAGTCTGTTATAATTGTGGGTGTCCTGGTGTGGCACTAAAGAACAAGCATTCAACCATAAGCCTGGCTTGAACCATAAAGACAGTGCTTCAAACTCGCCAGTTGCACCTTGGAAACCCTATACAAGGTCATTATGACTCAGAACCATTTCGATGGCACTTAACAACAACATTATAATTGTGAGCAGTGAACACAAATTTACAACACATATACTCTTAACAATAAGCCAAATCTGGAAAGCAAATACTGTGGCTAGCCCAAATTTATTCAAAAGTGAGGTGAAAATCAGTACCAGCAATATTTCATGGTTCAGTTGTTCATTTAGGCAACAAATAGTTATTAGGTCCTTACAATTAAAGTGAAACTCTTTCCCTTAGGCTCTAGATGTCTTTTTACACTCAAAACTTTTTTTTTTTTTAAGAAACACTGCAGCTCTTAGAAAATCTGTTATTTTAATGAGTTATCTGAACTCAGCTTCCAGAGATTCAAGGGAAAGGAGGAATGAAGCCAAGAGGTATAATTAACTGCAGGCTTATTTGCTAAAATAAATGTGCAATTCTCACTTCTTTCCCTGAATGGAGTCACTGGGACTACTATCATTAGACTGCCATTATAGTCCTATCATTATGGAAATAATAAGAAACAAACTCTGGAATCTGCTTTTTCCCTTCAATTTAGGGGTTATTTGGTG
Organism: Chrysochloris asiatica; assembly: GCF_000296735.1. Classification (NCBI taxonomy): domain Eukaryota; kingdom Metazoa; phylum Chordata; class Mammalia; order Afrosoricida; family Chrysochloridae; genus Chrysochloris; species Chrysochloris asiatica. The sequence goes on along the minus strand of NW_006408771.1, from coordinate 2,613,211 downwards.
ATAGAAGCAGAAGGACTATAGTTTATTTTTAGGTGCACTCCATATTTCTTACATAGTGGTACCTAAATATATTTGTAAATAAACTTCATATCTGTTCATTTTGAATAGTGTCTTAAGTAAAAATAATAATTTGCCTTTGGTCAAACTACTTTATCAGTTACTATCACCTTAATTTTTATTCCAAATTCAGTTGTGATATGATAAAAAATGAATCCACAGTTCCTGTTTTCATAACTTACTATTTTTTTTCCATAATAGTGATCATTAGATATTTTGAGTATTTATTATAACCTATTGCTGGTGTTTCTATAGTGTATTCCTCTTACAAGTTGGCAGTCTTCAGGTTTCTCTTTTATTTTTTCTCACATTTTATTCTACATGCATTGTCCTACATTCCTAAAGAATTACCACAGTAAGTGGTAAGACTATTATCAGCCAAGGTCTTCCTATGGTATCGCTACAAAATAGAAATGCACATTCTTTGCAATTAACTTGAATATCCAATGGATCATGGTTTATGACTTAAATAACATCATAAAAAGATAACTATTTATATACACATTTCTTAACTAAAATCAACATACACTAAAATAAACTAATCATTTCTTATTCACTTGCTATTTATTTTTCCTGAATCATTTCACATGTCTCAAAAATAAGGAAATAACCAAAAATGTGCTTTTGGAAAGTGTGGCTGAGAGGAAACTAAAAGTAGAACTAAAAATTGGATTTAGCTGTTTGAGTTTGGACATTTACTGGTGATTGAAAGAAGAGGTTATCGATGTCATAGTGGAAACGAAGTTACTCTGATGTGGTTTAAAAAGAGGATGGGAGATAAGAAAGTGGAGACTGAGCAGTTTTAGTATAAAATCATATAGAAACAGGAAGCTATTTGGTAAAAAAAAAAATCTAGGTTCAAAAGAGGTTTTTTTTTTTATTTTTATTTTTCCCTTAAGATTGTAAGTATTGCAGCATATTATTATATTGACTGAAAAGATAAAGTAGAAAGGAAAAGGATTATATTGTAGTCAGAGGTGAGAATTATAGAGTTATTGCAATTTAACAAGTATATGGAGAGGTGAGTGTTATATAGCAGTTGGAAGATATTATCCTTTGTAAGAGCAAGGAGAGCTGAAGATATGAAATCAGGAAAAGGGATTTTAGAAGATCTTGTTGGGGTAGATGCAGATAAAGAGGGAAATGAGGACATGAACATGGACAGTAGACTGGAAAATGTGGTAGATTATTGCATCAGAAACATCATTGGGCTAACCAATTAATAAGATGGAGGTACTAGAGTAAGATGGAAAGTAGTGGTCAGGTGTAGATATTGAGGTTTTAGAGGTGGCCAATGCATTAAAAATGTTTATGTCAAGCATATATGTACTTAGCACAGAGTGAAAGAAAGCTCCTTACTGTGAGTAACTAAAGAAAATGAGAAATAATATTGTGAATTGATTGGCAAAAAGGATAGTAACATTGATGGAGGATGACCTTGCTGATAACTGCTTCAAAGTAAATATTGTCCTATTAGTTTCCTCTTATTCATGACTTATTTACACATTTTGATCATTAAATTCTAGGAACAGATCTTAATGAAGTAGAAGCAGCCACGTGCTTGTTTGTCTCAATGCCAATGCCCACACTTTATTTCTCATCCTCTAGAATACATTTTTCTATGTGTAAGTCATAGCAAATTTTGCCAACAAGGGATATTCATGACATCTAATTGTATCATGCAAAACCTCTACATAGACCGAGAGGCAGTCATTAGACCAGAACAAGGGGAAACTGCATGTTTTAAAATTAGGAAAGTGTGTGTCAAGGTTATATGCTTTCATCATGCTTATTTAATCTCTATGTGGAGCAAATACTCTGAGAAGCTGGACTACATAGGAAATAACATGACACCAGGATTGGAGGAAGACTCATTAGTAACCTGCAACATATATATTACACTATTATACTTGTTGAAAGCAAAGAATACTTGAAACACACAGAGAAAGATCAGAGACTTTGGTTTCCAGTATGTATTGTATCTTAACGTTAAAAAAAAAATTTAAGTCCACACAAATAAATTTATAAGAAAATATTATGATAAAATAAAGAAAATAATGAAATTGTCAAGTGTTTCCTTTTACTTTGGTCCATAGTCAATTCCCAAAGAAGCAGAAGTCAAGGAATCAAAGGATCCATTGCACTGGGTGAATCTACTGGAAAATAACTCTTTAAGGTGTTCAAAAGGAGTCACATTGAAGAATATGATATACCTCTCCTAAGATATGGTATTTTCAATCACTTCATATGCATATGAAACTTGTACAATGAATATAAAAGGTTGAAAAATTGATGCCTTTGAATTTTGTTATTGACAGTGTGTATTGAATATACAACGGACTGCCAGGAAAATGAACAAATTTGTTGTAACTCTCCTTAGACGTGAGGGTGATTACTCTGCATGTCAGGTACTTTAGGCATGTTGTAAGAAAGGACCAGATCCTGGAGAAGGAACTATATTTGGTAAACTAGAGGATCAGTAAAAAAGACAAAACTCTTAATGGGATGCATTGACACAGTAGCTGCAACAATACATCAAATACAGGACAGATTATAAGAAAGGTGTAGGACTGGGCGGTGTTTTGTTCTTTTATGAGTTTGAGCCAATTCCAGGGCATCTACTAACAACAATAATAGCAGATTTCCTCAGAATTAATGACTTACCGGTTTGCTACCTCACTCATGTTTACAATATACATTTGAACATTTCTGAGTTGTCAACTTGAACTACCCTCATTGGGCCTGGAATGGGAGATTGTCCACACAAACACACACACTTCTTTTGAGAGACAGTGGGATTCACAGTATAATGGAAACTTTGCACAAAGAAATAATCTTCCAAATTCAACCTTATTTTTCTCAATGTAGATCACAGATTCTATAGTAGTGTATAACACAGCAAAAAAAATAAAAATTAAACAAAAATGACATTTGATCCTTCTAGCAGCCTTCAAGCAGCCAGAGTGCTCCTTGGAGGCTAGGATGGCTAAGCTTCATCTCTCATACTTTGGACATATTGTCAGGAGAGAACAGTCACTGGAGAAGGATGTCATGCTGGGTAAGATGGAGGGTCAGAGAAAAAGAGGAAGACCCCCAATGAGATGGATCAGCCAGGCGGCATCATTGATGGAGTCAAGTGTGGCAGTGGTGGTGGAGTTGGCCCAGGATTGGACATTGTTTCGTTCTGCTGTGCATGAGGTCGCTATGAGTAGGTTCCGACTCGATGGCACCTGACAACAACAACAGTATATGATAGCACCAATGTGGCATACACTAAAGCTCTATAACTTGACTAATCTTTAAATTTGCATAAATCTGGCTCCTTCCAGTTTAATTTGTAATTTGTTAATTAGTAACAGCAACATTCTATTGGGATTCTAAAGCTATTAGATAGAATGTGATTCTGTGTCATGTTACAAGATCCAATTGAAATAGGATGATGAGGGTGTAAATAAAAGGAAAAAAAATCTATCCACCTATGTTCAGTGGATCTTTGATAAAAGACCAAAGCACATTAAATAGGGAAGAGATAATCTCTTCAACAAATACTACTGGAAAAATTGGAAATACATTTGCAGAAGATTGAAACAAGACACATATCTTACACCATATATAAAACAAACTCAACATGGATTAAAGACCTAAATGTAAAACCTGGAACTATAAAGATAATCAATGAAAAAGCAGGGACAAACTTAGGGGATCTGATGCATGGCATAGATACACTATCAAGCATAACAGAAAATGTACGAACAACAGAAGACAAAATCAATGACTGGGACCTCCTAAAATAGACAGTTAGGTACATTGAAATATTTCAACAAGAGTAAAAGGAGAACCCACAGACTGGGGAAAAATATTTGGCAATGACATATCAACAAGGGACTACTGTCTAAAATTTATTGAACACTTCAACACTTCTATAAGAAAAATAATCCATTAAAAAGTGGACAGAGGGCATAGACAGCCACTTCACTAAAGAAGACATTCAGGCAGCCAACAAACATATGAAGAAATGCACATAATCATTACCCTTTAGAGTCAAAACAACAATGAGATATCACCTTATGCCAACATTAATTGCCTAGTTCAAATAAACAAAAGCCCACAAATACTGGAGAGGGTGTGGAAAGTATGGGATGCTTTTACATTGTTAGTTGTTGTTGAGTGTTGTGGAATGGGTTCCAATTTATAACAACCCTGTATAAGGTTTCCAAGGAGCAGCTGGTAGGTTTGAATTGCTAACCTCCCAAGTCAGTGCTTATCCTACAGCACCATACCCGGAGTTCTACATTGTTACTAGGATTGAAAAATAGTGCAACTGCTATGGAAAATGGTATGACACTTTCTCGAAAGCTTGGAAATAAAAGTACTATATGAATCAGTAACCTCTCTATTTGGTATATATCCTCAAGTAATAAGAGCTGTAAAACAAAAAGATGTATGCATACCCATATTCATTGCAGTATTATCCACAATAGCATAAAGATGAAAACAGCCTGATGCCCATCAGCAGAGGAATGGGTCAACAATCTTTAGTACATACATACACTGTAATATTATGCAACACTGAAGACTAAAGAATTATCTTCAAAACAACAAATAGCATGGAGGAAACTGGAAAACGTTATGCTGTGTGGATTTAGTTGATTTCAGAGGGACAGATTTTGTATGAAACCACTACTGTAAACACTCGAGAAAAGTTTATATTCTATAATAAGATTACTATGATTATTACCGAGATGGGAAGGAAAGAAGAATTATTCACTGTAGCGTAGTGGTTACGAATCGGGCTGCGAACCTTAAGGTCAGCGGTTCGAAACTACCAGCCACTCCGCGGGAGAAAGATGAGACTTTCTACTCCCGTAAGGATTTACACCCTCGGAAACCCTGTACAGGGTCGCTATGGGTCGGAACCGACTCGATGGCACTTAACAACAACAACAACAACATAAATAGTATGGCATAGTGGTTATGAATTGGGCTGCTAACCTTAGGGTCAGCAGTTTGAAACTTCCAGCTGTTCCATGAGAGAAAGTTGAGGCTTCCTGTGCCCATAAGGATTTACAGCCTCAGAAACCCTATACAGGGTCACTATGAGTCGGAAGCGACTCCAGGGCATATAACCACCACCACCACTGTACAAAGCAGATTTAAGGGACAGTCCAAGAACTCTGAACTACATATAAAGGAATATTTGAAACGATAAAAGGCTCCCACTGCAGAGGTCTGACTGACCCTTGGATATAAATGTATGGACATTTTTATCTCACACCATATACAAAAACCAGCTCAGTGTGCTAAAGATTCAATTTGAATCTCAGAATTATAAAGGTGATTAATGAAAAAATAGGGACAAATTTACAAAAAAAAATTAAAAAAAAATACAGGGCACACACAGACTACCAAATATTGCAAGAATTGCACAAACAAAAGAAGACAAAATAGCTTACCGGGACATACTAAAAATTTGAAATATATGTGCATCAAAAGATTTAACCAAAAGAGTAAAAAAGGAACTCACAGAAAGGGAAAAAACCTTTTGCAAAAACATATCAGAAAAGGGACTAATTTCTAATATCTATAGGAAACTACAACAGCTCTATGAGAAAAAGACAACCCAATAAAAAATGGGCACATGCCCTGAACAAACAATTCACTGAGGAAGACATTCGGGCAGCCATCAAACATATGAAGAAATGCTCATGATCACTATCCATCAAAGAGTTGCAAATCAAAACAACAATGAGCTATCATCTCACACCAGCAATAGCAGCAAAGTTCAAAACAGCAGAGGACAATAAATGCTGGTGAGGATGTAGAGATACTGAAACCTTCCTACATTGCTGGTGGAGATGTAAAATGTTTCAATCACTCTGGAAAACAGTATGTAACTTCCTCAGAAACTTGGAAATATAAATACCTTATAATCCAGCAATTTCTCTACTTGGTATAAATCTACAAGAAATACGAACCAGAGCACAAGTAGATAACATGCACACCAATGTTTATTGCACACAATTCAGAATCAGGCTGTGAACCTTAAGGTCAGCAGTTCAAAACTACCAGCTGATCCGCAGGAGAAAGATGAGGCATTCTGCTCCCATAAAGATTTACAGCCTCAGAAACCCTGAACAGGGTCGCTATGAGTCGGAACCGACTCGATGGCACATAACAACAACAAACAACAACATTCATAATAGCAAAAAGATGGCGACAGCCTAAATGCCCATCAATGGAAGAATGGATAAACAAACTTTGGAACTTACACACAAAAGAATATTAACCAACCTTAAAGAACAACAAGGCTTATCATATGGAGCCACTACACTGTCCTCTAAAATACACTTTGTGTGAATTGCATAGTGCTGTACAATAAGCACTGGACTGATAGTCACAAGATCAGCTCCTCAGAAATCCTATACAGGTGAGATCCTTGGAAACCCTGTACAGGCCATATTACTCAGAATAACTCCACAGTACTTAACAACAACGACAAAGAGAACAGATTATCGGGATGAAAATGTCTGAAATAGCTCTGAGATTATCACTTCCACCTTCTAATCTGACACCTCATTCCATCACTACTTATTGCTTATCTTTTGTTCACATGAATTATTTTTTTCATTTCTCTTTTTTTCTTTCCCATCATTTATTTGCTTGAAAGTTCCCAATATTTTGTATTTTGTCTTTTTTTTTTTTAAACTTTTTATTGTAAATTGAGTGATAGTTTACATTGGAGAACATTGGTTTTACACTTATACTATCAAATTTTGTTTCACTGCAATTGTCTTTTTATTTTTTTTTAAGTTTTTATTGTAAATTGAGTGATAGTTTACATTGGAGAACATTGGTTTTACACTCATCCTATCATATTTTGTTTCATTGCAATGATTACAACTCCTTCTGTTCATCATCATTCAACGGTATTTGCTTCTATTCCCCCTGCTGTTCTTTTTTTTGGGGGGTTTTCCCCAAGGCCGTTCGGAATTTTCCATTTTTTTTTAAACCCAAGGGTTGTATTCTGCAGGCCACCTTTTTGGTTCCCGGCCCCCGGCTTTTTTTTTTCCTTGGTTTTGGCCTCTTCTGTTTTTTTTTTTTTTTTTTTTCTTTTTTCTTTCCCTTATGGTTTCAATGTTTCTCTGGATAGGGTCCCACACTCTGCTCATGCTCTTCTCCCTTGATGGTCCTAGGGTCCTCTGTTCCTATACAGTAAGATTAACTACACTCCCTTTTTTTGTTACAAAACTTCTACCTTTCCATTGTGACTATTGCAATTCATCGTGATAACAATTACTCACTACTGAATCATAAGATTTTATCCCCATCTCCTTTCACCAGGCCTGTCTAGACAAGATGAAAACTATTCAGCGGAGATACTAATATCTCCCACTCACTCTTAAACTAAACTCCCTGTTAAAAACTTGTAAGCCAGTGATTTTGTGCCTTTATATCCTCTTTCCCCCCTCCACACGTTAGGTAGTTAATGTCTAAGGTGTCTGTCCCTATCAACCCTGTGTACAGACAGGATAGGATTGATTCTTGATGTGAAGACTCCTTCTTTCTCAGGTATTATTTGAGCTACTATATGCATAAGTATAGGTCAAGTTCATCAAATTGTAGCAGTTTACACTTGTTTCCTTTATCGAAATTTTTTTTTTTTCCCCTAGTCAAGTTTTAATCATCAAGCCATCGAAGCTAGGTCAAATGGGTACAATCTGCAAATTTGGGTGTTCTTGTGAGTATCCCCTCACTTCATAGCAGCTGGACTCTTCACTCTCAGCTGTAGCCTTCCATGGCTATGTTCTTGTCCATTGGCTCAGGAGTCCCCAAGTCTCATCATTCTTAGGATCAACCAGCCATTCCTCTTCTCTCTCTCATCTCCAGGTTGATGGAAGTCTAAGAAATATGGTCAAATTCAGCCCATATCTTCATTGCTACCTTTTCCCTACTTCCATTCACCAGTACACCAATGTGGTCACCAATAAGCTTACATTCCTGCTCCTGTGTTCCCTTTTAGTTTCAGTCTTGAAGGGAGGTTTGTCCTGAAGGGACTTATTTGCTTTCCTTGATGGCTCGCTGACAAACAACTTGCTTGTTCTTGTAGTAGCCAATCAGACTGCCATTTTTGTCTTTGTTAATTTTCCATAAATTCCATCTATTCAGTTTAAGTTTCTCATTGCTTGAATGTGGTGATAGTGGTGATTATGTGCCATGGAGTTGATTCCGATTCATAGTGAACCTGGGCAGGGTTTCTGAAGCTGTAAACCTTTTCGGGAGTAGAAAACCTTATCTTTCTTTGGCGGAACCACTGGTAGTTTCAAACTACTGACCTTGAGATTAGCAATCAGGCTTGTAACCCCTACGCTACCAGAGATCTTTGAGCATATAATACATTAATATTTTATATTTGTTAATTGTATACTTTGTTTTATTACTAGGTTTACAAAATTTATTTTAAAATTCATCCATTTTTATCTTCATTTTTACATGCACCTTTTACTTGCTACCACTTGTCTATAAGCTTTTGGTGTAGTAGTGGCTTATGTCTAGCTATGATGCTGGAAACTCTGCCAACAGTATTTTAAACACCAGCAGGATCACCCATGATAGACAGGTTTAAGTGGAGCTTCCAGACTAAAACAGACTAGGTTGGCCATATCAGAATGGTTAGCCGTCAGAAAACTTAAGAATACAAGTGGACCACTGTCAGATATGGTACTGAAAAATGAGCCCCTCAGGTTGAAAGTCACTTAAAATACAACTGGGGAAGAGTTGACTCCTCAAATGTAAGTAATGGCAATTTAAAACAACAATAACAACAACAAAAACAGTTGGAGCAAAACATTGACAGGAAACAGCCAGCAATTCAAGTTGGACTCAGAGAAGGATGTTGAACAAGGGATATCATTGCAGGATGAATCTCACTTGAAAACAGAGTATACCAGAAATCTACTTAACAGTGTTTCATTGACTATGCAGAAGCTTTAATAGCAAATTAAGGATAACCTTGTCCAGAATGGGTCTCCCAGTATACTTAGTTGTGCTCATGTGGAACCTGTACAGAGATCAAGAGGCAATTGGTTGAACAGAAACGTGTGTTTTAAAATCACAAAAGGTGTGTGCCAAGGTTATTGCCTTTCATTGTACTTATTCAATATGTATGCTGAGCAAACAATAGAAAAGGTTGACTATATGAAAAAGAATAGAGTATCATGATTGGAGGGAGACTCAATAACAACCTGTGATATGCAGAAGACACAAACTTGTTTAGTTAAAGAGAAGAGGATTTGAAGCACTTACTGAAGCAGATCAAAGACTGCAACCTTCAATATGGATTATACCTCAAGTAAAGAAAACAAAAATCCTCACAATTGTATGACTAGGCACCAATGTGAAATGCAGAAAATATAGAAATTTTCCAGAATTTGTTATACTCTCATCCAGAATGAACACTCATGGAAAGCAGCAGTCAGGGAATAAAATAACCTATCAAAATGGGCACATCTGCTACAAAAGATATCTTTAAATTGTTAAAAAGCAAAGTGTCACTTTGAAGACTAAACCATGGTATTATCAATTGCCTCATATGCATCCAAAAGTTGGACAATGAATACGGATTACTGAAGAAGAATTCTTGCCTCTGAATTAGGGTGTTGGAAAAGAATATTTAATAGGCCCTGTACTGCCAGAAAAAGGAGAATGAATCTCTGTTGGAAGACGTGTAGCCGGAAAGCTCCTTCAAAGGGAAATGGAGAGACACTGTCTCACATACATTTAATATGCCATCAAGAAAGATCAATCCCTGGAGAAGATCATGCTTAGTAAAGCAGAGGACCAGAGAAAAAGAGGAAAACCTCCATATTCACAGGTATAGGGGCTAGGAGCTACAGAATGGATTTCTGGGTAACATAATTCTTAACCACAAGTACCAGAAAAATATGATGAAGTGAAAAGAGAGACAAAGAGCGATTTAAAAATTTTTAATTATGAAAAAATATTTTTTTGTAACATGAAACATCGTGATTCCATCACTGTCTGACAAATTGGTAGTTTAAGGAACATATTTAAGATCACTTAGTAGTTCTCAGAAGTACCAGAAATAAAAGTCAGGTATCATGATTACACTGCCTTGGTCACAAGAAAATTACATAATCATGAAAATAAATTTCTCTTTTATAGGACGTGTCTTCACTAAGTGCAGCCTGTCATTATAAAAATTATTTGTTCTCTTATGCTCATTATCTTAGGAGAAAGTCATTACTTCCACAACTATAACTGATTGAAAAGAAAGGTCAAGTGAATTGTTGAGAGATTGACAGTAGAGCTGAAAATAAAAGCAAAGGCGTTTCGAACTAAATTTCCATCACAGCCCTTAACATGACAAGAAAAACTCGAAATGAGAAAAACCCTAAATTTTGTTCTAAAATGATTAATCAAGGAGACAAGGAAAAATCTCATCAATAATTAAAGCATACCCCAAAGTGGAAATGTTTTCTTGTTATTATTATTATTACTATAAAAAGGCTCAAACAGTAAAATTAATTAAGAAAATAAAGTATTCGTTTTGTAAAAGAAAATCGATATGTTAAAATCAAATGACTTTTCAGTTTCTTGAGTCACATATTTCTCCATTCTAGAGTCAAATAATATCCCAATATGAACTATAATTCATTTTCACGTGTGTCAGATCACTCTGAGACATTCAAGGGACCTTCACACATCTAGTTCAAGTCACCTTCAACGAGCATAAACCCAATAAAAGTAATAATCCCTGGTTTACAAGATATTCAAAGCTATTTCAATTATAACCATTGTAGTATAAATACTTCCATTTAATTGCTGCAGTGATTAAAAAAAACAATAAAAATTTAATTAGAAACATGAGCAGGGAGTTGAACTTATGTATGTCCTCAGATGTAATTATAAATAAAAATATATTAATCTCTTCAGTGCAATTTCCTTATGGATATTGTATGTCAATTGCATAAATGCCTACCATACATATTAACAGGTTGTTGTTAGGTGCCATCGAGTCAGTATCGACCTATAGTGATCTTATGGACAGCAGAACGAAACACTGCCTGATCCTGGGCCAACCTCACTACTGTTGTCACGTTTGAGTCCATCGATGCTGCCACTTGGCCAATCCATCTAGTTGGGGGTCTCCCTCTTTTTCTCTGACCCTCCACCTTACCAAACGTGATATCCTTTTCCAGCAACTGCTCCCTCCAGACAATATGTCCAAAGTTTAGCTATCTTGGCCTCCAAGGAGCACTCTAGCTGCACTTCTTCCAAAACAGAGCTATTGATTCTTTTGGCAACCCATGGCACTTTCAATATTCTCTTCCATCACCATAATTCAAAAGCATCAATTCTTCTACGGTTCTCCTTCTTCACTGTCCAGCTTACACACTCATAGTAGGTAAGTGAGGATCCCATGGCTTGGGTCAGGCACAGCTTAGTCCTCAAGCTGACATCTTTGCTCTTCAACACTTTATAAAGATCTTGTGCACCAGATTTGCCTGATGCAATACATCGTTTGATTTCTTGACTGCTGTTTCCATGAGTGTTGGTAGTTGACCCAAGAAGAATGAAGTGCTTGACAACTTCAATCTTTTCTCCATTGATTGTCATTTATTGGTCCAATGGTAAGGATTTGTAGTTATACAAAAAATAAATTATTAATCTTCAAAATAATTTCTCTTGTGTTGTTTTTGCTGTGTTCTGTCAAGTCGGTTCTGACTCATAACGACTATATGGGATTTCAGAGTCTGAACACCCTTATGGGAGTATAAAGTCTCATCTTTCTCCTGTAGATTGGTGGTTTCAGAATGCCAACCCTGTGATCTCTTATGTTGCACTGCTATTATTTAAAAATAGCTTCTGGGTCAAATTTTAGAAAGTATGAATCAAAAAAATTTCATTATCAAAACTTAAAGATTTCCTTGTATAGTGCAATAACTCAAGCATGGGAATATTATGACTTTGCTATTAGAGAACTTGTATGACCAAGAAGATAATGACCCCTGAGATGTGCTTTGTTGTTGTTATTAGATGTATAGAGTCAGTTCCCACTCACAGCAGCCCTCACTGCTTGATCCTACGTCATACTCATGATTGCTGTTACATTTGAGACCATTGCTGCTGCCACTGTGTCACTCCAAACACTTTGGGGGGTTCTCTCATAAAACAATAGCCAACATCACTGGAGAAATGACTGTTAATGAAAGCCAAATTGTTAAAAAAAAAAAAAAAAATGTGTTGGGGGTTATTCTCAAAATGCTAAAGAAAAAATAAATCACTCAAACCTAAAATTATGTTTCTGATCAAATTTTTACTTATGGGAGAGCATTAACCAAATATACGTATAGAAAGAAAGTATTTATACTGTCTTCCAATTAAAGCCTTCATACAGAAAATTGTTTAAGGTATAATGCAGTGAAATGTGCTGTACTTCAGGTGCAAGCAGTAAGGGACAAGAAGGGGATATGGGGTAGTCAATATCTTGGGTCTTTAAAATGTGTTTTTAAATTGTATATATATATATACGCATGATTGCATTTTTAAGTTTATTTAATGATACATTTCTAGAAGTCAATACTCCAAGAATTAAACTTACTATTTAAATATAGGTTTGTGGTTGTTTTCTAATTTATTAGCTCTATGCTTTCAGTATTTAAGATTTTATCTCATTCACAAAGATTTCCTTGGTTTATTTGCAAAACTTCACTTGTTTCAAATGTATAGATAAAGAATACCCTTACAACAATAATTCTAATAGAAAAGAATCAATGTAAAATATTAAAAACAGTAATTTGACTGTTTTTAATATAGTAGCATAATTATATCACTTATAACTTTCCTATGTGAAGTAATATTTTTTCTTTATAATAATCACATTTTAAGACTTTATAAATAGAGAATTCTCAATATAAAATAATTTAAAAGTCTAGAGACTTAGGTATTGATTTTTAATTATAAGACTTCTCTGCAAAAGCTGTCAGATAAATCACAAATTTGTGGAAAGTTTTATATTAGAAAAGTTACTTTGAATCAAGAAAATATAATAATCATGAATCTGTTTCGTTGTTGTTAAAGAGCCGTTGAGTCGATTCCAACACTTAGCTACTCTATATAGGGTTTCTAAGGAGCAACTGGTGAGCGTGAACCGCTGACCTTGTAGTTTAAGCTGGCATTACAGTACAACACATTAACACACAACACTACAAAAAATGAGGTTTCAACAGATACAAATAAAGACTGATAAAAACTGTTTGAAAATTGAAAACTCTACAATTGAAACGATAACGCTCAAGAATAATAGCCACAGTGGTGGTGGTGTACGGTGGAGTCGTTGCTAGTCATAGCTACCCTGCATAGGGTTTCTGAGGCTGTAAATCTTTACGGGAGCAGAAAGCCTCATCTTTCTCCCATGGAACAACTGGTATTATTTCTCGCGTGGAATGACTGGTAGTTTTGAACTGCTGACCTTGAGGTTAGCAGCCCAACTCATAACCACTACGCTACCTAGTAGCCACAATAAATATCACAAAATGTTTTAGATAGATTAGGCTAAAAAAGAATATCCAGAGGATTTTCTAACAGAATATACTCCATAACAATATATGTAGACTAAGAATATTAGGCATGTAGTAATTCACAAAACAAATCTCTACACATTTAGAAATGTGGAAACCACATCATCGTTCTATATTTAAATAAATAGTGATTAAACAACAAAAATGGCTGAATCACTGGCCAAGTGAAATCTGCTATTATCATACTAAAACTAAAAAAGAAAGCAAGAAAGACAGAAAACGGTATTGGAACTCCTAGTGTGCTTTTCTTTGATCACATACACTTCTTTACAGGGATATCCTGATAGCCTTCTAATTTTCTTTATTATTTTTGCATGCGTAAATGTATACAGGTAAGTCAAAAGTACTGCTATAAAAATCATAGAAAGCTTTATTGAAAACATCAAAATCTGAAACTATCATTTTCCATATAACCTCCATCTAGGTCTCTATAGTCGGGAGATAGTGGTTCTATCTCTAATTCTTCCTGGTCAAGTTGGTGCTCTCCAATTAACACCACATCAAAACAACAGTTTTGGCATTCTTGAGGGATTCAAAGTATTACTTTTCAGTATTCTTTGAAAGTTTGGAATAAACAGCATCTGAAGGAGTAAGATTAGGGCTTTAGGGTGGATATGGTAAAGTTTCCCAAAGAAATTCTCCTAGGACATCTCTTGGTGGTGGTGCTGTGCCTTGAAATCGGTTCTGACTCATAGTGATCCTGTACAGGGTTTCCGAGGCTGTAAATCTTTACGGACACAGAAAGCCTCCTCTTTCTCCTGCAGAACAGCTGGTAGTTTCGAACCGCTGATCTTGTGGTTAGTGGTCCAGCTCGTAACCACTACACTATCAGAGCTACTTAAGACAGCTCTTACTACCTATGAAGAACTGTCATGATTGAAAAAACTTTTAGTACAACTTTTCTGACCTTTTCTTCAACAATACATTTCTTAAATTTTCTTATAACTTCCTCATAATAAGAACCCATGATCAACCTGTGGCATTTGAGAAATTCTCTTCATATTACCCTTTAGGAATTCCACACTATAGTGACCATATCATTCTGAACAGACATCTCTGTCTTGAATTTAATAGGCCAAGCCAATCTCTACAGAAGCCATTGTTTGGATTGGGCCTTTTTTGAAGGCATTCTAACAAGATTTAGACAGGTGAATTCCTTAGAGATTTGTCTGTAGTCATTCACTGATTGTAGAGACATGTTAAAACACATTTTGTTTAGAAAAACCCATGCATATATGAACTGGAATCCTAGAAGCAATACTTTTTTGAAAAAGTTTTTATTGTGAATTATGTAATAGATTACATGGGAGAACATTAGCTTTACATACATCCTATCGTATATCATTTCATTGCCATGGATACAATCCCCTCCATGCATCATCAACCAACCAAAGTGCATACCCTGCAAGCCTGTGTCCTTCTCTCCCCCTCCCCCACCCCTGGTCTTCAGCACACAGCTCCTCTCTCTCTGCATTTAAATTCCCCAGCTGCTCCATCTATCTATGTCATCCTCTCTGCCTCCATGTCTGGCATTACTGTTTCTCTGGGTAGGGTCCCACATTCCACTCTTCTCCCTTGATGGTCCCAGGGACCTCTGCTCTTGGGACTGCAAAGTCAACCACTCCCTTCCTTTTGCTACATAACATCTACCTTTACATTTCCAATTCTTACAGTCAGTCCTGATAGCAATTATTCACTATTGTACCACAAGAGTCCTATCCCCATCTCCTTTCATCTGCCGCTCCCAGACAGATTGAATACTACTCAGTGGAGATTCTACCTTCCTCTATGCCCTCTGGATCTAGGCTCCATCTTGAAAGCTTGTGATACTTTTTACTTATCCTTGTATTCATAAAACTGTATCATTTATTTTACTTGCCTTTGAAAAATATGAATTCTATCATCTGTACATATTCATCTGAATTTTATCGAAATTATCTTCTTTATTTAGGAATTCATAAGTATATTTACCAACCTATAATTCCTAATTGGTGCTTTTAATATTAACCCATGAATGTATTTTCTAAATTGAACATTTTACAGCTCTTGATTATTATGAGCAATGCTCCTATAAACTCGCTATACACATATATTGGTGCACATTGAAGACAAATGAGAATATCAAAAATAATAGGAGAGAAATTACTGGGATTTAGCATTTTCACACTTTTGATTTTGTAAAAATATGACCATTTTTACCAAATTAGTTATTTTAATTTATTCTGGGATTTCATGGTGATTTTCATTTTCCTTTATCTGACTACTAATATGGCTCATCATCTCTCAAATTTATTCAACATTGATAGTTTATATTTTCTTAAATATATATTGTAAAATGTGACATGGTATCTAACATTTGGAGGAAGAGAGAGAATTAGCACCAGGACAAAGCTGATTTCTCAAAGGTCAAAAATAACCACCAATCTTCAATCATGGTATCAATTGACAGCAGCCATCCCTCTCAAAGCACAGTGTATACTAATTCATTGCAGTAAGTTCACAAAATTCACAGATGATACTCTGGTAGCATAGTGGTTACAAATCAGGTTGCGAACCTTAAGGTCAGTGGTTCGAAACTACCAACCGCTCCGTGGGAGAAAGATGAGGCTTTCTACTTCCGTAAAGATTTATACCCTCAGAAACCCTGTATAGGGTCGCTATGGGTCGGAACTGACTCGATGGCACTTAACAACAACAACTCATGATTATGGGCTTATTAAAGAAAAAACAAGTTCAGCATCAGCTTTTAGGTAACAGGAGCAATTCAGGAGAGAGGTGTTCAGTCAGGACAGCGTCTTCTGGGCCATGCTCATATGTAGGCTGCTCTTTCTGCCTTCAACTCTAACTCTAGGCCCTGGGCCTTTATACATCAATACCCAGGCCTTAGTCTTCATTCCCATGCTTGCTTAGGCAAGCATTGAAAAGCTCTGGTAAGTGCTCAGAGGCACCCACTCCTCTACTTAGCTCTTTTCTCTCCTTGGGTGAGCACACACACTTTTGATATTTTGCTCCACGCCGGAAGCCCATGGTACTGTTTAGCATAGGCACCTTGGTTCTGCTACTGCTGGACTCTGTCTTGTTGGGGTTTTTTGCCATTTCTCAATGACTCATGTAATCTCCTGTGTTATAGCTCTTTCTGTCTCCTGGGTCTAAAATGTCCTTAACACAGAGATTCTAGGTACAAAGGACATGTTCTCCAGCCGATTCTTTTTCTTGATAGTAATGAGAGCCCTCATTCACTTGCATGATTAACTATATTTAACTCTTACAGAATGGGAACAATAACTAATCCCCTACATTGTTCCAATCATTTCATAGGATTTATATGACCATTGCTACAAGAGCCATGTATTAGTAATCTAATATACTGTTCCTACGTTTGTTTATACTATATTTCATTTAGGTTGTATTTTTAGGATATTATATACAAATGCACATATAATTCACATGACAGCATATGTAAGTATTAAATGCTCACTGCTTCCAAGCTGATTCTGATGCAAGCCCTATAGGACAAAGCAAAACTTTCCCATAGGGTTTCCAAGATTGCAATACTTACAGAGGACTAGTGCTCTGGGAGTGTAGGATCAGCCTTGGACTGCAAACTATAAGGTTAGCTATTCAAACCCACAAACTGCTCCTTGGAAAGGGTTGTTATGAGTCAGAACTGACACTAAGGCACTTAACAACAAGCACAAATATTTATACAAACAGATTGCCACACCTTTCTTCCATGGAGAAGCTGTTGGGTTTGAACCACCAAACTTTCAATTAGCAGTTGAACATTTAAGCACTGTGCACCAGGGCTCCTTTATGTAGGCAGCAAGTATATATTTATATGATAAACAGATTTAAACTGCAATTTTATCATATTACAGTTGCCAATTCTAAGTGGCATAACTTTTGAGTTTTTTTTGGAGGCTTTGAATAAACATGAAATCTATCTTTTTCTTTTCCTGGTTTCTTATGCTGTATCTTATTTAAGAAACGATATTTTCTCCTCTTAGTGTAGTGTTATGGAATCAACACTGGACTGAGAACCACAAGGTTGGCAGTTCAAACCCATCAGCTGCTCCTCAAAAATCCTATGTAGGGGTCCTTCATTATATATGCCAACCGACTTGATGGCACTTAACAACATATATAGATAACTAAATATTGTCTTTATAACTTATTTGCTTGTCATTGTTTTATTTATGGCAGGAGTTAAGAATATTTTTAAGATGTAATTTAACATAAAAAGGCATACACATTGAACAGCTTCCTTAATTCTTTTCTTAATATACCTTATTACCTTAATTTGAAAGTTAGACATTTGCGTGAATCTGCATCTAAACTGTCTACTGAATACCATTGGTCAATTTATGCCTGAAATTCACACTCACTGTTTGGAAACTTCTTCCTTCATATAAATGTTAGAGTAAGGTTGTCAAGTTTCTTTAATAGTACGAATTTAATGCATAATATTGTATCTATGGATAGTTTTTATTAGATTTTACATTGTGGAAATGATGACTCTCCTTATACTTGAAGAAAATGCATCTCTTTCTTTACTTGGTGGTGTTGGTTTGGGTACCGTCAAGTAGGTTCTGATTCATAGCAACTCATTATAGGATTTTTGAGGATGTAAACCTTTACTGAAGGAGCTCTGGTAGCGCAGTGGTTACGAATTGGGCTACTATACTCAGGGTCAGCAGTTTGAAACTACCAGCTGTTCCGCAGGTGAAAGAAGAGGCTTTCTGCTCCTGTAAAGATTTACAGCCTCGGAAACACTGTGCAGGGTCACTATGAGTCAGAACCAACTCCATGGCACATAACAACAACAACAACAGCAAACTGTTACTGAAGCAGAAAGCCTCATATTTCTCCTGTGGAGTGGCTAGTAGATCTGAACTGCTGACTTTTCTGGTAGTGGCCCAACTCCTCATTACTGTACTCCCAGGGTTCCTTATTCCTTTACTTTGTTGTTGTTGCTCAGTGTCACTGAGGCAGTTCCAACTCATAGCGACGCTGCAGAGGGGTTCCAAGGATTGGCTGGTGAGTTTGAATTTCCAACGTTGTAGTTAGGGGTCTAAATGCTTATCCTACAGCACCACACCAGGACTCCCTTTCCTTTACTTAGATCTTCTTTAGTATGATTATGATTATACAATTATTCTCATGTAGGCTGAAAGTTTTGTATTTCATGTATTCTTTTATTCCTTATTTTGTGTGATTAAAAATTTATCCTTTTAGTACTTTTTATAACACTTTATTTTTAAGCAAAGAAGTATGAATTACCTTTTTAAAGTTAGATGTTGCTTTTCTTATCCACATCATTATTTATGTTCTAATTTAATTTAGATTTAATTTTATTTTATTTAAAATTTAATTTAATTTAATCTGGATGCTGCTGTTCCTATTCACATCCTTACTAAGCTATCTAGGACCACCCGTATAATGATGGATGAGAGTGGTTGTAGTGAACAGCCTTATCTTGTTCCAGATTTCAAAGGTAATGTTTCTCCATTTAAATATCGATCACAGTTGTTTGCTTTAGGAATTTTATAGATATCTTTTATCAGTCTAAGGAGATTTTGTTTGTTTTATATTTTTATTCTATTCAAGTTTGTTAAGAGCATTTATCAGAAGTGATATTGAATTTTATCACCTACCTTCACTACCTTTTCTGAAATGGTCAATTGCTTTTCCTTTTCTAATCTAATACAATGTATAATATGTTGGCCTATTTTAAACTGATAAGGACATTGTACTCTTAGATCATTATAATCTAAGAAATAAAAACAAAGCATATATCATGCTGGATTCAGTTTGCTAATACTTGTGTAGAATTTTGAAATATATTTTTAAAGTTAAGTTTGCCTGTAATTTTACATTTTTAAACTACATCTATCTATTTTTTTATTTATATGGTTGAAACTATAAGACCAATAACACTTGAACATGAGAGACTGAATAAACAAACGGGCAATGACCAGATCATATATAAAAATGACCTGTAATCTTTGTAATAACCAGTTTAGGAAACCAAATCACAACTTCTGGAGCAATCAGTCTAAAAATGACAGGACATGATAAACACCTCTCATTATGAGTCAGAAATAACTCAACACCACTAACCAACAATAAGCCAACAACGTTCCATTTAACTTATTGTTCGTATTGTTCTTTGTTTTTCACCAACCACAGAGAGTTAAATACGTTCTCTTAACTAATGACACATGATGCCTACATCTACCTATCCTACCTAAGAAGACATCAGTCACTTCACGCTAACAATCTCCAATGAGAACACACCTGGAAATGCCCTATTTTATCACAATAAAGCTTTTAAACTTCCTTGCCTAAATTTGTTTCTCAGCAAACACAAATTATGATGACTGATTCCATTGTTATATGTTGTTGTTATTGTTAAGTGCTATCAAGTTGGTACTGACTCATAGTGACCTTCTGCACAGCAGAATGAAATACTGCCCTATCCTGAGCCAACCTCACTATTGCTGCTACACTTGAGTCCATCGATGCTGCCATTTTGCCAATCCATCTCACTGGGTTTTTTTCTCTTTTTCTCTGACCCTCCATCCTACCAAACATGATATTCTTCTCTAATGGCTGGTCCCACTTGACAATAGATGAAGTTTGGCCATGCTGGCCTCCAAGGAGCACTCTGCCTGCAGTTCTTCCAACACATATCTGTTTGTTTTTTTTGGCAGCCCAAGGCACTTTCAATATTCTCCTCCATCACCATAACTCAAAACCATCAATTCTTCTATGGTCTTCTTTATTCACTGACCAGCTTTCGCATGCATATGAGGTTATTGAAAATATCATGGCTTGGGTCAGGTGCATCTTAGTCCTCAAGCTGACATTGCTTTTCAAAACTTTGAAACAGCCTTATGCAGCAGATTTACCTAATGCAATACGTCCTTTGATTTCTTGACTGCTGCTTCCATGAGTGTTAATCATTGATGCAAGAAAAATGAAGTCATTGACTTCAATCTTTTCTCTGTTGATAACAATGTTGTTTATTGGTCCAGTGGTGAGGACTTTTGTTTACTTTACATTGAGATGCAATCTATACTGAAGGCTGTGCTCTTTGATCTTCATAAGTATATATTTATTAAGTCTTCTTCACTTTCAGCAAGCAAGGTGGTATCATCTGCATATAACAGGTTGTTAATGAGACTTCCTCCAATCCTGATTGCCACATTTTTCTTCATATAACCCAGCTTCACAGATTATTTGTTCAGCATACAGGTTGAATAAGTATGGTGAAATAATACAACCCTGTCACACACTTTTTCTAATTTTAAACCATTCAGTGTTCCCATGTTCTGTTTGAACAACTGCCTCTTGGTCCATGCACAGATTACTCATGAGCACAATTAAATGTTCCAGACTACTCATACTTTGCAATGTTGTCCATAGCTTGTCATGTTCCACACAATCCAAAGCCTTTGTAGAGTCAATAAAGCACAGGTAAACATCTTTCTGGTATTCTCTGCTTCCAGCCAAGCTCAATTGTGAGCAATGATATCCATCTTTCCATGGCCTCTTCTGAATCCAACTTGAAACTCTGGAAGTTCTCTGTCAATGTATGCTTGTATCCATTTCTGTATTACTTTTAGTAAAACTTCACTCACATGGGATTTCAAAGTTATTGTCCTATGATTTTCACATTCCATTGGGTCACCCTCTTTGGAATGAGCACAAATATGGATCTCTTTCCATCAGTCGGCCAGAGAGTTGTCTTCCAAATTTCTTGGCAGAGATGAGTAAGTGCCTCTTGTGCTGCCTCACTTTCTCAAAAGATTTCAATTTTTATTCCATCAATTCCTGGTGCCTAGTTCTTTGCCAATTCCTTCAATGCACCTTGGATTTCTTCCTTCAGTATCATTTGCTTTTGATCATATGATACTTCTTGAAATGGTTGAACATCTACCATTCTCTTTTGGTACAGTGACTCTGTGTATTCCTTCCATCTTCTTTGGATGCTTTCTGCATCATTCAATAATTTGCCCAGAGAATCCTTCAATAATTAGTCAAGGCTTGAATTTTTTCTTCAGTCCCCTCAGCTTGAGAAATGTTGAGCATGTTCTTTTTTGGTTTTCTGATTCCAGATCTTTGCAGATTGTGTTTTAATATTTGGCTTTATCTTTTCGAGCTGACCTTTGAAATTTTCTGTTCAGCTCTTGGACCTCCTCAATTCTTCCCTTTGCTTTAGCATCTCTATGCAGGAGAGCACATTTCAGTGACTCCTCTGATATACATTTTGATCTTTTCCTTCTTTCTTGTCTTCTTGATGACTTTTTGTTTTCTTCCTGTGTAATGTTCTTGATGCCATACCACAACTCTTCTGGTCTTTGGTCTTTAGTGTTTAATGGATCAAATCTGTTCTTCAGATGATCTCTAAATTCAGGTGGGATGTATTCAAGGTCATATTTTGGCTCTTGTAGACTTGTTTTAATTTTCTTTAGCTTCAGTTTGAATTTGCATATGAGCAATTGATGATCTGTTCCACAATCTGCCCCTGTCCTTGTTTTGACTGATGTTATGGAGCTTTTCCATCGTCTCTTTCTGCAGATGTAGTCAATGTGATTTCCATGTATTCCATCTGGCTAAGTCCATGTGTATAGTCATCTCTTATGCTGTCTAATGAAGGTATTTGAAATGAACAAATCATTAATTTTGAAGAATTTTATAATGTGATCTCCAGCATCATTTCTATCACCAAGGCCATATTTTCCAACTAGTGATTCTTCCTCTTTGGTCCCATCTTTTGTATTCCAGTCACCAGTAATGATCAATACATCTTGATTGCATGTTTGATCAATTTCAGATTGAAGAAGTTGGTAGACTTCTTCTATTTCTTCCTCACTAGCTTTAGTTGTTGGTACACAAATTTGAATAATAATGGTACTAACAGGTGTTCCCTGTAGGCACATAGATATTATCCTATCACAGACTGTGTTGTACTTCATGACTGATCTGGGTATGTTCTTTTTGACAATGAATGCAACAGCATTCCTCTTCAATTTGTCATTCCCGGCATAGTAATCCATGTGGTTTTCAGATTCAAACTGGCCAATACCACTCCATTTCAGCTCACTAATTCCTAAGATATCGATGTTTTTGTGTTCCATTTCATTTTTGACAGTTTCTAATTTTCCTAGATTCATACTTCAGATATTCCATATTCCTATTATTAATGGATGTTTACAGCTGTTTCTCTTCATTTTGAGTTGTGCCCCATCAGAAAATGACGGTTCTAAGTATTTTACTCCCAAAAGCTTTACTCCATTCACATCATCAAGGAAAACTCTACTTTGAGGAGGCAGCTCTTTCCCAGTCATATTTTGAGTGACTTCCAACCTGAGGGCCTCATTTTCCATCACTATATCAGTTTCCTTGCTATTAATGTTTTCAGTGACTAAATATTTGGAAGTAGTTCATCACTCCTTCTTCCTAGTCTATCTTCACCTGGAAGCTCATCTGAAACCTGTCTATCAGGAGTGACCCTGTTGGTATTTAAAATACCGGTGGCATAGCTTTCAGAATCACAGCAATTCACAAGCCACCACAGTATGACAAACTGACATGTGTGGTGGATTGCTATATAGCAAGACCTGAATAAGTAATCCTTGCTTGCTATCATTTGATTATTTTAATGTATTTGCACAAATAATTAAACATGTCACAAAAAACCTTGCTTCTTCTTAAGGGGGGTACATATCTAGAACCTATTTAAATGATGTATTGCAAATAAATTACATGTAAAAAAAAATGTGGGTGAAAAAAACCTAGCTATTTTTAAAGGAAATCTACTAGGAATGGTTCTTGTGTGGCTCTGTAGAATAAGCCCTGGACTGGTAACTGCAGGGTCAGAAGTTCAGCTCCAACAGCCACTCTCAGAAATCCTACAGAAGATTGCTTTGAGTCTGAACTGATTCAAAGGTACTTAACAGCACCTGATGGTGTAGTGGTTACGTGCTTGACTACTAACCAAAAAGTTGCAGATTGAGCCCACCAGATTCTTTGCAAGAGAAAGATACGGTACACCGCTTCTGTAAGGTTACAGCCTTCGAGACACTTTGGGGCAGTCCTGCTCTGGACTATAGTGTTACTGTGAGTTGGAAGTGATTCAGTGGCAATGGGTTTGCTTTGGTTTGCTCACTCGACAAATAAAAATGTAATTTGGGTCCCTAGTGCTATGAGGACCATTCTGCTCACTCCCATTCTCTGGGTATTTGAACATTTTGTTATATTTGACTTTCTCTTATTGAGCAGACTTTTGAAATTTTCTGTTCAGCTCCTTTGCTCCTCATTTCTTTCATTAACTTTTGCATCTGTGCTCTGGAGAGCAAGTTTCAGAGTCTCTTCTGACATCCATTTTGGTCTTTTTCTTCTTTCTTGTCTTCTTAATGAACTTTTACTTTGTTCTTTTATAATGTTCTTGATGGCATTCCACAACTGGTATTCTGTCTTTAGTGTCTAAAGTCAAAGTTCTTCTTCAGA
The DNA here is from genome assembly GCF_000296735.1 of Chrysochloris asiatica. Lineage (NCBI taxonomy): Eukaryota > Metazoa > Chordata > Mammalia > Afrosoricida > Chrysochloridae > Chrysochloris > Chrysochloris asiatica. Next base: position 2,589,038 of record NW_006408771.1, on the reverse strand, counting down.
TGAACTCTAAATTCAGATAGGATATATTCAAGTTCATAGTTTTGCTCTTGTGGGCTTGTTTTATTTTCTTAAGCTTCAGCCTGAATTTGCATAAGAGCAATTGATGATCAGTTTTACAGTCTGCTCCTAGTGTTGCTTTGACTGAAGACATGGAGCTTTCCCACCATTTCTTTCCACAGATGTAGTCAATTTGATTTCTCTTTACTCAGTCTGGTGAGGTCCATGTGGTTACCTGTGTGCTATGTTTTTTTTTAAAAAGGCATTTCTAAAAACTAAGTTATTTGTTTTTCAAAATTCTATCATGCAATCTCCAGCATTGTTTCTAAAACCAAAGCTATATTATACAACTACTGATATTTCCTGTTTGTTTTCAACCTTTACATTCCAGTTGCCCGTGATTATCAATATATCTTGATTTATGTTTGATAAATTTCAGACTAAAGAATTTGGTAGAATTCTTCAATTTCATCATGACTAGGTTTAGTGGTTGGTGCATGAATTTGAACAATAGTGGTATTAAATGGTCCTCCTTATAGATATATATAAATTATCCTATCACAGACAGAGTTGTACTTCAAGATAGATCTTGAAATCCTTTTTTGGATGATGAATGTGAAGTCATGCCTCTTCATTTGTCATTCCTGGCATAATTATCCATGTGATTGTCAGATTTAAAATGGTCAATACCAGTCCATTTCAGCTCACTGATTTCTAGGATACTGATGTTTATGCGTTCCACTTCATTTTGACAATTTACAATTTTCCTAGATTCATATTTCGTCCATTCCATGTTCTAATTATTAATGGAAGTTTATAGCTGTTTGCATTCATTCTAAGTGTGCCCCATCAGCAAATAAAGGTCCCAAACAAAGGCTTTGCTCCCTTCACGTCATCACAGTCATCTCTACTTTGAGGAGGCAGTGCTTCTCCAGTCATATTTTGAGTGCCTTCCAACCTAAGGCGCTAATCATCTGGCACTATATCTAACAATATTCTGGTGTTCTTCATCATGTGTCAATGTTCAATATCCTGTTTCACTGCTAGTCATAAGATTTTCAGTGACTAAATATTCAGATGCAATCTGTCTCTCCTTGTTCCTAGTCTGTCTTCATCTGGAAGCTCAGCTGAAATCTGTCCACCATGGGTGACCCTACAGTTATTTAAAAACCACTAGCATAGCTTCTAGAATCACATGCAAGTCACCCAAGTACTACAAACTGGCAGACGAGTGGTGGATACATGTGAATGCTGGACAACAAATAAGGATGATTTTAGAAGAATGAATGTATTTGAATTAAGGTGTTGACAAAGTATATGGAAATAAAAATGGAGTGCCTGAGATAGAAGTTTGTCTTTGAAGAAGTACAACCAGAAAGCACCTAAGAAATGAGTGTGAAGAAACTTATTCTCAAATATTTTGGACATGTAACCAGAGATATGTGATCCTTGGAAAGACATCTTGCTTGTTAAATTTGAGGGTCAGAAAAAAAGAGGAAGATCCTTAATGAGCTGGATTGACACAGTGGCTGTAATAATGGGTTCACACATACCAACAATTGTGAGGATGGTGCAGGCCTGGGTAGTATTTTGTTCTGTTGTACACAAGGCTTTCTACGACTCAGAACTAAGATGACTAGAAGGCACTGAAATGCAACAACAACAACACAGTATGCATATATAGAAAAAATTATCTTTTAAATTTAATATCTCTATATCCCTTCTTGTAGATGAAGACCATATATTTCATCCTTGTGTGGAGCTATAGGATAAGCACTGTACTGAAAAATTGACTTGAGTCACAAATTTGGTGATTCAAACTCACCATTCACTCCTCAACTGCACTTAAATCAACATCACTTAGAGGAGTCCTAGTGTGGCTCTGTAAAATAAGCATTGGATCACAAGGTCAGTTGGAACCACAAACTGAGTTGACAGCACTTTATAAAAACAGCATGAGTCGGAACTGACTCAAAGGCAAAGTCACTTAAGAGCTCCTGATATAAAATTAAATGCATAGTATGAGAATATCTAACAGTTCATTAATTGCTTGATTTTTAAATTGCTCTACAGATGGATAAATCAAATTACCATGATGATCATCAATCAGTTTGAAAGGTATGCAACTTTATGTATGAAAATGCATTTAACCAACACATATGTTTCTAATTCAAAAATAAAGACCCCAAAACTATTGCTGCAGATAATTAAGCTTGATAAAAATTTAATTGTAAACTTGCCTTTTGTTTTGGTTTTGTGGTAGTGGGGTTTCTTTCATGTAACAGTTCCATCAGACAGATCAAATGAGATTACATAGATTCAGAAATTTTTATCTTATAACATAGACTGTAATCTAGAAATACATCATGATTTCAGGCTACAAGAGGTTTCTAGACACGTTCAGGATAAAGTCTGTATGCCTTAGCAAGTTCCTCTAACGCCCCAAAATTTCAACAATCATATTTATCGAATGATTTTCTTTCAATCTTTCATAAAAAACAGGGTTGCTATGGATTGGAATCGACTCAAAGGCACTTAACAACAGCAACAACATCATTTTAATACTTAACTGATTCTAGAGTAGAGGTTGCACAGATTCAAGAGGTGTGTCAGGATGTATGTGAATTCAGTATTGTGTATACTTCTTCTTCATACTCTAACCCTGACTGATATTACATTCACATGTGACTTTTCTCAAGATAATATTACCAACCGATTTATTGTCTGGTTACTGATGTAACTAGAGCCAAACTTAATTATTTCACTTAATTATTTTCCTGATGGATTTAAAACAAGGGAGGAGGATTTACAAGAGGTTTGCATGCTTATGATTAGAATGCTGCACTCAATCAAGAAAACAATTGAAATTTGACCAAAAGGCCAATAAGTGGAATAAGTGGAATCACTGATTACTGATGTATTCTAAGTATACAAAATAAACACAGTCAATTCCATTTTCCCATACAATATTCATTTCTTTGGCACAATAATGTCTGTTATTCACAATAATGAAGTACTTACACAAATAGTGATAATTGATTTGAAAATTTGATTTAGCATTCTTAAAAATTTTTTTTTGACTTTTACTCACAAGAAAGCCTTCTTGCTATTTATAAATTTTGAGTTTCCTGAAAAGAAAGCGCTCAGTAGGTCTAAACTTATTATGAAATCTTGGTGAAAATAAAGCTTTTGTGTTTGATAACATGAGAAGTAACTTCACAATACTGAATTCACATACATCCTGACACACCTCTTGAATCTGTGCAACCTCTACTCTAGAATCAGTTAAGTATTAAAATGATGTTGTTGCTGTTGTTAAGTGCCGTCGAGTCGATTCCAATTCATAGCAACCCTGTATAGGGTATCGGAGGAGTAGTTGGTGAGCATGAACCAACAACCTTGCAGTTCAAATGGCTTTGCAGTCTGACACATTAACCCACAATGCCGCACTAGGACTCCATTATAATGATACATAGATGTAATACAAAATATGTTTAATACATTTCTTTAAAGATGTTTTATTTTATTTTTCTTTTAGTGCTATTTGTTAGTATTGATGCAATTATTTAAATCAAGTACAATTCAAGTGCTGTTGAGTAAATTGTATATATCAATATTCTATCCCCCTCAAGTGTCTCAGATCTTGCCACTCTCCCCATTTAGTCACAAAATGGAGTCTATACCTCTGTATAAACACAAACAGTTTGCAAGGAGACAAAAATCTAAGGATCTTTCCTAGATGACTGAATGCTCAGCTTCTAAGGAAAAGGTTGGCAGTTCCAAACCATATAGCAGCTCTGTGGGAGAAAAGGCCTCACTATGTGCTCCCGTGGATTGTATCCCTATGGAATCTTATGGAACCGCTCTGCTCTGTGACAGGAGGTTGTTATGAGTTGGAAATCTACTTAACAAAGACAATATCCTGCATCTTACTTTGGTCCCTACTGAGACCTCATAAAGTACTAGCAGTCATCTAAGGCGCAACTATTGATCACTCCGTATCTAGTGAAAAGAAGAGTGATACAAAATTGAAGGCATATGGGTCAATGGAACACAGAGCCACCTATCTCCAGGACCCTGAGACCAGAAGAGCTAGATGATGACAGTCTACCGCTACCAAGAGCTCAGGAAAGGATCACTTTCCACTAAAAGTGGAAAGAAAATGTGGAAGAAAATTAAAAATCCTTGAAAAACAAACAAAAAGTAGGTTAATTCAGCAAATAGATCCTGTTGTTGTTATTAAGTTCCAACTCATAGTGACCCTATCTAGGGTTTTAGAGGAGTGCCTACTGGGTTTTAACTGTCAACCTTGTGGAACAAACTGACCTTGCTGTTCAGTGCATTATTTGTAAAACCACACCAGGAGTTCAAATAGATACCGGTGGCCTTAAAATGACCTTCAGATCTAGAAATGAACCCACCCATATACTCAATTTTCAGTAAAGAAGTAGGTCTATAACAGAAACAATGTACTTACACTAATTAAATATTCTCTTTTTTCCTTGGCTGATTTTTGGGATAAATTTGACAATAAAAGATGAAAAATGATCGCTAGCTATTACCTCCAATACTCAAGTGGCACACACACTTTAGAATAATCAATCATTTGAGATCAAAAGGGTGGCATTCACCCAAGGGCAAAATTCAGTCGGGTTAGAAAAGAAGGAATGGAAACAGGAAACAAAGGGAAAAGTGGGAAATGTGTTGTTGCAACTTGGCAATTGAAGTCAACGTGGTGAAATAAAGTGCGTATGAATCTCTGAAGGGAAAGTTCATCTGTTCTTTAAACCATCTCCCACTTCACAATAAAATGTGCCTGTGTATGTGTGCATGTTTATATGTAAATCATAAATATATGGCTTCAGAGACATATGCACGAGACTGATTTGAGAATGCACACATGATACAGAACACCCCACAAAAATAATTTACATAAGATGAAAGTTTTCAATTTTATGCTTTGAGTGTATATATAAATGTGTGTGAGTGTGTGCAAGTACATGTGTATATGGATGTTTGAATGGGGTAGCAGTCAGAGGAACGAACTATTAACTGTGGATTCAAGGGATCTAACTTGAGTATAAAATCATAGATTAACTAATCAGCATAAAATCAAGTTTTTTGTGTGACTATGTTATAATTAATTTAGACAGTGAAGAATATTCTCAAGATTACATGGCCTGATTTAAAAAAAAAAATTGTATAAACATTATTCAAATATAATATTTGTTGTAGTTCTCATCCCAGTTTTGATTTTATTTACTGACTTTCTGAACTGGATTAAGAATATATTAGAAAGAAACATTAATTTGAGATAACAGAGAACTGGATTTCCTTGAATGCTTTGAGAAATGGCAGTTTAATTATTTAAAAATTGCAATGGTATGTGATGTTTTGAAGGCTCACACAGAGATTTTTCTGTACAATCTACTTAGGATTTATAACACTGAGTGTATTTTTCCCCAAGACTAAAGACATAAGCATTTTACTATTCTGTGTATTGGGGGTGTCTTTCTGGAAACTTGATGATTTTTCTTCATTAAACAATAGAATCAAAGACTATACTAATGTGTAGAAATTAAACATTTTAAATGTTTTACTTTGAAATGACAAAAAGATCTCTAGCAAGAGTACAATGAGAAATCTGTTTGTGATTTTCATTGTACTCTTGCCAGAGATCATTTTCTCTTAGCTACTTTTGCTGAATTTGTTTTCCTTAAAGTAAAGTCATGAGTCCTGGTATGACACTGAATTGTAAGGTAGGTTTGAACAGTAAGGTTAGTGGCTCAAATTCACCAGCCGCTCCTTAGAAACCCTATACAAGGTTGTGGAATCGACACAATAGCACCTAACAACAACAAAGCTAAGTTAGAATTCCTGTTGGCACAATAGTTAAGCAGTTGATTGCTAACTGCAAGATTTATAGTTCATATCTACCTGTTGCTTCATGGGAGAAAGATGTGGCAATTTGCTTTCATAAATATTTTCATCCTTGGGAACCAAACAGGGTAGTTCGACTTTGTTCTACAGGGTCTCTTTCAATTGGTATCAATGCAACAGCAGTGCATTGCAGTTTGGTTCATTTTTTTTTTAATCAAAGTAGTTACACTAATGACATAGTCTTTTACATTTTTTGTCTGATTCTTTGGGATAAATTAGACAAAAAACATGAAAAATGACCACTAGCTGTTACCTCCCACACTCAACATTACTTCCCTTATTCTAGCTTCTTTCATTCAACATAGAAGGTAAATATACATTCATATTTCTGTCCCTTCAATTACGTTACCTTCATTTTTCTATTCTTTCATTGTGTGAATCTCCACAGATCCCTTATCTATTCTTATGTTGATGGAGAGATATTTCAACTGTCCTCAGTTTCATTGAATTTATGAATAAAGCAGTTATAAGCATTCTTGTATAGATTTTAGACTTGTTTTCATTTTTATATGGTAAATAATTTACTTAAAGTAGGATTACTGGGTCAGAGAGTAGACAGCTTTTTAAGAAATTGCTAAACTGGTCTCCAAAGTGGTTATAACAATTACACTGTCCTCAACTTCAAAAATAGCTTCTTTTAGCAGCACAAGGGTAGTCCCTTTGAGGAGTAAGTTAAAGACCTTCTAAATGTCCAACTTTTCTAAAGTGCTGTGGTAGTGTTAGTTGTGTGCCACCAAGTCAGTTCTGACTCATAGCAACCCTGTATAGGGTTCCCAAGGCTGTAAGTCTTTGTGGGAGCAGAAAGCCTCATCATTCTCCCACAGATCAGCTTTAGGTCAGCAGTTCAGCTGATAATTCACTATGCTGCCAGGGCTCCCTAATCCTATTAGCAGCCACTATTCTTCCCCTCAACATTTTCCCCCATGTCTCAGGGTTCTGCAATTTGCTGCAACATCTCACAAAACTCAGGAATGTGAAGACTGGCAGTCCCCAAATCTGCAGTTCAAATTTCAATCTGTGTGATTCTCCTCACACAATCCAAATTAGGCGGTTAACTCACAAGGCTATGGAAACTGGAGAATCAGTACAGGTCACTAGTCATCACTAAGATGGTAATACTCAGCAGAATGGTGAAATTTACAAAGATCTTCATTAGATTTTTAAGGAATCCTGGTGTGGCACTGTAGGATAAGCACTAGATCACAAGTTTGGTTTGAACCACAAGGTCGGCAGTTCAAACTCACCCAATGCTCCTTGGAAACCCTATACAGGGTTTCTATGAGTCAGAACTGACTAGACAGCACTCACCAACAGCAACAACAACCACAATTAACCCTGATGAAAATGACCCACAAGTGAACCATAATCCTTTCAGCATCTTCCCCTACCTTCTCTTGCCTAGATCCATCAGGAAAGACATAGAAGAGACATATTAAATAATTCACTGCATTGCAGGCCATACCTTGCATCACTTAGCCATTGTCCTTTCATACATGAAAGATTACAGCTCCCTTCCCAATCATGTTACTAGTCCCAAACAGTCAATTACAATTTTTCCTTCAGTATTGTGCAGAGACCTAAGGGCGAGGTTACTCAGGTACTAATCATTTATGTGTGCTGTAGGTGTCCATTTGATCTGGACAGGTTCCTCAAAAGTTTCTCTCATCTACATCCTTCCTGGCCCCAGACAAAATTTAACTAAGACATTACTCTCATGTTAGTTCTGTCTCTCCTGAGGTACCAGCACAGTGTTAGGTTTTCTCCACTGCATAACCCATCTCTCCATTCCTTGAACATAAGCTATTATTTCTCCTTACTTCCATTTGTCATTTATTTTTACTTATACTTTTTCAACTTGAGAAAGGGCATCCAGTTCAGCTGCTATGCCAGTTTAGATTGTTGGTAACCAAACCAGTCTAGTAAGTGCATTCTCATCAGTCTACTCACATTGATGTTGAGTAGCATTACATAAGCACTGGTGAGAATAAGCACTGGGCTACTAATCTCAAGGTGGGAGTTCAAACCTACCAGCTGCTTTTGGAAACTGTATACAGGGTTTCTATGAGTCAGAACTGACTTGATGGAACACAACTTCAACAACAGGATTATATAGGTACAAAACTAGTGGATTAATTTAACCGTGAGGCAAAATGGTTCTGCTGTTGTTAAGGGACTTTGAATGGTTCTGCCTTACAGAGACCCTTTACTGGGTTTCTGAGGAGCAGGTTGGGAGTTTGAACCGCTGACCATGCAATTCGAATGGACTTGCAGTCTACTGCTTATCCTACAGTGCCACACCAGGACTATTCATTGTCAATTCCAGTTTTGCCAGGAAGAGGGAAGGTACAGTCCATCCCATGAAGCCCAGGGGAATTCTTACTTGTAGGTTCAGAGGAATAGTAACAGTTTCTTGCTGAGAAATCATTCACGTTCTGGTTGATCATCCAGCTTCATCCCTGGTCTTGGGATTGTAGCATCAGTTGGAAAAAAATCAATTTCAGGTGCTGTGGAGAAGAACAGTACAGTATTACCAGGATCCCATCCATTATCTCTTCCCCAGATCTGTCTGAGGAACACAGAACTCTATCCAGCCAATGATTCTCCCTTCACACCTTTCATGCTGAGTCTGAGTACATACTTATAAAGGTTTGTGAGCTTTCATGTCTCTGTCTCCTGGACCCCATTTTAAATAAAAAATATTCAAATTGCCCATTCCATTCTCTCTCAAACTATTAATATGAGGATGTTACGCAACATAGGTATATCCATTTGGTATGATGCGTCTTGCCCTATTGCTGCACCCTGTAAAATTTGTCCCTTATCTCGAGAAAATATAACTTAGTGTCCCAAACTGTAAGTTTTTACTGCTCCATATTCTCAACTTTTTAGTGCTTTCAGTCTTTTAAACTTTTAGCCATTCTCAGGGCTATAAAGAGGAATCTTAGTGTAGTCAGTGATCTGACTTTTAATCAATTAGCTATGAATCATTTGGATTACATTGAACAATACAAACCACAATATATTCAGAAAGATGGCAGTCGGGTTACAAGGCATGGAAAAATTTCAGTAGAATACTGAAAAAAGCAACAAAAGGTTCAACAGAAAGGAACAAAAACAAAATGATAGTTAGAGAGAATGAGCGACAAAAGTTCAAATTGAGCTTCTCTTGCTCACATTAAAATGGAAATTTCTTTCAGATCAAATCTCATGAGGATAGCTTAACTGAATGAAGCCCAGATCATTTTAATTTGACCCTAAAATTTAGTTTTCTTTTCTTTTTTTAGATGTTTGTCCTCAGGGCTTCTGTCAAAAATCCTGACTGTGATACAGCCAAGAGAAGGAAATAGAAGCGACAGGTACAACAGGTGAAGAGAATGACTCTATGAGTGAAATCCTCCAGGGGCCAATTATCAGTTGCAAAACTGAAGAAGTCAGATTCATTTCTGACTTCAGACACTCTATTTTCAATTTATTTGCTGTCATATTGCCAGTATTAAGAAAACAAATATTCTATCTACAATTTCAATTAAGAATTTTACTGACAATGTTACCTTATATATTAATTTATTCATCACCTATATTGACTATACATAATTGTAATGTTTATCCATTACCTACAGTCTACTTTATTATTATTATTATTATTAAAAAGCCAACTAAATAAATGTTATGCTTTTGAACATTATATAAGATAACCTGAACCAGAATTTACTTTTCAAGAAAGAAGGAAAAGAAAGTAAAACTCTAGATAGAATTTATGTATATGTGCTTCAAAAGTTCATGTGAAAGATATCATTATATCTTACATCCAGTTTTCTGTGGCCTTTCAGAATTTGTTAATATTCAAATACTCAGATACTCAACAAAAACAACTGCTACACCAATTTCAAAATAGGCAAAGATCTGTTGTTTTTATGGTTGTTTAGTCGGTTCTGATTCATAGTGACCCTACATAAAGTTTCTGAGGAGTGGCTGGGGAGTTTGAACCACCAACCTTGTGGTTCAAACCGACCTTGAAGTCTAATGCATTACCCTACAATGCCACATCAGGATTCCTAGCAAATGACTAGAATAGACTTTTCACCAAAACAAATATGCAAATTAACATATAAAATGGCACTCAACATCATTAGCTGTTGTTATTGTTAAGTGCTGTGGAGTGGGTTCTGACTCATAGTGACTCTGTATAGGGTTTCAGAGGAGTGGCTGGTGACCTTGCAGCCCTGAGCATTAACCCACAGCACCACACATAAGCCACTGTGGATATGCAAATTAAAAATCACAGTGAGATCAGTTTCACCCTAAGATGACTATTGTCAGGAAAAGGGTATATAACAAGTGTTAACAGGAATGTGAAGATATTGGAACCCTCATACTTCATTGTTGGGAATGTAATATGCTGTACCAGCTGTGAAAACATTTGAAGTTCTCCAAAAGTGAAACATAGAATTAACATACTATTGTTGTTGTTGTTGCTGTTGTTTTTGTTAAGTACTGTCCAGTGTGTTCCAACTCAGAGAGCCTGAATGGAGTTTCTGAGGAACTGTGGTTAGCAGTCCATTGCTTATCCTATAGTATCACACCAGAATTATCATCTGTTGTTAGGTGCCAGTGAGTGAGTTCTGACTCATAGCAACTTGATGCACAAAAGAATGAAACACTGCCTGGTCCTGTGTTGTCCTAACAATCATTGTTATGCTTGAGTACAATGCTGCTGCCACTGTACCAAACCATCTTATTAGGGGTCTTCCTCTTTTTCACTGACCTTGCACTTCACTTAGTATAATATCCTTCTCCAGGGATTAGTACCTCCTGACAAAAAAGCTGAAGTATGGCAGATGATATTGTGCCATCCTGGCTTCTAAGGAGCGTTCTGGGTGTGCTTCTTCCGGGTGTGCTTCTTCCAACACAAATTTGTTTTTCTTCTTGCAGTTCATGGTACTTTTAATATTCTTCTCTAATACCATAATTTAGATGCATCAATTCTCCCAAAGTCCTCCTTATTCACTGTCCAACTTTCAAAAGCATATTAGGCTATTGAAAATACCAAGGCTTGGGTTAGGGGGCAACTTACTCCTCAAACTGGCATCTTTGCTCTGTAGCACTTTAAAGGGGTATTGTACAGCAGATTTGCTTAATGTGATACATTATTTGATTTCTTGACTGTTGCTTTCATAAATGTTAGTAGTGGATGCAAGCAAAATTAGGGCTTTGACAACATCAATCTTTTCTTTATTTATCATGATGTTATTTATTGATCCAGTGGTGCAAATTTTTGATAGCTTTGCATTGAGGTGGAAATCAAATTTAGGGCTGTATTTTAAGTTCTCATCACTTTCAGCAAGGAGGTTCTATCATCTGCATATCACAGGTTGCTAATAAGTTTTCCTCCCATCCTGATGTCTTCCTATAACTTTGATTATTTGTTTAGGGTACAATTATTTGTTTAGGGTGCAAATTAATTAAGTATGGTGAAAGAAAACAACAATGGTGCACATCTCTCCCTATTTTAATTGATTAGTGTTCCCTTGTTCTCTTTGAATGACTGCATTTTGGTCTATGAACAGGTTCCTCATGAGCATAATTATTTTAGGATAGTCATTCTCTACAGTGTTGTCTATAGCTTCCAAACAATCAAAAGCCATTGCCTAGCAAATAAAGCACAAATAAACACTTTTCTGGTATTCTGTGCTTTCAGCCATAATCCATCTTTGGTCAGCAATGATATGCCTCATTCCATATCCACATCTGAATTTGACTTTAACCACTAGATGCTTCTTGTCACTGCATTGTTGCAGCTGTTTTGAATTTTCTTTAGGAAAATTTTACTTGCATGTGACGTTAATGATATTGTCTGATGATTTCCCCATTCCATCCGGACACCTCTCTTTGGAATGGGCACAAATATGGATTTCTTCCAATCAGGTAGCCAAGTAGCTACCTTCCAAATTTCTTGGCACAGACGAGTAAGAGCCACCAGTGCTTCATCAGTTTGTTGAAAGATTTCAATTTATATTCTGTTAGGTCCTGGAAACTTGTTCTTTGCCTTTGCCTTGGACTTCTTCCTTCAGTACCACTGGCTGTTGATTAAATGCTATCTCTCAAAATGGTTGAACATCCTCCACTTCTTTTTGGTACAGTGACTCTATGCATTCTTTCCATCTTTTTTTAGACGCTAACCGCATAATTTAATATTTTGCTCATGGACTCCTTCAATATTGGAAATAAAGCCTTGAATTTTTTCTTCAGTGCCCTCAGCTTGAGAAATGCTGAGCATATTCTTTTTTTTTTTTTTTTTTGGTTTCCTAACTCCAGGTTTTTTCCATTTTTTTTTTTTTTTTTTTTTTGGTTTCCTAACTCCAGGTCTTTGCATGTTTCATTATCATACTTATCTTTGCCCTCTTGAACCGCTTTTTGAAATTTTCTGTTCAACTCTTTTACTTCCTCCTTTTTCCATTAGTTTTAGCATCTCTATATTGGAGAGCAAGTGTCAATGTCTCCTCTGACATCCATTTTGGTCTTTTCCTTTTTTCTTGTTTTCTTAATGACCTTTTGCTCTCTTGTTGTATGATATTTTTATGTCGTCCCCAATTTTTTTTTTTTCTTTAGTTATTAGTGTCTAATGCACAAAACCTGTTCTTGGGACGATCTCTAAGTAAGGGAAAATACGAATTACCGTATGATCCAGAAATTATAGAAATTACAACCTCAGTATGTTGCTTTGGTTGTTAAAACATGGGCATATTTGTGCCCTGTGTGCAACAGAATGAAACACACTGGCCAGTCCTGCATCATCCTCATACAATTGTTGGTATGTTTGAATCCATTGTTGCAGCCAGTGTGTTAGTTCATTTCACTGTAGTTGGATCTCTTTTTTGTTGATGCACTACTTTGCCTAGAATGATGTCCCTTTCCTGGGACTGGTCTCTCCTGATAAAATGTCTAAAGGACTTGAGACAAAGTCTCACTATTCTCTTAAAAGAGGCATTCTGGCTACATTTGGAAGACTTATAAGTTGCTCTTTTAGCAATACATAATGCTTTTTAATAATCTTCATTAACACCAGAATTCAATTCTTCACAGTTCTCCCTTATTCATTGTTCAGCATTCATATGCATATTGAAATTGCCATGGACTGAATCAGGTGAATCAAACTGATATGTTTTCTCTTTAACACTTTAAAGAGACCGTTTTCAGCAAATTAGTCACATGGTTTGTGGATCCAAGTAATATAAAATCTTGAGACTTCACTCTTTTCTCTGTTTATTATGATGTTGTTTATTGGTCCAATTTTGAGTATTACTATTTTCTTTACATTGAGTTGTAATCCATACTGAAGGCTATATTCTTTGATCATCATGAGTAAGTACTCCATGTCCTCTTAAATTTCAGGAAGCATGCATGTGTCATCGTCTGATGTCAGATTATAAATTTCTTCCAATCCTCATGCCACATTCTTTTTCTTATAGTCCAGATTCTCCTATTATTTATTCAGCATATAGGTTAAATAATTATGGTGAAAAGATGCAACTGATGCACATTTTAACTTATTTTAAGCCATGCAGTATCCTCTTGTTCTGTTCAGATTACCTTCTCTTGGTCTATGTGCAGGTTCCACATGAGCACAATTAAGTGTTCTGGAATTCCCATTATTTGAAATGTTATCTATAGTTTATGATCCACACAGTTTAATTCCATTGCATAGTTAGTAAAACACAAGTAGGTATCTTTTTGGCATTCTTAACTTTCTGACAAGATCCATCTGACATCAGCAATGATAGCCCTAACTCCATGTTCTCTCCCGAATCTGAGTTTCAATTCTGGCAGCTCCTTGTCAATGTCCTGCTGTAACTCTGTTTTTTTCTTTAGTAGATTTTTACTTCTTGTGATACTAATGATATCACCTTGAAAATTTTTGCATTTTCTGGGGTCATCTTTCTTTGGAATGGTCACAAATATAGATCTTTTCCAATAGGTTGGTTAGGTAACTAACTATCTGTCTTCCAAATTTCTTGACATAAACTTGTGAGTATGTCCAAGTTTATGCTGCCTCAGTTCTTTGAAACACTTCTAATGGCATTTTGTCAGTTCCCAGAGCCTTGTAACTAATGACTTCAGTATAACTTCAACACATGCTTTCAATGCTATTGATTCTTTACTACCTCCTGAAATAGTTGAATATAAACTAATTATTTTTGGTTCAGTGACTCTTTGTATTCCTTTTATCTTTTTTTGATGCTTCCTACATCATTCAATGTTTTAGGTATAGAATCCTTCAATATTACTCAAAGCATGAATATTTCTTTCAGGTTGAGATACTGGTACCCTCTTTTGGTTTTCTAGCTCCAGATCTTTGCATATTTCATTATGATATTTTATTTGTGTACTCAAGCTGTTCTTCTAAATGTTCGGTTCAGCTCTTTTCTTTTATCATTACTACCATTCACTTTAGGTACATTACATTACAGAATGTTTGAAATATGTATGAATCTAAGAAAATAGATTCTAAAAAA
>NW_006408771.1:2553796-2570343 GCF_000296735.1 Chrysochloris asiatica | reverse complement strand
TGGTGGGCAGGAGCAGACTTGCAGAATGTGCCCTCTGGAGATGTAAATTATTATAAATGCCTGAGTGGGGAAAAGAGTTTCAGCCTCGAAAACCCTATGTAGGGTCACTAAGAGTTGGAAAAGACTCCACAGCATACCAGCACCACCAGCACCATAAGGAACATATGTGATGCATCAGATTCGAATCACCAAAAACCAGAAAAGTTGTGTGGATGGACATCAAGAACATCATATAGGAAGAAATCAAAAGGTGATTAAAAAGACCAAAAAAAAAAAAAAAAAAAAAAAAAAAAAAGATGTAAAAAGAGACTCTGAAACCAGCCCTCCAGTGCAGAGAAGCTAAAGCAAATGGAAGAAATGAGGCATAAAATAAACAGAAATTTTCAAAGGGCAGCTCAAGAATTCAAAGTATAGTATTATAATGAAATGTACAAAGACTCAGAGTTAAATACCAAAAGGGAAGAATTCATTCAGCATTTTGTCAAGATGACAGAACTGAAGAAAACAATCAAGCCTCCAAATGCAATTTGGAAGGATTCTATGAACAAAATATGAAACGATGGAGAAAGCAACAAAAAAAAAAAGATGGAAGAAATAGAGTTACTGTACCAAAATGAAATGGCCAATGTTCAGCCATTATATAAGGTATCATATATCAAGAACCAACAGCAGTGAAGGAAGAAGCCCAAACTGCACTGAATGCGTTGGCAAAATACAATACTCTGAGAACTGATGGAATACAAACTAATGGCAAAATACAATACTCTGAGAAACTGATGGAATGAATTCTTTCAGCAAACAGATGCATTACTGCAGACACTCACTCATCAATACCAAAAAAATTTGGAAGATAGTTACTTGGCCAACAGATCAGAGGAAATCCATATTTATGCCCATTCCAAAAATAGGTGACCTAACAAATTGTATGAATCACTGAACAGTATCGTAATATCATATGCAAGAAATTTTTTTCTGAAAATGATTGAAAAATGGCTGTAGCAACATATCCACGGGGAGCTTCCATAGGTTCATACAAGATATAGATGAGGACATGGAATGAGGGATATTATTGCTGACGTTACATGGATCTTGGCTTTAATCAGAGAATACTAATAAGATATTTACTTTTGCTTTGTTGATTATGCAAAGTCTTTAACTATGTGGATCTTAATAACATTGCACAAAAAAAAAAAGGGGGGGTGTGTGTATTCAAGAACAATTAATTGTGCTCTTGAGGAACCTGTACAACACAGACCAAGATGCAGTTGTTCAAACTGAACCAGGAGAATACAGAATGTTTTAAAATCAGGAAAGGTATACACCAGTGTTGTAGCCATTCACCATGCCCATCCAATCTGTATAAGCAAATAATCTGAGACACTCGATTTGAGGAAGAGAATGTGGCATCAGGAAGACTTATTAGTAACCTGCTGTATGCATAATACAACATTACATGACAAATTCTAAAGGGACTTAAAATAATTATTGATGATGATCAAAGACCACAGCCTTCAGTATGGATTGCATTTCAATATAAATAAATAAATCATCTTCACAGCAAACCCAGTAAATAACATGATGACACATGGAGAAAAGACTGAAGTTGTTAAAGATTTTATTTTGCTTGGATCCACTATCAACACTCATGGAATGAGCAGTCAAAAACCAAACAATGGATTGCATTCAACAAATCTTCTGCACAAGACTTCTTTAAAGTGTTTAAGAGCAAAGATGTCAATTTGACGACTAGCATGTACCCAACTCAAGCCGTGGTATTTTCAATAGCCTCATAAGCATGTAAAGGTTGGACAATGAATAAGGAAGATAAAAGATGAATTGATGCATTTATGAGTATTGATGAGTTATGGTGCTGGAAAAAAGTTTTTTTAAATACCACTGACTTCTAGAAGAACAAACAAACAAAAACAGTAGAAAAACCACCAGAATTCTCCTTGAAACCAGGATGATGAGACTCCATCTCTTATACTGCTATTCTTAAGTTTTATTCATATTATCAGGGGAAACCAGTGCCTGGAGAGAGACATCATGCTTGGTAAAGTGGAGGGTTAGCAAAAAAGGAAGAAGACACTAATGCGATGGATTGGCACAGAGGAAGAAGCAATGGGCTCAAGTGTAACAAGAATTTTGAGGATGGTGTAAGACTGGGCAATGTTTCATTCTGTTGTGCATGGGGTCACTATAAGTCAGAGACAACTGGATGGCACCTAACATTAACAATGAACTCTACTTTCAAGAGCAATTTCAGAGTCTCTTCAGACATCCATTTTGGTCTTTTCTTCCCTTACTTTTTAATGATGTTTAGCCATTTCCATGTATGATGTTTTTATGTTATCCCATAACTATTTTGTTCTTGGGCCATTATATCAAAGCAGTTATTGAAATGTTTTTTGTTTTTTGTTTTTTAATTTAGATGAGATACACTCAAAATCATATTGTGGTTCTCTTGGACTTGTTTTTAATTTTCTCCAACTTCAGTCGGAACTTGTATTTGAACAATTGATGGTCTGTTTCTGTTTATCTTTGGCCTCCTTTTGTACTATGATATTGACTTTTTCCTTCATTTTTTCCCCACAGAATTAGTCAATATGATTCCTATGTGTTCTATATGGCAAGGTCCAACTGAATTTTTGCTGTCTATCTTGTTGAAAAAAGGTATTTCCAATGAATGAGTCTCGGACTTGTAGATTTAAATAACAGTTGTATTAATTGGTCTAACTTATAGTTGTATAGATATGCTATCAAAGCCAGCTTTGTACTTAAAAACAGATCTTCAAATGTTCTCATTGATGATGAAGTGACATCAATGATTCCTATTGAATTTATGATTTGCAGCATAGTACACCATAAGATCGTCTGATTTACAGTGGCCAAGACTTGTCTGTCTCAATGCTAATAAACAGAGTATCAATCTTTATGTGTTCGATTTCATTTTTGATGGCTTACACATTTCCTAGATTCATACTTCTTACATTACATTTTAAAATTATTAACGGATATTTTCATCTGTTTCTTTTCATTTTGACTTGTGACATCAGAAAATGAAGGCCCTGGACCTTCTTTGAGGTTGATTCTTCTTTGAGGAGACAACTCATCCCTAGTTGTGTTTTGAGGGGCTCATCTTCCAGCACTAGTTCAGACTAGTTTCATTGCTATTCATATGGTGTTCAGTGGTTAATTACTAGAAGTAGACTTCCTTTTCCTTTTGTTAGTCTATTGTTAGTTTAGAAAGGAAGCTGAATGCATCAACCATGGGTGACACTACTGGTACACGAAACACTGAACACTGTCAGCATAGCTTCCTGTATCACAACAAGCAAGCTACCACAGTAAAACAAAACAAAACAAAACAAAACACCTAGGTATATACCCAAGTGGGGACTCCTAGGTATATACCCAAATCACTGGAAACAGGTACCCCAACAGATACTGTTTTGAACACCAATATTCACTGCAGCATGATTCCCGATTGCTAAATCTGGAAACAACCTAAGGGTCCATTAACAGAATAATTGATAAAGAAATCATGAATACACATCAACTACAGGATTATTGTTGTTAAGTGCCATTGAGTTGGCTCATCACTCATAAAAGGAAATAAAGGTCTGATACATTTAGTGACATGAATGACCTTTAAAAATCTAATGTTAAGTAAGTTAAGTAATGTTAAGTAGTCAAACACTGAAGGACAGATATTACATAAACTTATTTATATGAGATAAATAGATCAGACATATGCATAGAGACAAGTATTTACTAGTCTGTCATTATACTTATGTACAGCTTAGGTGGCTGCAATTCATAGTGAGCCTGTGTCTAGCTGGATGAAATACTGCCCAATCATGTGCCATCATCAAAATCGTAGCTTATTTGAGCCTATGTTTCAGCCATTTTTCCAATTAATCTTTTTACGTGTCATCCTCTTTTTCACTGACTACGCATGATGTCCTTTTCCAGGGACCAGACACACATTATGACATGGCCAAAGTACATGGGGGGAACTCTTTCCATACTCATTATTTTAAAAACATTTTACTGTAAATTGAATGAAGGTATACAAAATAGATCGGTTTTCCATTCACAAATTCCTAAACATTATGTTTCATCTTATTGACTGAAATGCCCACAATGTAGCATGATTTATTTCACTTTCTCCATATTCCTCGATTGTCATCCTTACTTAGAAGGAGTATTCTGGCTGTACATCTCTCAAGACAGGCTTGCTTGTTCTTCTAGCATCCATGTCATATTCAACATTCTTCACTGAGGATCAACTGGTAGGTTTGAACTAAAAACTGTTCAGTAAGCAGTCCTAAGCTTATCCTACAGTGTCACACTATCACTGTTGTTGTTTTTGTTGTTAGTTGCCATCACACCAGGTCTAACATATACCAAGTATTTGCACAACAGAGCCATCTTTACAGCCATTGATACGCTTGAGCACATTGCTGCTATGACTGTACCAATCTATCTCATTGAGAACCTTTCTCTTTACGGCTGACCATCCACTTTACCTTCTCCATGGACTGGTCCCTCCTGATATATTTGAAGTAATAAGGACAAAATTTCATCATCCTGACTTTTTAAAAATAAATTATAAGCTTTATTGTGAATTGAGTGTTAGTTTAAATGGGAGAGCATCAGCTTTACATTCATTCTATCGTATTTTATTTCATTGCAATGATTTCAATCCCATCCATACATCATCATTCAAAAGCATTTCCTTCCAATCCCTCTGTTATTTTTTTGCTTTTGTTTTTTTTAGTTGTACACCGAAGCACTTAGGAATATATAACCACTCAAACAACCAAAGTTACTATGCTTACTTTTAAGGCACATTCTAGTTGTACTCCCAACACAGATTTGTTTGTTCTTTTAGCAGTCAATGGTACTTTCAACATTCTTTTCCAATACCATAACTCATATCCATCAATTCTTCTATATTCTTCTTTATTCATTGTCCAACTTTCATACGCATATTTGGTTGGTGATGTTGTTAAGTGCCGTCCATTCAGTTCTGACTTAAAACAACATTGTATTGGGTTTCTAAGGAGCAGATGGTGAGTTTGAACTACTGACCTTGCAGTTCAAACCAAACTTGCAGTAGAGTGCTTACCGTACATTGTCACACCAGTACACACATGCATATGAGGCTATTAAAAATATGTTGGCTTGAGTCAGGCACACCTTAATCTTCAAATTGACATCTTTGCTCTTAAGACTTTAAAGAGAGCTTGGAAAGCAGATTTGTCTAATGCAATACATTGTTACATTTCTTGACTGCTTCTTCCATTTGTGTTGATAGTGGATTCAAGCAAAATGAAGTCTTTGCAAATCTCAACCTTTTATACATTTATCATGATTTTATTTGCTGGTCCAGTGGTGAATATTTTTGTTTCCTTTACATTGAAGCACAACCGATACAGAAGGCTGTGGTCTTTGGTATTCAACAATAAGTATTTTAAGTATCCTTCAAATACAGCAAGCACGTTTGTGTCATCTGCATATTACAAGCTAATAATGAGCCTCACGCCAATCCTGATGCCACGTTCTTCATATAATCCAGCTTCTCCGATTATCTGCTCAGCATACATATTGAATAAGTAAAGTGAGAGAATACAACACTGGCGTACACCTTTCATGACTGTAAACCATTTAGTGTTCCCTTGTTCTGTCTCTTAAGTCTATGTACAGGTTCTTCATGAGTATAATTAAGTGTTCTGCAATACTCATTCTTTGGAATATTATCCACAGCTTCTTATGATCCACACAGTTAAAAGACTTTGCATAGTCTACAAAGCACAGGTAAACAGTTTTCGGTACTCTCAGTTTCAGCCAAGATTAATATTACATCAGAAATGATATCCCTATTTCCCCATTCTTTTATGGATCTGGCTTGAACCTCTGGCAGTTCCCAGCTGATGTACAGTTGCAGCCAAATTACCTTCATCAAATTTTTTCAGATAGAATTCTACAAAATCAATGACTTGTTCATTTCAAATACCTTCTTTAGACAGCATAAGAGATGACTATACACATGGACCTTCCCAGAGGCATACAAAAAAAATCAAATTGACTACATCTTTGGAAAGTGACAATGGAAAAGCTCCATATCATCAGTCAAAACAAGGCCAGGGGCAGACTGTGGAACAGACCGGTCAATTACTCATATGCAAATTCAAACTGAAACTGAAGAAAATGAAAACATGTCCACAAGAGCCAAAATATGACCTTGAATATATTCCACCTGAATTTAGAGATCGTCTCAAAAACATATTTGATACATTAAACTCTAAAGACTGAAGACCAGAATAATTGTGGGATGACATCAAGAACATCATAAAGAAAGAAAGCAAGAGGTCATTAAGAAGAGAAGATAGAAGGAAAAGGTCAAAATGGATGTCAGAAGAGAAACTGAAAATTGTTGTCCAGTATAGAGATGCTAATGCAAATGGAAGAAATGAGGAGGTACAAGAGCTGAACAGAAATTTTCAAAGGTTAGCTCAAGAAGATAAAGTCAAATATTACAGCAAAATGTGGAAAGATCTGGAGTCAGAAAACCAAAAAGAAAGAATACGCTCAGCATTTCTCAATCTGGGGAAATTGAAGAAAAAATTCAAATTGTGACTTTCATTATTGAAGGATGATCTGGGCAAATTATTAAATGATGCAGAAAGCATCAAAAGAATATGGAAGCAATACACAGAGTCACTGTAGTAAAAGTGAATGGTTGATGTTCAACTGTTTCAAGAGGTAGCACATGATCAAGAGCCAGTGATACTGAAGGAGGAAGCCCAAGGTGCATTGAAGGAATTGGCAAAGAACAAGGCACCAGGAATTGATGGAATAAAAATTGAAATCTTTTAAGAAAGTGAGGCAGCACAGGGGGCACTCACTCATCTAAGCCAAGAAATTTGGAAGAAAATTATCTGGCCAACTGAATGAAAGAAATCCATATTTGTGCCCATTCCAAAGAGAGGTGACCCAACGGAATGCAGAAATCATCGGACAATAACTTTGATATCCCATGTAAGGTTTTACTAAAGATAATACAGAAATGGCCACAAGCAAACATTAAAAGCTAAGTTACAGAGGTTCAAGACAGATTCAGAAGAGGCTATCGAAAGAGGAATATCATTGCTGATGTCCGATGGATCTTGACTAAAAGCAGAGATATCAGAAAGATGTTTACCTGTGCTTTATTGAATATGTAAAGGCTTTCGATTGTATGGATCATGACAAGCTATGGACAACATTGTGAAGTATGAGTATTCTGGAACACTTAATTGTGCTCATGAGGAATCTGTACTTGGACCAAGAGGCAGTTGGTTGAACAGAACATGGAAACACTGAATGGTTTAAAATTAAGAAAGGTGTGCAACAGGGTTGGATTCTTTAACCACACTTATTCAACCTGTATGCTGAGCAAATAATCCAAGAAGCTGGATTATATGAAGAAAAATGTGACATCAGGATTGGAGGAAGACTCATTAACAACCGGGAATATGCAGATGATATAACCTTGCTTGTTGAACGTGAAGAGGACTTAAAATAATTACTGTTGAAGATCAAAAGAATCTTTGGTATGGATTGCATCTCAATATAAAGAAAACAAAAATCCGCACCACTGGACCAATAAACAACATTCTTGTCACTGAAGAAAAGATTGAAGTTGTCAAGGACTTCATTCTTCTTGGATCAACTACCAACACTCACAGAAGCAGCAGTCAAGAAATCAAACGATGTACTGCATTAGGCAAATCTGCTGCACAAGACCTTTTTAAAGTGTTGAAGAGCAAAGATGTCAGCTTGAGGACTAAGGTGTGCCTGACCCAAGCCATGGTATTTTCAATAACCTCATATGCATGTGAAAGCTGGACAGTGAAGACTGTAGAATAATTGATGCTTCTGAGTTATGGTGTTGAAGGAGAATATTGAAAGTGCCATGGAATACCAAAAGAACAAACAGATCTGTGTTGGAAGAAGTGCAGACAGAGTGCTCCTTGGAGGCCAGGATGACCAAACTTCGTCTCTCATACTTGGGACATATTGTCAGGAGGGAAGAGTCACTGAAGAAGGATATCATGGTTGGTAATATGGAGGGTCAGAGAAAAAAAGGAAGACCCCCAGCAAGATGGATTGGCAAAGTGGAAACATCAATGGCTCAAGTGTGGCAACAGTAGTGAAGTTGGCCCAGGATCGGTCAGTTTCATTCTGCTGTGCATAAGGTCGCTATGGGTCTGTACTGACTCGATGGCACCTAACAACTACAACATCAATGCCTAGGATATGGATCTTTATGAGTTCCATTTCATTTTTGTCAACTTCTACTTTTCCAGATTAATATTTCATACAATCCATGTTCCAATTATTAATGGATGTTTGCAGCTATTTCTCTTCATTTAGAGTAGCACCCCATCAGCACATGTAGGTCCTGAAGACCACTTTATTTGCATCATCATGATCAACTCTATTTTGAGGAGGCAGCTCTTTTTCAGTTATATTTTTAATGCCTTCCAAACAGAGGGGATCATCTTCCAGGAATATATCTGACAATATTCTGGTACTAGTCATAATGTTTCAAGATTCAATATTTAGGTGCTGAGAGTGTTCCATTCCTATTCATAAGGTTTTCAATGGCTGAACAGTCAGAAGTAGTCCACCTCCCCTTCTTCCTAGTATGTCTTAGTCTAGAAGCTCAACTGAAACCATCAGTGACCCTGCTGGTATTTAATATATTACTGGCAAAACTTCTAGCATCATAGCAACACAAAAGCCACCATTTTGGGACAAACTGACAGATGAGCGGTGGACAGTTTTATAGTTAGTAATGCATTGTATTTATTTTAAAACCAATCTGAACTTTGCCAAAAATCTAGGACATAAGGTAAAAATGTAAGCAAATCATCATTATTAGAGGGAAAAAACCAAAATTTCAATGTTCCTATTTATTTGAAATATTGTTAAAAATAGAATAATAAAAAGAATCACAGCCTTTAAAATTATTTGTTTTGAATTGCTGATTTGAGGTTGTTTTAGGAAACAAATAACATCAATAATTAAAATCATTCCCCTTTACTAGACATATTATCATGTGTAAAAAAATTAAAAGCAGAATTCAAAATACTATATGAGTAACTGCATTCACAGACCCCTTTGAGAAGCTCACAGGAATATATTCATAATTACAGAAAGTAGAAAACAAACAAATTTAAATAAACATCTTTGTAATCACAAAGTCTATAATATATAAAGTCAAAATTTAGAAGGAGTTAATAATCATTTTTAAATACATGAAGTCAGATTAAGACAAACAGTTTCTAAGGCTTAAATACTGCAAGTAAGATTTATTTTAAATGACAACACCTAGACTTTAGCTCTCCAATGTCTGTCTCCTGACTTTTATGGATCGCAGGATATTAACAACAGATTAGTTATCTGTTTCTGTTTCATGATTTTTTTTTTTAAGTATGTGCAAAACGTTTGCATACATAATGACTTGATAAAGTGAAATACACTGGTGCTGGACAGATAACATTTTGTTCAAAGATGAATACATTAACCAGAAATGCAAAAGAACAGAACAACATTGCATTAGGGAGAAAATAATGTCGAACAAAGAAAGAAGAACAGCTGGTGTCTATGAAAAGAGTGCACATTTCTAAATAGATGGATATTGAATAAGACCTTCAAATATTTTAGCAAATACAGCTTTTTAGAAAAATAAATCAAATCTTGTAAGGTAAAAACATCTGAGAACAAGCACATTAAGTGAATTCTGATAAAAATGGTGAACTGAACATACAAATTTGTTTTGCTCCATCTCAAAACAGAGCAAAGAAATAAAATCCCATGCTTGTTGTTTTTGTCAAGTACAATTGAGTTGGTTCCTACTCATAGTGACCCTGTATAGGGTTTTCTGAGGAGCAGCTGGTGAATTGGAACCTGCCGACCTTGTGATTCAAACCTACCTTGCAGTCCAGTTCATTATCCCACAGAACCACATCAAGATCCCATACTAACAGCAGCATTTGAGTTTGAAATGAAAGATTTCCCAAAAAATCTTCACAAATAAAAAATTCCAAAGAATATCTAGCGAAATAATTGATAATACTATCACTCAAGGCACTGTGAAATTTCAAAAAATACAAAACAATTCACATTTAAACAACAATGAGAAATTAAAATGCACTTGAATTCCTAATTGAATACTGAAAGCTTAAAAGAGCAACAAAATAAAACAGGTCAAAACTATCTTTCAAATTTAGAAGGAAAAATATGTCAGCCTATAGTTATTTATCCAAAAAGATCATCAATTAAGTATGAAGACTGAATAAAGATATTTTCAGATATTGGATAATTCAAAAAACTTAATTTTCCTTTTTTTTTTTTTTTTTTTTAAAGGAGGATTTTTGAGACTGTATTGGGTCAAATGAGAAAGTAAAACAAAAATAAATAAGAAATGGCACATGGGAAAGTGGTAAAAATGAAACCCTATGGTGTTGGAAGAGAATATTGAAAGTGCCATGGGTTGCCAAAAGAACCAATAGATCCATTTTGGAAACAGTGCAGCCAGAGTGCTGTTTGGGGGCCAAGATGGCCAAACTTCATCTCTCATACTTCAGACATATTGTCAGGAGGGAACAGTCTCTGGAGAAGGATATCATGTTTGGTAAGGTAGAGGGTCATAGAAAAAGAGGAAGACCCCTCAACAAGATGGACTAGCCAAGTGGCAGCACTGATGGACTCAAGTGTGGCAACAGTAGTGAGGTTGGTCCAGGATTGGGCAGTGTTTCGTTCTGTTGTGCATAAGGTTGCTAAGGGTTGGTGCCAACTCAATGGCACCTGAAAACAAGTGAGACAAGTATATACTCTTCATAGAGTACAAGCACTCCAGATTGGAATTTTAAGTGTTGTCCTGTTGCTTCTCTGATAAAGCCTGCATAGGATTTCCAAAGAATGGGTGGTTAGTTTGAACTGATGACCTTGCAGCTAGCAGTCCAGTGCTGATACCTAAAGCTCCATACTAGGAGTCCTCTGAATATCATGGTGGTAGTTGTGTGCCATTGAGTCAGTTCCAATTCATAGAGACTATATAGGGTTTCAGATGCTGCTCGCTTGGAGTGATTGGTGGATTACAACTGCTGACCTATCATAAGTCACTACACCAGCAGAGCTCCACTGAACATCATGTTGCTGTTGTTAAGTGCTGTCCAGTGGGTTTCAACTCATAGCAACCCAATATAGGGTTTCCAAATAGTGCCTGGTGGGTTTGAACAGCCAACCTTGTGGCTAGCAGTCCATTGTTTATCTTAGTGCACCACACCAAGCTGATTGTGTCAACCCAAATCTGATATTCAGCTACATCACTCTACTAGCACTAGGGAAATTTGAGAAAGTAAGTGGAGATAAGAGTTTTACATTAATGGTTGTATCTCCACATGTAAACATAAAGCAACAAAAAAGCATAGTCCTCACTCTTCCAAATCGCACCTGTATATCTAAATACATTACCCTCCTTTGTGAGGACAAAACAGAAACATCCACAGTTCCTACTTTGCCTAAGATAGTCTGCTCTTGTGGTTCCAAGCTTGGCTTTGGAGACTTTAAATGTAGGTTTAAATTCCAGTTTAAACATCTTCTATCTTTGATAGGAATACTGGTGTGGCACTATAGGATAAGTATTGGGCTGTGAAGTCATCTGAATTGCAAAGTTAAAGGTTCAAACTCACCTGCCACTCCTTAGAAACCCTATACAGGGTCACTCTTAATCAGACCCAACTCAAGGACATTTAGCAACAATATCTTTACAGATTTTATCATCATCTCATCTGAGGTTCACCATAATATTATTATCCTTATAGTCTTAAGTTTAATTATGTGTGTCAATCTAAGGATGTTAGGAGATGTCAGGGACCCAGTAATCACTCTAATGTGAATTATTGTCAATAACAAGGGCTCAGAAAAAAAAAAAAAAAACAGAGCTAAAAACTTTTGCCAACAAGTATTTAAGATTCTGCTATTCAGTCTAAGAAAGCAATAATATAACTAATGAATCACACTCACATACAGGAAAGAGATTGTCCAATAGGCATTGAGCAATAGGGCATGAAAATGTATTTTTAGGATAAATTCATTTTTAAATAAAAATATTAAATATTCTACATTTTTAATTAAACTATTGTCAGTGAATGTAAAAATACTTAAACATAAAACAAAAATTTGTGATGTGGCCAACATTAGGAAACTGCTCCTGCACAAAAGTAAACTTTGATATTTTGACAATATAAAATAAATATTACAGAATATTAAGAGACATAAAACAAACTATGAAAATATTTATTCTCTTCTAATCGTCATAAATTACAAAACTATGTTTTATCCAGTTGTCTTTAATGCAATATTTTTAGCACTTGGCTGGCATAGTTGTTGAACTTTCACAATTGTAGGAACAATCAGTTGACTTGAGAAGAGATCATTGTGCAAAATAACTGAGCAACATATAAGCTTTTGCCTGTGATATACAGCACACTTTCATTAGAAAGTAGGCACAGGTGAATCCCTTCTGAGAACAAAATGAGAAGAGATGATTCCCTTTATATTTAGACAATAGGAAAAGAACAAGATCTATAAGGACGTTCAACGAAAATACCGTTTTCATTCTCTGAAACATAAAATTTCAAATTTCATATAATCGCTTATAAAGTTTTGACCTACTCTCATGTAAAGCAAATGATACAAGATGTTCCTTATCTAACAAGCCAGTTATCAAGGAAATAATCTTTTAAGTAGTGGCATTTATAAAATTAAATATTCAAAAATTACTTTAGTCACTGCCTTAAATTTCCTTTTTTATTAAATGTGGTCAATCTTTTCTTCCTTATTAAATGTAGTGATAGAAATGATGATGGAAATCATATATTAGAATTTTACAAGACCATGTAATAAAATTGTAAAATAAAGATGACTATATACATGGGCCTCACAAGATGGAATGTTCAGGAATCAACATCTGTGGGAAGAGTCAGTGGAAAAGCTCAATATATCAGTCCAAACAAGGCTATGGGAAGACTGTAAAACAGAGCATCAGTTGCTCATAGGCACGTTCCTCAAGGTAAAGAAAATGAAAACAAGTCCACAAAAGCCTAAATGCCACCTTGAATATACTGCACCTAAATATAGAGACCACCTCACAAACCAATTTAATGCATTAGACATTAATGACTGATAACAGAAGAGTTGTGGTATGACATCAAGAACATGATACAGGAAGAAAGCAAAAGGTCATTAATAAAACAGGAATGAGAAGAAAAACCAAAATGTATGTAAGAAAAGACTCTAAAACCTTCTCTTGAGCTTAGAGAAGCTAAAGCATATAGAAGAAATGTGAAAGTAAAAGGGATGAACAGATCATTTTGAAGAGCAGCTCAAGAAGACAAAGTAAATACAATGAAATGTGCAAGACCTGTCATTAGAAAACCAAAAGAGGAGATCATGCTCATTATTTCTTAAGTTAAAAGAACTGAAGAAAAACTTTTAAGTTTCAAATTGCAATATTTTTGAAGGTTTCTTTGAGCAAAATATCTGGGTACATGGTAGCTCTGCATGATAAGCACTGGACTGCAAACCATGGATTAGGCTGTTCAAGCCCACCAGACACTGTACAAAAGAAAGATGAGGCTTTCTGCTCCCACAAAGATTTACAGCCTTGAAAACTCTATATACTGTTGCTGTGCATCAAAACCAACTAAATGGCACTTAACAACAAAACACCAACTGAGGCAGAATACTGAAGGTTGAAGGAAGCATGGAAAGAAGATGGAAGGAATACACAAAGTCACTATACCAAAAATAAATAAATTGATGTTCAACCATTTCCTAAGGTAGTATATGCTCAAGAATCAGTGGTGCTGAAGGAAGACGTCCAAGCTACACTGAAGGCAGTGGTGAATGACAAGACTCCAGGAATTGACGGAATACAAATTGAAATATTCAACAATATGATGCAGTACTGGAGGCACTCACACATGTGTGCAAAGAAAATTGGAAAATAGCAAACTGGCCAATTGATTGGAAGAGACTCATATTTGTGCTCATTCCAAAGATAGGTGTCCCAACAGAAGGCAAAAATCTTAAAATAGTATCATTAAAATACCATACAAGTTAAATTATGATGAAGATAATTAAAAAGTAATTGCAAGAATATATTGACAGCAAGCTGCCAGAAATTCTAGTTGGATTCAGAAGAGGACGTAGAACTTCGGATATCGTTGCTGACATCAGGCGGATTTTGTCTGAAGGTTGATAATACTAGAAAAAATATATATTTATTTTTGTTTTATTGACTATGCAAAGACTTTTGAATATGGGAACTATGACAAACTATGGATAATATTATGAAGAATGGGTATTCCAGAACACTTAATTGTGCTCATGAGAAACCTGTATATAGGCCAAAAAGCAGTTGTTAGACTAGAACCTTTCACCACACTAACTCATTCTGTAAATATGATCTCTTCCTATTGGTTGACCTGTTAGCTTTCTACCAAATTTCTTCACATAGGTGAGTGAGTACCTACAGAGGTGCATTAGCTTGTTGAAAATTTCCAATTTATATCCTGTCAATTCTTGGAGCCTTAATTTTTATCAGTACCTTCAGTGCAACCTGGACATCTTTCTTCAGTATCATCTGTTCTTGATTGTATGATACCTCTGAAATGGTTGAACTTCTTTTAGGTAATGAATTAGCAAGACCAACAGATCTGACAATTAGTCAAGAAGTAAAGCCAATCACTCCACAGAACCTCAAAGGGACTCAAATATTGAGGGCCAGCTTCTCATAAAGTTGCGGAGCAGTTGGAGCCGGAGACATGACTATGGAAAGTCAGTTGTCTATTTTTTGCCCCGGCACACTCATTGCTATGACAATCTCAGTCTCCCAGGCACAGGAATAGTTCTTCACTGTCTCCAAAAGCTCAACTAGAGGAAATTGAGTCTTGAGAAACAAGATAAATCAAGGAAAAAATTAGGGGGCATGAAGTGAATATCTACATTCTAAATGGCAACACCTTATTTCACTTGCCCTAATTGACTTTATGAATGCTGGCAGGCAAGTAGCCTTTATTTCCAGGTAGAAATCTAAAGATTTCCTTTCTGGGGAAAACTGACTCAAGAGAAAAGGCAGTCCTATAGGAAGATTTTCTGTCCCTACCTAAATGCCCGGTTCATGTACCGATATTTCTCATGAGATTTATATACTGCTTGACTGAATGAAAAGTCAAGAGCTACACAGAATAAGAGGAAATCCTTTAATGTGAAAGACAACAAGAAAAAGAAAATGGAAAAAAGTCTTAGATAAAACAGAAACAATGCAGAGATGCAGAGAGAGAGACAACTCAAATATTTAGGTTATTAAGCGATAAAAACAAAATATTGTAAGCATGTAATAAGATAATGTGACATAAATGTTATATGGTGTGAGAATAAAAGTGGGCGGCTGAAAGTAGGGCTCAGAGCAAGAATCCCCACTTCAGGTATAAGAGCTTGCTCTGAGACCTGCTTCAGGCTGGGGCCATAAGAACAACCAGGCATGGCTAGGCAAGTCCCCAACAGAATATCTTAAGAGACACAAATGCAGGGTAAAGAGCACACTCGTAAAACTGTCACAATTGAAGACTCACAGGCCAGGTGGCCGGAACAGATAACAGATAAGATGAGGGCGGCAGGACTGGAAAAAGTCTTAGTACTATAGGTTACTTATGTGATGTTATGTTTAAATCTATTGGATCCCGCGGGTTCTGAATGCTCCATTGGGTAAAAGTTGTAATCCTAGTTTGCATATCCCCCTTGCATGGTGTGTCCCAAAACCCTATATAAAGTGTGGTTTGTGAACTGCTTGGGGTCAAGCTTTGGTGAGCTGATGCAGTAACCCTGCTGTAACACTGCTGTAACACTGCTGAACACTACACTGCCAGCCGCCACTCGACCCTAGCATGCTAGCTTGAATAAAGCCCGCCTGCCTTTGCATTATCTTTGTCTCTTGGTCTCCTTATTGGGTGGTGGTCTCGGACCCTAACAATGGGTAACAAAAGTGAAAGTATATTCTAGAAAGGAGAATCAAAAGTACAAAATAGTCAGGTAGTGAGAGGGGAAAAAATAAAATAAAACAAGAGAATTAATTTATCTATTTGGTATTTCAGTGTTAGAAAACAATGGTTGAAATTCAAATTTCTTAATCTATATACATTTGTTCTTTCATTTATTTAAAACTATATTGCCAAAACTAATTAATCAACAATGATTTAGACTTAAAACTGTTTTAATGTTTTCAGTGTTTACAGCCATTTCCTTCACATCACAGCCTTCAATTTGTAAGTCCTGAATTCCAACTGAAATTTTGATGAACTAGAGAATGTCATGAACATTTTTTTCTGTAAAAATTCACCCATGTTATATGTTGTTGTTTGTTGTTGTCAGGTGCCATCGAGTCGGAACCGACTCATAGCGACCCCATGCACAGCAGAACGAAA
>NW_006408771.1:2550588-2552221 GCF_000296735.1 Chrysochloris asiatica | reverse complement strand
CTAGTCACTGAAAACTCTATGCATAGCAGAGAAACCCATGTTATATACTATAGAATAAATTGTATTCCCCCAAAATATGTGTTGTACTTCTGAATGCCGTTATCTGTGGATGTAGTGTCTTTTGGGAATAGGGTTCGTTTTATGTTAATGAGTGTGTCTTCTCGTTATTCTTTGAGAGTAGCAAGAGCTATCCTTTGAGAATGTTGCACCAGATTTGCCTGCAATAGTCCTTTAGTTTCTTGCCTGTTGCTTCCATGAATATTGACTGCAGATCCAAGCAAAATACAGTCTTTGAAACTTCAATCCTTTTTCCATTTATCATGATGTTACTTGTTGGTCCAGGTGTGAGGATCTTCATTTTCTTTAGGTTGAAGTTCGATCTATACTGAAGGCTGCAGTTTGACACTAGTGATTATATCCCTAGTTCTACATCTTCTTCTGAATCTGGCGTGAATTTTTGGCAGTTCCCTATCCATGTACTCCTACAACCATTTCTGAATTATCTTCAGCAAAATTTTACTTCCATGTGTAATTAATCATATTTTTCAATGGTTTCTACATTTTATTAGGTCACCATTCTTTGGAATGGGCACAAATATGGTTTTCTTCTGATTGATTGGCCAGGTAGCTGTCTTCCAGATTTCTTGGCATAGACCTGTTAGTGCTTCCAGTACTGAATCAATTTGTTGAACCATTTCCATTAGTATTCCATCAATTCCTGGAGCCTTGCTTTTCATCATTGTCTTCAGTCCAGCATCAACTTCTTCATTCAATTCCATCAGTTCTTGATCATATGCTATCTCTTGAAATGGTTAAGCATTGACCACTTCTTTTTGGTACAATGATTCTTTCCGTCTTCTTTTGATGTTTCCTACATCACTCACTCAATATTTTCCCCATAGAATATTAATACTTTTAGACAAATGAGGTCAAAAGTCATACATAATCATGTTTTCTTTTTCCTTGTAGTCAAATTCACTTATCCAAATCCAGAGGTCTCAGGGCATCCTTTTCTCTGACCTCCTCTCTTTTCCCTCTCTTTTATGACTATTGCTTTGACTATTAAATCAAACACCTTCCCTGATAGGTCTGTTCTGCATCTCTCACTAAGCTCATTGTTCAAGATACCAGATACTCAGTTCCTTCATTATTTTTTCCTTTCCCACCTTAGAGTTGGGGGGGGTGGTGGGCGTCTGGAAGCAGCTAAGTGGGGAGATTGTACATATTATCAATTTCCTTGCAGAATTACAGAAAGACACCTGAGAGGCACATGAGCATTTTTATTTCAAGGACTACAAACTTTAAAAGGCTAAAAATCCTGCCAGAGAAACACACCATAAATTTTGGCCGTTATGTGTCTTTATTCATTTTTTTTTTTAATGTACTTGCCATTGCCGTCATTCTGCAATGTCCTCTTACATTTATTCCTAGGCATTTAGTATTTGTTTTGTCAGGAATCGTGCTAAGTTGAAACATTTAGGGAAATGTCTAAATATGCATATTATGTTATTTCTGGAATTTAGTGACTGTACCACTTCATTAATGATAAAAGTCACAGTAAAATTACTAGTATTACTGAATACTTACTCTATCACAGATTAACTGTTATAAAAGCTTCTGTTGTGATTTGTCT
>NW_006408771.1:2545725-2546388 GCF_000296735.1 Chrysochloris asiatica | reverse complement strand
AGTTTTTTGATGACCTAATCAATTTCTTCTTTTATTATGGGTCTGTTCAGGTTTCCTACTTCACTGTGTGTACATTTAGGTGGTGATGTTTATGTGCCTTGGAGTCTTTTCCGACTCATGGTGACCCTGCATAGGATTTCTGAGGTTGTAAATCTTTATGGGAATAGAAAGCCTCATCTTTCTCCCATGGAGCAGCTGGTAGTTTTGAACTGCTGATCTTGCAGTTCGTAGCCTGATTCGTAACCACTAAGCTACCAGAGCATGTTTTTCTAAAAATGTATCCATCTTTTCTAAGTTTTCAGATTTGTTGGAGTACAACTTTTCATAGTATTGTTGTTGACCTTTAGATTTTCTTTGGTTCCATTGTGACATCACCCATGTGGTTTCTAATGTGTGTTATTTGTGTCTTTTCCCTCTTTTCTTTGTTAAGTTTACCAATGATCTGCCAATTTTGTTAATCCTTTTAATGAACCAGCTTCTTATCCTGTTGATTCTTTCTATAGTTTTTCTGTTTTCTATCTCATTTTTTTCGCTTTAATCTTTATTATTTCTTTTGTTTTGGTGGCTATAGGTTCCCTCTGTTGGTCTGTTTCTAATTGGTATAGATGCTGTGTTAATGTGTTAATTTTCATTCTTTCTTCTTTTTGGATGTGTGCATTTATT
>NW_006408771.1:2535202-2545625 GCF_000296735.1 Chrysochloris asiatica | reverse complement strand
CTTTGTGTGTTAAAATGAACGTATATCAATCCCCTAACACAGAATATTTCTGCTATCACTAAAATTAAATGTAAATTTTTTATATATTTGTGGAGCTTTTTAAATAAAGTTAGCAAATAATAATATACAGAGCATCAAATCATTACGCTCTGGTTATTTAAAAAAGGCACGGGTTATTTAAAAATAATCACATGAAAATATCTTCCAAGAAAGTATAATAATAATAAAAAACTACAATTAGAAATTTACTGTCATATATAAAAGAGATAAAGACAAAGATATAAAATAAGAAAAGGGGAATATTCTACACTAAGAACTACTACATATGCAATTATAAGACCAGACACATTTGGTAGAAAAATATATATGAAAAAGTGATAAATATGTTGGGATAACTTGGTGAAATATTGATTCATATTGGGAAATGTAAGGAAGCTCTGTCAGAACTTGACAAATCAAATAGAAAAATAAATTAACATCAAAGAATAAAGACATTGTGTACAATCTGCAAAAATGGCATAAAAGTGGTATCTGACCTCCTCTGACTTCAGAAAGGAGACAAACTCAGTTTGTAATGGCCACACAGAGCCCAGAGACCACACTCAAAATTATGGGTCTTATTAGGAAAGCTAACAAGGCTCCATACAGGAATCAGAATACAGTCCTTTGGGTCAGTCTTGCCAGCTATCATACCTCTCTCTCCTTTGTGACCTCTGAGCCATGTGGTTCCTTGGCTTTTTCCCTGCTCTGGCAAGTATTACAAAGCTCCTTAAATATATGTTCTTCTGTCTGGTGGCTCGCTATTCTAGTTGTAAGGGTCAGCAAATGTACCTTTCCTGATTAAGTATCTGGAAACTCTCATTCCACAAGTGAGTCTCCTCTCTGGTGACTCTCAGCTTTACTTGCTCTGTGAGGCAGGAAGCTTGCTGCTCTGCTATATCTCATGTTCTTGCTTTTTGCTGCTGTCTTCTATGCAACAGCTGCTTCTCCTCACATAGATCTTAGGGTCCAAAGGATGTGCTTCACTGATATCTCTTCTTTCTTGACGGTTATGAAATTTCCCATTCCTGCTTCTGAGACGTTGTTGTTGTTGTTAAGTGCCATTGAGTTGGTTCCGACCCATAGCAACCCTGAGCAGGGTTTCCGAGGCTGTAAATCTTTACGGGAGCAGAAAGCCTCATCTTTCTCCCACGGAGCACCTGGTAGTTTCGAAATGCTGGCCTTGATGGCTCATTTTAAGCTAGAGGAATGGCAAATGACCAATCCTGGGATATTAGAGTTGCATCAATCTTGTTTTCATGTCCCCACCCAGTCATTTATGGGAGTTACAAAGACTTTGTTTAGAAGATCCATAATTCACTTTACTACACAAACTTAATTTAACATCTATATGTCAAAGTTGGAGGAAATTTGGTAGAACTGTAGAATAAATACTAGACTGCTAGTCACAAGGTTGGCAGTCCAATCCACCAGCTACTCTATAAGAGAAAAATGGGTCTTTCTGCTACTGTAAAGATTTATAACCTTAGAAACTGACTACAGGGTTTCTATGAGTTGGAATTGACTTGATGTCAAAAGCTGGGTTTATACATTGAGTTTGAAATGCCTAAACATAACATAAAAATATTGATATATTCATTCAACTGTAATTGTCTGTCTCACAGTACATAGTCCACATGTGGAGGATTACAACTCTGCCCACCTCATCTTTGCTTGTTAGCTCTACATTTCAAAAGGAGGACTGATTATAATTTAATTATAAATCATGTTGTTGTTGAGTGCTATCTAGTCAGTTCTGAAACATAGCAACCTTGTGTAGATAGAACCGTATAATTGTTACAACTAGTTCAGAGGTTAGGAGTACAGAAATAGGGCGAGATAAAGAAAAGAAGAGGAGGGTGAAAAATTAATCAATATGTCAACCATACTTCATGGTTCTGAATAATTTCCAAGAGCACCAAACAAATATCCTTTAGAAACACAGGATAAACTGTCACAAAGGTACCTGCATGCAAATTAATCCATGAGAGCTGATCGTGTACTTTATTTATCTTTCTTCAACCTTCAGAGGTGATACAGTGTCTTTCATCGTCATGGACAGGATCCTCACACTTTTGGGCAGACTGAATTCATGATTCTTCATTAAAGGAAGAACTATAGTCTGGGTGGCTTGGTCAGCCAAATTCCAGGCTGTTGATAGGCTCAAGAAGTATATTAAAAATGATGGGTGATTTTGAAGTCTTTCTGCATTCCAATGCACTCCTGAGAGCGGCTCTCTTAAAAAGTCCTATTTTTATGCTATCAAATTGACAGCATCAATCTGCCAATGATGGATTCACAAATATTTACCTGTCAGAGACCTGAGCAAAAGATCAAAACAGCTCTTACATGTTATGATTAAATGCTATCAAATTTTCAGAATACTATTTGGCACATGTTCTGTCATGAGTGGTCAGTGAAAATTTTTATGTAAATAAGCACATGCAAATTGCTTCAACACATAATTACCTAAGTATTCCTAGGAAGACAAAGTTCATATTTTCAATATCCCCATCCGGATAACCCATATACCCACATTTGTGTCTGTCTTGTTACATGACTCTACCAAATTACTAAGTACTTGTAAATTGTTTTGATGGATGGGGAACAAAATAGAAAATTCTATTAATACGTAAAATGAAACAAAGAGTTGTGCATATATTTAAAGCATGCTTCCATTTTTAATATAAAAGAAGTATTTAATATTGACTGTTTTTTAATTTTTTTATCTTATATCCTCTTTTTGACATATTACTTAATTTCAAATGTTTCAGAATCGAAGCTTAAGTAAAGATACATGGGGAAATTTTCACCAAAGCAAAGTAAATTTAAAAATAAATGAAAAGAACAAAGTTAGTAATTGGTATGTTTGACTTTTATCCAAATATATTACAGTTTTGAAGTGCCTTTTACCTCTAAAATTGTGCCCTTTTTTCTTCCTTTAATGCTACTTATTTTGCAAAATGATAATAGGCAGTGAATTTTATTTTAATTTTTCAAAATGATAATTCATGATCAAATAGCTTGCTATTCCTATACTGGTCCCTCTTCTTATACATTATTATTTTATTCTATTTGTTGATTCATTTCTTATCTATTCTTATTTTACTTTATCCATTTCTCAAGTCCAACAATATGAGTCTTAATAAATACTAGCTGTCAAAAATAGGTGAGGTTACTAAGAAAAGTCAGTTCTTATTTTAGTTCAGTATAATTTTCTACTATAGACTTCTGGTGGTGGCGTTTATGTGCCATGGAGTCAATTCTGACTCATAGAGACCCTGTATCTGGTTTCTGAGACTATAAATCTTTATAGGAGGAGAAAACCTCATCTGTCTACCAAAGCTGGTAGATTAGAACTGCTGACCTTGTGGTTAGCAGCCTAATTCATAACACACTATGCTACCAGAGTTCCATATGGAATTCTACTAGCTATAAAACAAAACAAAACACAATAAAAACAAAAACAAGCAAGCAAACAAACAAAAAACAGACTGAGTTAGTCTGGTCTTATACACTGATATGACCAATACAGAAAGATATAATATATATAATACTATACAATTCCTTTGTGCTTTGTGATAATGAGGAGTGTGATGGTACAACGATGAAGAGTAAAGCTGTTAATTGAAAGGTTGATGATCTGAGCAAACCAACCATTCTTCAGGAGAAATAGTCAGATAGTTCTCCTCTATCTTCTATGGTCATTGTAAGCTGGAATCAGCTTGATAGCAGTGGATTTTGGTTGGTGTGATAATGGACAAGGAGTCCTAGAATGGTGATGTGGGATAAGCATTCAAACTATAAGGTCAGTTTGAACCATAAGGTCAGTGGTTCAAACACACCATCCACTCCTTAGAAACCTTATACAGCATCGCTATGGATTAGAACCAACTCACTGGTACTTAACAACATAGAGGATACTAAACACACCTAAAATTTTAAAATACTAATCAATTTTTTGTTGTGTGCCATCAAGTTGGTTTTGACTCATAGTGACCCTGTATAGAGTTCTTGGCAGTCCAGTGTTTATTCTTTAAAAGAGCTGCTATTCACATTCCAGTGCTTACTCTAAAAAAAAAAAAGCTGTAAAAATAATAAAAGACTACCTAACATTTGTAATGCTTTATTTTATGTTTTTGACAGATAAATTCTATTCACTAGCAGCTAAATGGAATATTATTTAGCAGGTTGATTTTCTGATTTATGCTCCATTATCTACAGTTGTCTGAAATTATTCTCAGTCCTAAACAGCTGGTAGAATGATTTAGAGGATCTTCTTTAAGATTATGACAACTGAATATATTTAGAGCAAAACGGTGTCTGCAGTTCCCTAATGCTCGTCTTCTCTTCTTTGCCTAAAAGAAAACTTAACATAACTGGTCAATATAAGCAGTCTGCAGTTAGCTTCCAAAATTGTTTTTTCATTGTTATCATGTTTTGAGCAGTGAAGAATATTATTCCTTTTCCAAAGGAGCAACAATTACCTTTTTCAGTTAAGTTTCTGGTTTTTCTCTGGAATGATTTAAACATCCCAATTTGACTTAGGCTTATTTAATGCCTACCCATTTACCTGACCCCATTCAATTTGGAGGTTGTCATGGGTTTCCAACATAGATCATGCTTTCAGTTTCTGGTGTAAGAGTTATTTCCCTAGCTCTAGTCCTGGTGCAGCCCTGTAACATAAGCACAAGATTGCAAGGTCATTTGACTTGAAAGTTCAGTGGTTCAAACTCACCAGCTACTCCTCAGAGGCCCTATGCTGGGTCACTATGAATTAGTTTAAAAATTTTCATGGAAAAATTCCATTATTTTTAAAGTTCATATTCCCATGTACCTTTTTTAAGACCGCTCATATATGGGGGTGGTTGTTGTTGTGTGCCCTCCACACCGTTCTGACTCAAAACAACCCTGTATATGGTTACGTGGTATGGTGCTGTAGGATAAGCATTGGACTGCTAGCCATAACATCAGTGGTTCAAACCCATCAGTTGCTCCATGGAAACCTTGTATGTACAGGGTCACAGGTTGACTTGAAGGCCTTAGCATCAACAGCATGTGACTTCCAAGAGTTGTTGTTATTACAGTGCCATTGAATCAGTTCCAAGTCATAGAAACCTGTATAGGGTTTCTGAGGAGCAGATGGTGGGTTTGAACTGTTGACCTTGTGTTGCCCAGTCCAGTGCTGATTCTACAGTGCCACACCAAGAGACCTCCAAGAGTAGTTGGTGGAGTTTAATCACCATGTGTGAGGTTACCTCTCCAGTGCATATTTCTACAGGACCACACCAGGGCATTAGATTTTATCAAATGCTTTTTCAGAATTATTTGGTATGAACATATGCTATTTCTTTTTTCAGTTTGATAATATTTTGTTGAGGATTTTTTTGTCTAAGTTTATAAAGGATATTGGTGTGATTTTTATGTGTCTATTAAGTTTATTCTGCTTTTAATATCAGATTAATATTGTACTCATAATGGGTTAGAAAGTTTTCAATCCCC
The DNA here is from genome assembly GCF_000296735.1 of Chrysochloris asiatica. NCBI lineage: Eukaryota > Metazoa > Chordata > Mammalia > Afrosoricida > Chrysochloridae > Chrysochloris > Chrysochloris asiatica. The sequence goes on along the minus strand of NW_006408771.1, from coordinate 2,540,084 downwards.
TTTTAAATTCTGAAAGAGATATTTCAAAATTAGTGTTACTACTTTTTCAAAATCTTGGTGTGACTTACTAGTGAAACTATTTGGACATGGTAATAATTTTTCTTCATTACTGCAATTATAAATTAAATTTATTTGATGATTATAGGATAATTTAGATTATCTATTTCATCATGGTTGAGGCTTACTATTTTGTGGAGTTTTTGGTTTTTAAGGAATTGGCTCATTTAATAGAAATTCTGAAATGTAACAGTGAATAATGCATGATTCAATATTTATTAAATTATATAAGAAGAAAAATAAATTTGTGATGGAAAAAAAACTGAAATGATTGGTTGTATAAGGAAATAGGATTAAAATTTCCAGGATTGGACATAAGAGAATGTTCTACAATTAAAAGTATTCTGTATTTGAATCATAATGTGGATTACACATGGACTAAGTGATACAAGAAGTATTTATACATTTTCTTATATGCAAAATCCAACTTGTATTCATTTCCTATGGCTGTTATAACAAAGCACCACAAACTGAGTGTCTTAAAACAACAGACATTCATACTGTCACAGTTATAAAAGCTAGAGATACTGAAAAAAATTGGTTCTTACAGGAGGGAGAGAGGAAGAATCTGTTCCATGTTTCTTTCCTACAACATATTTGTTGCCAACAGTCCTTACTATTCCTTGGCTTGCAGAGGCATCTGTACAATTTCTATCATTTTTTCACTCCCTCTTTGTCTTTCTAGGTCTCCTTTTTTTTATAAGGCCAACTTTAAACATAAATGAGAGAAAGAAAGAAAAAAAAAGTAGGACCAACCATTCCTCCAACAGCACTCTCTACTTCTCAATTTGGCTCAATAGTTTATTGCAATGGCCACACAGAAGGCACACTATAGACCTCTCTGTCCAGGCAACCAAGGTTTTTTAGGTCTACTGATAAATGCCCACAGGACACACCACTTCATTATAAACCTTAGCCAGAAGGCACTTGGTTCTGAGTTTGTGGGTCAGCACATCTAGCCTTCCACCTCAATTAAGTTCCTAGAGGCACCCTACTGTACAAGCAAACCCTGTGCCCAAACACGAGGGTAGGAAGTCCCCCTCTTTGTCTCTTGCGGTGTTTGGGGCTGTGTTACTTCTTCTGCTCTTCTGCCACTCTTCCGGAATCACAGCTCTCTGCTCTTGGGTTGAGGAGATTCAGTGATTGTCTTTGGTGGTCATATCAATTGCTCACCTTCTCACCCTTCCCCAACACACAGTTCATGCTTCTGAGATGGCTCCTGCTATACATGTTAAAGTTTCAGGTTTTTGCAATTACAGTAAATCCTGCTAGCCAGTCACAATTCTATCCTATAATCCTGTCAGCATCTTCTCTCATCTTCTCTTATCCAAACTCATCAGGATGAAAACATCATTTGGTAGAAATTGCAAAGACTAAGTCTAGAAGAGGTATATTAAATGATTCACTGCACCACAGTATATTGGATTAAGTTTCTCTCAACTATAGAAGAAATTCATGTTAACTAATGAAAACTGCAAATCCTAATTTAAAAATAAGATTACATTCACAGGTTGTTGTTAAGTGCTATCGAGTAGGTTCCAACTCATAGTAACGCTGTACTGGGTTTTAGAGGAAAAAAGGTTGAAAGGCTAAGATATGCTTTGGAAAAACCAAATCAGCCCATAATGGTTCATCCTCTGCTACCCTCAAATTCATGCTATTGCCATTTGCAAACTACATTTATACCATCACAGCATTTCCAAAAGAAAGTAATCCATTTCAGAATTAACACTAAGTCCAAATCTGAACTAAATATAAAACTCCAAAACATATTCCCCACTTTCCTTTAACACGTCACCGGAAACAACTTTAACATTGACATATTAAATATGACATTTTAGGCTTTTACTCTCAAGTGCCTGAAATTCTTGCAGTTTCTATTTATTACCCAATTTCAAAGCCACTCCCAAATTTTTATGTTTATATAACATGAGCACATAACATCTCAGTACCAAAATATGTGTGTTTCCTAGGGCTTCTGTAACAATACACCACAAAATGAGTATCTCACAACAACAAAACTGTGTTTTCTTATAGAGGCTAGAAGTCTGAAATTCAGGTGTTTGTTAGCTTGATTCCTTCTGGAAGCCTCTCACAAAGATGGGCCCTTGCTCCGCTCCTAGTTTTTGGTGGTTGTCAGAAATCTTTATAGAGTTTCTTGGCTTTTAACTCCAATCTCTAGCTCTGTCATCACAAGACATTTTTCTATATGGGTCTGAGTGTGTCTCCTTTTTTTTTTTTTTTTTTTTAATAAGATTTGCAGCAATATGCATTAAGGTCTTTCTTGTCACAATATGACTTCAATTAACTAATTACATCTTCAAAGTCCCTCTTTAAAAATAAGGTGAATATATGTGCAAGTCACAGGTAACACAGGAAAGGACTAGCACATATATTTTAAGAGACACAAATATGCCCAGATTTTACCTTCAAAGGAAAAAAATATCATAAGGAAATAATGTTATGTTTGTTATTGTGTGCCATTGATTATGTTCCAACTGATAGCAACGCTGTATAGGGCTTCTGAGAGTGGCTTGTGAGTTTGAACTGCAAACCTTGCAGTAGGAAGTCCAATGTTTATCCTACGGCACCACACTAGTGCTTTAACAGGCTATAATTAATGGTGTGTGTTTTAATATATTTGCAGTGTTATTTTGTTGTTGTTAAGTGCTGTCGAATTGGTTGGACCTATAGTGGAACCAAGACATGGACAGTGAGCTTGAACCACTGACCTTGCAGTTCAAACAACTTTGCAGTCCAGTGCTTTAACTCACAACGTCACACCAGGTTTGAATCTTATTTTAAACTGCAAGTAAACAAAGACAAGTTTTATAATCCAACATACAAATAATTTGTAAGTCACATCATATTAACACCAACAAACTGAAAATCAACAGTTCATCAAAGATTTGAAGTTACACAACATACCCCAAAACTGGAGAAAGATGGATACCAAGAATGGGAACATTCAGGAAGAAGTCTAGGCGTACAAACCCATTGCTGAAGCTGCTGCAAAAACACTTAAATGGTAATTAATGAATTTCAGATGTCTCAGTGTAGACACACCTGAGAGTTAAAAACACTGGGCTTCAGTATTGGGTAGGAGGCCACTTTTTCATGAGTTGTGTTTTTTGTTTTTCTCCAGGAGGTGCACAATGTTTCTCAACATAAATGACAAGAGAAAAATCCCTCATGCTCCTGGAAGAATGAGAAGAGAAACTATTTTTGAAATATGCCCCAAATTTGTTTTCTACTACTAAATAAACTATTTTACCAGATCTTAAACAAGGAATCCTAGTGACTAAACACACAGCTGCTAACAGAGTCTTAGTGGTTAAACACATAGATGCCAACAGAAAGATCAGAGGCTCAAATACACAGGCAGCTGTAAGAGAAGGAACTGAAAACCTTCTCCCATAAAGATCATGGCCTATTAAACTTGGTGGTAGTTCTGCTCTGCTCTACTGATTTGTAATTGACTCAACAGCACACAACAATAATTGACTTTTATTTTAGTAGATCTGGAGGAAGGGAGATGACCCAGCTCTGGCTTTCTAAGTTTCAACATGGAGTGAAGCAGGGAGAGTAGATTCTGAATTTCAATCCTCTACATAGCCTTTTTATCTTGCCTAAGTGGATACAAAATTGTAGAAGCATTTTTGAAAGTCACAGCATAGAGCACAGACAGACACAATAAAAGACCGAGTCCTAATCATAGGATTTAGAATGCTTCTTTTCTCCTAAATTTTAACACCACAGCAATCAGGACCCTATATAATAATAGTGGATTATAGCTAAAAGAAATGTAAATCTCAGATGCTTTTGATGAAGGAGTATCTATGAAAATACAGTGACAACAGAACGCACAAAACAAAATCACTACTGAACATTTTAGTCTCTGATGCATTTATAACAAATAGTAAACACAGCTTAAAACTTAGTAAAATAAACAAGGCATGCTGAGAGGCAAAAACAAACAAGCTAACAAGAATATAGTTTGGTGACACAAATCGGGCTGGGGATATGTCAGATAATTTGGATTGTCTGATACAGGACTGAAAATGACTGATTAATATGTTAAGTGCTCTAATGGGAAATAAGAGGACAATGTGTAAGAAAAGATGGGTAATCCTTTCTTGTATATTGCATAACAAGAATGAATCTAAAGGAAATGATAGGAATCAAAAGTACTTTAATATAACCGAAGAATGGACTTGATTGATCATTATTAGAATAGACACAGCTCAGAAAATAATCTTTTTATTTTTTTCATGGTTATGTTATCTTGGTCAGCTGACTCTTGAATCATGAGAAATCCTTTCCCTCTTATGTTGTGTTTTCCTTAAATTCTATTTTATTCAAAATTAATACTGCCACTCTGTATCTTTTTTAAATGTTTTATTGTGAGTTATGTGATAGTTTCCTATGTATTTTAGAAATGAGTCCATTGTCTGATGTGTCATTGCAAAAGATTTTTTTCCATTCTGTGGGTTCCCATTTTACTCTTCTGATGAAGTCTTTTGATGCACATAAGTATTTAATTTTTAGTACGTCCCAGTCATCTATTTTGTCTACTTTTGTTCGTGTAGTTTTCAACATGTTTGGTAGTCTGTGTAGTGCCTTCACATTTGTCCCTATTTTTTCTTTGATGGCCTTCATAATTCTGGGATTCACATTTAGGTCTTTAATCCATGCAGAGTTGGTTTTTGTAGAAGGCTTGATGTGAAGGTCTACTTTCAATATTTTGCATATTGCTTTCCAGTTCTGCCAGCACCATCTGTTGAAGAGACTATCACCTCCCCATGTGATATATTTAGGTACTTTG
>NW_006408771.1:2518666-2524552 GCF_000296735.1 Chrysochloris asiatica | reverse complement strand
CTTTAGCAGTTGGTGCATAAATTTGAATAATAATGTTATTAATTGGGCTTCCCTGTAGGTGCATGGACATTATCCTATCACTTACAGCATTGTACCTCATGACTGATCTGGATATGTTCTTTTTGACGATGAATACAACACCATTCCTTTTCAATTTGTCATTCGCTGCATAGTAAACTATGTGGTTGTCAGATTCAAAATGGCCAATACCAGTCCATTTCAGCTCACTAATGCCTAAGATATCGAGTGGTCAAGTGGTTACTGATTATTCCACCTGGGGAGATGAGCAATTACCCAAACCTAGTCATTCTTTTGAATTGTCTTTAGCAAAATTGTATTTGCATAATATTAATGATATTGTCTGATGATTTCCACATTTTATTGAGTTGTCTCTATTTGAAATGCACACAAATATGGATCTTTTTCAGTGTGTTGGCCAGTTAGTTGTCATCCAAATTTCTTGACATAGATGAGCCAGAGCCTGCAGTGCTTAATCAGTTTGTTGAAAGATTTCAATTTTTTTTTTTTTTTTAATTTATTCTAGGAGGCTTGTTCTTGCCAATGCATTCAATGTACCTTGGACTTCTTCATTTCGTACCACTGCTCTTGATCATATGCCACCACTTGTAATGGTTTCACATCACTCATTTCTTTTTGATGCAGTCATTAATATCTCATACAAGTTAAATTTTGCTCAAGATAATTAGAAAATGGCTAAAAATGTACATTGACAGAGAACTCTCAGAGGTTAAGCCTGATTCAGTCGAAGACATGGAAAGAGGGTTATCATTGCTGATGTCAGATGGATCTTTGCTGAAAGCAGAGAATACCAGAATTTTGTCTACCTGTACTTCATTGACTATGTAAAGGCTTTTCTTTGTGTGGATCATGCCAACCTATGGACAGCATTGTGGAGAGTGAGTATTCGGAACACTTAATTTGCTCATGAAGAACTTGTATACAGACCAAGAGACAGTTGTTCAAACTGATCAAGGGAACACTGAATGGTTTAAAATTAGGAAAAATGTATGCCAGTGTTGTATTCTTTTACCATACTTTTTCCATATTTTTGCTTACAAATAATCTGAGAACCTGAATTATATGCAGAAAAATGTGGCATCAGGAATGGAGGAAGAATCATTAACAAACTGAGAAATGCAGGTGACTCAACCTTGCTTGCTGAAAGTAAAAATGATGAAGATCAAAGACTACAGCCTTGAGTATGGTTTGTACCTCAATGTAAAGAAATAAAAAATCATCACCACTGGGCCAGTAAATGACATCATGAAAAATGGAGAAAAGACTGAAGGTGTCAATTACTTCATTTTTCTCATAACAACCATCAACACTCATGGAAGCAGCAATCAAGAAATCAAATGATGTATTGCATTAGGTAAATCTGCTGCATGAGACTTCTTTAAAGAGTCCTCAAACTGACATCTTTGCTTTTGTACAAAGTTGCACCTGATCCAAGCCATGGTATTGTCAGACACCTCATTAGCGTGTATAAGTTGGACAGTGAATAAGGAAGACAGCAGAAAAAAGAATGCATTTGAGTAATGGTACTGAATGACAATATTAAAAATACAATGAACTGCCAAAAGAACAAACAGATCTATAAATCTTTTTGTTGGAAGAAGCACAGCCAGCATGCTCCTTAGAAACCAGGATGGCCAGCCATCCTCTATATGAACATATTGTCAGGAGGAACCAGTCCCTGGAGAAGGATATCATGCTTGAAAAAGTGGAAGGTCAAGTAAAAGAGGAAGACCCCTTACTAGATGGATTTGGGCAGTGACAGTAGCAATGGACTCAAATTTAGCAACAATTGTGAGGGAGATTCTCAGAGGACAGCGCAGTGTTTTGCTCTGTTGTGCATGGGGTCACTGAGCCGGTACCAACTCAATGACACCTAACGTAAGTCCTTCTTTGTCACGTAAGGGGGAAAAGATAACTAAGAAATACTTGTGAGGATCTCAGTTCAGGGACACAGGAATCCTAATTTACTGAGGTTTAATTGCAAGATTGGAGTCCTGGTGTGGCACTGTGGGTTAATGCACTAAAATGTGAAGTCATTTAAACTGCAAGGTCGGTGGTTCAAGCTCACCAGTTGTTCCTCAGACACCCATACAGGGATGCTGTAACTCAATGGCACATAACAACAAAACAACAATTATAAGATTATAAAATGCTCTCCCTTCCATACACCTAACCACCAAGCCAACATGGTTCAGTAATGTTGCTGTTAAGTGGTGTCAAGTCAGTTCTGACCCATAGCGACCCTGGATAGGATTTCTGAGGAGTGACTGGTGAGCTATAACTGCAGACCTTGCCATTCAAATAAACTTTGCAGTTTAGCACATTAACCCACAGCACCACAACAGGACTCAGCTGCCCAATGAAATTCAGTGAATTCAAATTGAAAGGGAGTCCTGGTTGGCACTGTGGGACAAACACTATACTCTTAACCACATGGTTGGCAGTGCAAACCCACCAGCTGTTCCTTGGAAACCCTATATAGGGTCACTGTGAGTTGGAATCTACTCAGTGGCACTTAACAACAAGAGCAGCCAAGTTGATAGAGCAGCAAATTGCAGACTCCATTTTATAAGAATCTCTCAGAGAAATCCAAAAATATTGGGGAGATAAAAATAAGGGTACTAGAATAACTTGAATCACTTATAGTTACATCAAACCTTAAGCACAACCTTAATCATAGCCAAGTAAACATAAAACCTCACACTAAAGTGCTATTTATCTCGTAACTATTACCTGATACATGTCAGCTTTGAACAAGATATTGTAAGATACTCTAAAAGACAAGATAAAGTACAGTCTGAAGAACAAAGTTAAGCATCAGAATGAGACTCAAAGACATTTAAATTCAAGTAAATGAATGCAAAATAACTATGCTTTAAAAGTTGAAGGAAAATTTACAGGAATTGAGATATAGTCTAAATGGGTAAAAGGGGAAGTAATGCTAAGATGCTTGACTGTCTTACAAATATTATTTTCCCTTGCCTACTATTGTAAAATAGACACTTAAGTGGGATAGAAAGGAATGTCGGGAAACATTATTACAGAAAGCTTGCAAGTCCATCTTCAGGCTATAACTGATTGGAAAAAAAGGGGGTTCTAGAACTTGCCCAGTGAAATAGCCTTCCTGAGGAGCCTTTGCAGTATATAGGACCTTTGGTGGAATCCTGAGCCCCAGAACCTGCTGACGTGGCACACTCCCACTAGAAAGAACGAGCAGATAAGTCTGGAACAGCTAGAGCAAAAGAAGATACATCTTCAAAGAAAGATCAGCAGGAAAAATGCAAAACAAAAATGGCAGATTGATTGGCTATTACAACAAGCAAGCTGTTCACTGGGGAGCCATCAATGCAAGCGATCAAGTCCCTTCAATACAAACCACCCTCCAAGACTGAAACTCAAAGGGAACACATGAGTGGGTATGTAAGCTTGCTGATGACATCATTGGTCCACTGCTGAGTGGAAGAGGGGGAAAGGCAGCAATGAAGAAATGGGCTGAGTTCAACCACATTCCATAGAATCCTGTTGACTTGGAAATGAGAGAGCGACGAGGAAGAGCTTTTTGGTCCTAAGTATGGTGAGACCTGGGGACTCCTGAGTCCATGGATAAGGGCATAGTCAGGGAGGACTAGAGCTGAGAGTGAAGCATCCAGTTGATATGAAGTGAAGGGAGACACACAAGAACATCCAAACTTTCAGATGCAACCCATTTGACCTAGCCTCGATGGCTTGATAATCAGAACTCTACAAGAAGATGGTTAAAAAAAAAAAAAGAAAAATTAATAAAGGAAACGAGAGCAAATTGCTACAGTTTGATGAACTTGAACTATATTTATGGATGTACTAGCTTAAAATACCAACTGCGAGGGAAGGAGTCTTCATATTAAGTATCAGTTCTATCCCCTTTCTATAGGGTAGATAGGGAGGGGCAACTTAGACATTGGCTACCTAAAATGAGGGGCAATAAAGGCACAAAGTGACTGACTTACAGTTTTCAAGAGGGAGTCTAGCTTAAGAGTGTGCAGAGGAAGATAGAATCCCCACTGAGTAGTTTTCATCTTGACTAGATGGATCTGTTGAAAAGAGATGGGGGGAGGGAAGAGTCTTATGATTCGATAGTGAGTAACTGTTATTGTGACTGTGACTGTCACAACTGTAAAGGTAGAAGTTTTGTAACAAAAACGGGGGAGTAGTTAAACTTACAATCCAGAAACAGAGGACACTAGGACCATCAAGGGAGAAGAGCACCAGCAGAATGTGGGACCCATCCAGAGAAGCAGTAACACCAGAGATGGAGGCAGAGATCTGGACATGGAGAGAGGGAGCAGCTGACTCTGGACTCATGGAAAGAGAGGGACTGGGTACTGGCAGCCAGGAGGCAGGCTTGCGGAATATGCCCTTTGGGTGTTTAAATTATTATATATTCCTGAATATTTTTGTGTACACCACCCCCTCAAAAAAAGAAAAAAACTGAGGGAATGGAAGCAGATACAGTTGAATGATGATGCACGGAGCAGATTGTAATCATTGCAATTGAAACGATGATGTAAAGCCGATGTTCTCCCATGTAGCCTACCACTCAATTCACAATAAAAACTAAAAAAACAACTTAAAAAGAAAATTTAGACAAAATAAGATATATTTTCAAAAACTTCTAATTTTAATTACAGTCATGTGTTGTTTAATGGTGGTATGGTGGTTATGTGCTGTGGAGTCGGATCCGACGCATAGCGACCCTGTACAGGGTTTCTGAAGCTGTAAATCTTTACGGGAGCAGAAAGCCTCCACTTTTTCCTGTGGAACACCTGGTAGTTTCAAACTGATGACCTTACAGTTCGCAGCCCGATTGGTAACCACTATGCTACCAGAGCTCCTTGTGTTGTTTAATGGCCACGGTATATTCTGTGGAATAGGACATTTTGTGATTTGCACGTTGTACAAACATGCCTAAATTGTAAGCAAAAGCATTCACCTTTTGTTTTACATTTCCAAATGATCCTTCTTAGCCTCAAATGATGTGCAGTATATGATATTGAACGCTGCTACTTGTGGGTCAAAATACGCACTGTTATATATTCAACAGTTTAGTTTTAAGTAGAGAGAGTTAACATTAAAATAATAATAGTAACAGAAATGCCAGTAACAGAGGCATTTATTTTTATTATAACTCTTAAAGTATATGCATGTACTGTAATTTCTATTGTTCTTTGTCCATAGGCAGTAGCATTTAATCTTATATACCACACATGTTTGGAGTACCACACAGCAATCTGTTTACTTTTCTTTGAAAAATATTACCATGAAGTGCATCATGGCTCCCCAGTGCAGCAAAACGAGTGCTAGTGAGAGCAGCTGCAAGAGGCAAATTAGAATTAAAATAGAACGAGAGAACAGAGTAGAAAAAATTCTTGAAATACTAATGACCAAAACTTTCCCAAACTTTTAGTGACAATACCAAACCAGAAATTCAGAAGTTCAGAGAACAAGAACTATAAAATAAGACATCAAGGTGTGTGTTCAAATTACAGAAAGCCAAAACACAAAGAAAACCTTAAAAGATGCCGCAAGAGTAAAAAAAAAAAAAAAAAATCTTACTTAGGTTGTAAGAGGAGCCCTGATGATGTAGTGGTTAAAGGGCTCAACTGTTAATTGAAAGATAAATGATTCACACCCACATCATTGTTCTATAGGAGAAAGATGTAGCCATCTGCTTCTGTAAAGATTATCAGCCTTGAAAATCCTGTGAGAAAGTTCTGCTCTAGATTTGTCATGTTGGCATTGGGTTTGGGGTAAAAGAATTCTGCATTTTATATGTCTATTCCCTTCCTAATCATGGAGTCCTGGTGTGGC
>NW_006408771.1:2513892-2518566 GCF_000296735.1 Chrysochloris asiatica | reverse complement strand
ACTCAATGGCACGTAACAACAACATTCTTTATTTAGTGGAATTTGGTTTTGGTCCTTAAGATTTTGTTAAGAATATAGAAATGGACTATATAATTGTGTAGAGATCTGAAGACTTACAGATTATGTTCAGTGGTGCTTCAAATTGCTGTGGATCACCATAACGCTCCCTGATAACATTTTAAAAATAGAGTTTTAATGGGTTTTACTTCATATCTTGATGGTAACAGCACCATGGTAAATAGGAATATTAAAAGGTATCATAGATGTGAATCACATATAAGCCAGTCTATAAAGAACAAAAATGATACTAATTATTATTTTTTATCAGTACTTACAATTATACCTTTTAGTTTGTTATTCTGAAAAGGTTTTTTTTGTTGATTATGAAGAAGCATGTACTTGTCATATGTCTACGTGTTATAGTTCAAGTTACTGTACCCTTTATCTAGGATTTGTTAAATGGAAGATAAATTACCTGAGTTAGGAATTTGAATCAATCTTATTTAAAATCCTATATAGAATTTTCCATATTCTATGTTATTTTATAGAGTCCATTTTCAAAATCATATTTATAATCTCAGTTTCATAATGAAAAAATAAATTTTCTTTCAGGCAAAAGCAAGGTGTCAATTCCAGATGGAAGAAACATTGCTATGGAAATGTTAGTTTATAACAAGTAGAGTTTAAGGACCTTTATATATAGTAATATTGCTATATTTCTTTCATCATTGATAATATTAGCTTTCTAAGAATGAGTCAGTTAAGTACGTGATTTTAATTTTCCTTATATATTACTACTTTACAATTCCAATTACTTTCTATTTATAGGAAGATATGGAATTAAATGTGTCGCTTGAAAGGCCCTTTATATATAGTAATATTGCTATTTTTCTTTCAACATTGATAATATTCATTTTCTAAGAATGACTCAGTTGATTAAATGATATGAAGCTGCTGATAGATTCTATTCTGCTCAAATATATTACATTTAAAAATATATGTGACAGAAAGAAACACGTTTGTAAATAAGAACACAACAAATATTAGCAGCAGGCATAGTAAACAAGGAAGGTCAAATATGATTCCTGCCAACTCCACTAAAATCCTTTAAACAAATGACACATAGATTTCACAGAGGAATGGCTGTCAATTGTATAAACACAATATTCACATCCTTAGTAGAGAAGCTAGAGGTGTAAGCCAGATAGAAAACTAATAAATAGCAATAAGTAAAGTTTCACATTTCATTTGTGATAAATCTTTCTGCATTTTTCTTTTTATTACTATGTTTTTGGGGTTTATTTGTCATGTTTAGATATTGTCTAAACTGGTTCCCTTCCAGAGTGCTATGATATCTATACTGTTAAAGGACACTGCATATAATCAGAAGCAAGGGACTAGCTCACTGGCCAAACAGATGGTGAGAAACAGTTAATTAACCCACTTGAGAAGAGGATGAACTACTCAGACTATACTTTTGCCAAAGGAAATGAATAATAAATTATATCTGCTTTAATAAATTAAAAAATGCAGTGATTTCTCAACTGTTGATTTCCAGCAATATAATGAACAATGTGCTTATTTAGTAACATACAGTTTATATTTATTAATTCCTTAATGTTAATGATAATCTTATGAGTTAGCAATACTTGCATTCTCATTTTAAAGATGCAAAATCTGAGGTAATGAATAGTGAAGAAATTCACCCAGGTTATTTAAAATGGAATTCAGTGACACAAGAACATAATCTAGGCATATTTTTCTAAGTTCCTTAAATAATTACTTCATATCTTAGAATTGTAGAATATTGAAAAAATATATATCAAGGTAAGTCAAAAAGTACTACTACAAAATTATATATACTTATATTATGCAAGGGAGTCCTGGTGTGGCACTGTGGGCTAATGTGTCAGATTGCAAAATAGTTTGAGCTGCAAGGTCAGTGGTTCAAGCTCACCAGTGGCTCCTCAGAAACCCTACACAGGGTCGCTATGGGTCAGAATCGACTCAATGGCACTTTACAACAACAAATATTAAGCAAAAATATCAAAATATGAAGATTTGCTTTTTGACATGTCCTCCATTTAGGTTAGTACTGTCTGAAGGCACTGTTTCCATATCTCTCACACTTCCCCAAGTGACTAAAACAATTATAATACTGAGAGACCCTGTTTATAGTCATCCACTGATTTCAGACACCTGTTTAAACATGCTTTGTTTGGAATACAGCCATACAGGTTATCAACTGGAACCCTAGTAGTTATACTTTTTACTTGTTCATGTTGTAAAAGAAACTGTTCATTGAGGACATTTAAAAAAATATGGAAATGTAAAAATCATACAAAAAAAAACACTAACCTTCCAGTTCAAAGGAACGTATTTTGCATTACTGGTAGATTTAACACATTATTTGTTGTTGTTGTTAAATGCCATTGAACAGGTTAAGACTCTTAGCAACCCTATATAGGGTTTCCAAGGATTGACTGATTGAAACCAACGACCTGTGGCTAGCAGTCCTATGCTTATCCTACAGTACCACAGCAGGACCTCAACAGGGCTATAATCCTTTGTTCTGCTTTTTAAAAAAATAATAAATATATTTTTCCCACATTATATTTCAAGCATTAGATTTGCAGCTTTTGCTCTAACATGGTTGCTATCACTCTTGTACTCATAACAAGAATAAAATTAAATAAAATTAGCCATGGACTCCTGGTGTGGCGCTGTGGGTTAATACGCCAGACTGCAAAGTTGTTTGAACTGCAAGGCCGGTGGTTCAAGCTCATCAGCTAGCTGCTCCTTGAAAACTCTATACAGGGTAGCTATGGGTCGGAATCGACTGACGGCATTTAACAACAATAACAATAATTACTTTTCCTAGACTCATAAGATAATACAGGTTATAGAGAAAACTGCCACTCTAAAATACGGAGAAGCAAACACATAGAATTACAGAGGAGACGTGCTTTGAAAATGAACCCGGTGGGGCCATGCAATCATGGTAGTGGTGTTTTTGTGTGCCACTGAGGAAATTCGGAGGCATGGTAAACCTAGAAGACAGAGTACAACTGCCCCAGGGTGATACCAAGGCTGTTAATTTTTATGGAAATCGATTTCCAGGACTTTCTCCTGAGGAGGGGCTGATGGATTGAAATAGCTGACCTTTTGACTAGCAGTTAAACAAGTTTACCACTCTGCCAATACTTCTTCATACAATGGTAAGAACACGGAAGAGTGTGTTTTTGTACAAACTTTAGGAACTTGAGTGTGCACTCCCATGTGAGCAAAACTCTTTGAGACCACAGTATTATGCTGTAGATTACCCACAAATTTCTGGGTTTTATCTCTAGAAACCTGACTAGTTCCATATGGTGAAACGCCTAAGGGGGCAGGGAAACAAAAAAATCCCTTATGTTTTGGTCACAAACAAGGTAAATATAGCCATTTGAAATATACCCAGAGTGTTCTCCATAACAAAGATCTACTCTCCAGAATAAAACTACTGCCATTTATTCAAATCAGACTTATAGAGGCGCTACATGACAGAGTAGAGTTGCCCTATAGAGAGTCCAAGGCTATAAGTCTTCATGGAAATAGTCACATCTTTCCCTTGTCTAGCAGCAGATGGCTTTGAACCACTGACCTCACAGTTAGCAATCAATCCCTTAATCACCAAGGTTCTAAATATGGAGTTGTTGTTATTAACTGGGCCATCGAGTCTATTGTGACTCATAGCCACCCTGTATAGGGTTTCCAATGAGCGGCCGGTGAGCTTGAACAGCCGACCTTAAAGTTTAAACCAAACTTACGTGTAGCACATTAACCTGCAAAGTTTATTTACTGTTCAGTTTCTAAACAAAAACCAGTGGTTAGAACTCACCAGTCCGTCTGTCCTCAGAAGAAAAGTGTGATCCTCTACTTCGTAAACCTTCACAGCCTTGGGAATCCTGTGGAGCACTTCTACCCTGAACTATGTTGGAATCAACTCAATAGCAGTGAGTGGGGTTTTTTCTTGTCATTGTTCTTGCTATTCTACTCCTGGAATGTTTTGTTCACATGTGGTTGTTTCCCTGGGTGGTACAAAGGGTTGAAATTTTTATTCCAAATGAGGCATAATGAAAGAAAGGCCCAGTGATCTCTTTTTTGAAAACTCAACATTTGTAAACCTTATGTATCACAGTTCTTCTCTGGTATAAGTTGACGCACAATTTTGGAATCTACTTCAAGTAAAGTTGTTGTTGTCAGATGCCATTGAGTCGAAACCGACTCATAGTGACCCCATACACAGCAAAATGAAACAATGTCCGATCCTGGGCCAACCTCACTACCATTGCCACAATTGAGTCCATCAATGATGCCACCTGGCCAATCCATCTCGTTAGGATCTTCCTCTTTTTCTCCAACCCATCTTACCAAGCATGATACCCTTCTCCAGTGACTGTTCCCTCCAGACAACATATGCAAAGTATGAGAGACAAAGTTTAGCCATCTTAGTCTCCAAGGAGCACTCTGGCTGCACTTCTTCTAAAACAGATCTATTGGTTCTTTTGGCAGCCCATGACACTTTTACTATTCTCCTCCAACACCACAATTCAAAGGGATCAATTCTTCTATGATCTTCCTTATTCACTGTCCAGCTTTCACATCCATATGAGGTTATTGAAAATACCAAGG
>NW_006408771.1:2494015-2506897 GCF_000296735.1 Chrysochloris asiatica | reverse complement strand
TATAGGGTAGATAGGGAGGGGCAACTTAGACATTGGCTACCTAAAATGAGGGGCAATAAAGGCACAAAGTGACTGACTTACAGTTTTCAAGAGGGAGTCTAGCTTAAGAGTGTGCAGAGGAAGATAGAATCCCCACTGAGTAGTTTTCATCTTGACTAGATGGATCTGTTGAAAAGAGATGGGGGGAGGGAAGAGTCTTATGATTCGATAGTGAGTAACTGTTATTGTGACTGTGACTGTCACAACTGTAAAGGTAGAAGTTTTGTAACAAAAACGGGGGAGTAGTTAAACTTACAATCCAGAAACAGAGGACACTAGGACCATCAAGGGAGAAGAGCACCAGCAGAATGTGGGACCCATCCAGAGAAGCAGTAACACCAGAGATGGAGGCAGAGATCTGGACATGGAGAGAGGGAGCAGCTGACTCTGGACTCATGGAAAGAGAGGGACTGGGTACTGGCAGCCAGGAGGCAGGCTTGCGGAATATGCCCTTTGGGTGTTTAAATTATTATATATTCCTGAATATTTTTGTGTACACCACCCCCTCAAAAAAAGAAAAAAACTGAGGGAATGGAAGCAGATACAGTTGAATGATGATGCACGGAGCAGATTGTAATCATTGCAATTGAAACGATGATGTAAAGCCGATGTTCTCCCATGTAGCCTACCACTCAATTCACAATAAAAACTAAAAAAACAACTTAAAAAGAAAATTTAGACAAAATAAGATATATTTTCAAAAACTTCTAATTTTAATTACAGTCATGTGTTGTTTAATGGTGGTATGGTGGTTATGTGCTGTGGAGTCGGATCCGACGCATAGCGACCCTGTACAGGGTTTCTGAAGCTGTAAATCTTTACGGGAGCAGAAAGCCTCCACTTTTTCCTGTGGAACACCTGGTAGTTTCAAACTGATGACCTTACAGTTCGCAGCCCGATTGGTAACCACTATGCTACCAGAGCTCCTTGTGTTGTTTAATGGCCACGGTATATTCTGTGGAATAGGACATTTTGTGATTTGCACGTTGTACAAACATGCCTAAATTGTAAGCAAAAGCATTCACCTTTTGTTTTACATTTCCAAATGATCCTTCTTAGCCTCAAATGATGTGCAGTATATGATATTGAACGCTGCTACTTGTGGGTCAAAATACGCACTGTTATATATTCAACAGTTTAGTTTTAAGTAGAGAGAGTTAACATTAAAATAATAATAGTAACAGAAATGCCAGTAACAGAGGCATTTATTTTTATTATAACTCTTAAAGTATATGCATGTACTGTAATTTCTATTGTTCTTTGTCCATAGGCAGTAGCATTTAATCTTATATACCACACATGTTTGGAGTACCACACAGCAATCTGTTTACTTTTCTTTGAAAAATATTACCATGAAGTGCATCATGGCTCCCCAGTGCAGCAAAACGAGTGCTAGTGAGAGCAGCTGCAAGAGGCAAATTAGAATTAAAATAGAACGAGAGAACAGAGTAGAAAAAATTCTTGAAATACTAATGACCAAAACTTTCCCAAACTTTTAGTGACAATACCAAACCAGAAATTCAGAAGTTCAGAGAACAAGAACTATAAAATAAGACATCAAGGTGTGTGTTCAAATTACAGAAAGCCAAAACACAAAGAAAACCTTAAAAGATGCCGCAAGAGTAAAAAAAAAAAAAAAAAATCTTACTTAGGTTGTAAGAGGAGCCCTGATGATGTAGTGGTTAAAGGGCTCAACTGTTAATTGAAAGATAAATGATTCACACCCACATCATTGTTCTATAGGAGAAAGATGTAGCCATCTGCTTCTGTAAAGATTATCAGCCTTGAAAATCCTGTGAGAAAGTTCTGCTCTAGATTTGTCATGTTGGCATTGGGTTTGGGGTAAAAGAATTCTGCATTTTATATGTCTATTCCCTTCCTAATCATGGAGTCCTGGTGTGGCACTGTGGGCTAATGCATCAGACTGCAAAGTCATTTTAACTGCAGGGTTAACGGTTCAAGCTCACCAGCTGCTCCTTGGAAACCCTATACAGGGTCGCTATGGGTTGGAACTGACTCGCTGGCATTTAACAACAACAACAATCATGGTTTTGTATGATTACATAATATTTCATAATTTCTCTATACATTATAGACATTTTGGGATTTTAAGGCAAGTTTGCACATGGTGTTTAAGAAAATGCTTTGTATGTAAAACTTATTTTGAATTTCTTATTTTTTAAAGCATAAATTCCTAGAATTGGGATATAATAAATTTGCTGGTTTGGCATTGTGATACATGTATTTTTTAATTTTATAGATAAATTTGTCTCCTATTTCCTTGATTTCCAGCTTTGGAAAATTGTACACCCCCCAAAAAAAAGCCTAATAAATAAGTAATGACCAATACATTTCTAATTTTCCAGTTACTTCAAATTATTTTAATTTATTGTTTTAAATTTTACATATTTTTACTTTAATTATTGTATGTGTACTTAAGGATTTTGTTTTTATACCCAAACAATCAAACCAGTGAACTAATGAACCATTTTGTACATACGTGCAAAAAGGTAACTTAAATTTTCAACCTTTTCATATACAAAATCATTCTACATTATTGAGTCTATACTCAAAATATTTTGATGCTGCGTCTTACCAGGCAAATACAGCATCTCTTCCAATATTAAAACGTAATATTCTTCAATTTTCCCATGGATCTGTCAGCTTGTAGTACCATGATAGGTCGTGTGTGGCTGTGATATTGAATGCTGTGCCCCTTCTGTTTCAAATGCAGAGTCACCAATAGTGGACAGGTTTCAGAGACACTCCAAGGCTCAGAACAGAGTAAGAAAAATAGGTGGTCCACTTATGAGAAATTCTTCCCTGAAAACTTTATGAATAGCAGTGAAATATTGCCTGATACAATACCAGAAGATTAACCCTTCAGGACTGAAGGCATTCAAATATGGCTGAGGAAACATTGCCTCCTCAAAATAATACCTACTGCTGTTGCCGGGTGGGTCTTGACTGAAAGCAGATAATGCCAGAATGATCTTTACTTCTGTTCTATTGTCTATGCAAAAATATTAGACTTTGTGATCAAGATTGCAAAGACTGGGAATACCATAACTTGTACATAGAACATGAGGCAGCCAAGTTATTTTAACATAAGAAGGGGAATAAAAGAACTTGGCATCAAGATTGGAGGAGAGCTAATTAACAACCTGCAATACGCAGATGATACAACCTTGCTTGCTAAAACTGAAGAGTATTTGAATTACTTGCTGATGAAGATAAAAAAATATATAGCTTTCAGTTTGGATTACAACACAATGTAAAGAAACAAATATCCTCACAACTAGACCAAACATAAGCAACCTTATGATTAATGGGGTAAAGAATGAAGTTGCCAAGAACTTACGTTTTTTTGGATTTATATGCAATGCGCATGGAAGCAGCCGTCCAGAAATCAAACGACACACTACACTGGGCAAATATGCTGTAAAATAAACCTAATCAGTGTTAATGAAAAAAAATGAGGACTAAGGTATGCCTGACCCAAGCCAGGGTATTTTCGATCACCTCAGATGCATGTGATAGTTGGACAATGAATAAGGAAAATCTGGGATGAATTCATTCATTCAAATTATAATGTTTCCAAAGAATAGTGAAAGTTCTATGAATGCCAGAAGAACAAACAAACAAAAAAAGACAAGCAGACGTTCCTTGCAAGCTTGTTGTTGTTGTTAAATACCGTGGAGTCGATTCCGACTCATAGTGACCCTGCACAGGGTTTCCGAGGCTGTAAATCTTTACAGGAGGAGAAAGACTCATTTTTCTCCCATGGAATGTCTGGTAGTTTCGAACTGACGACCTTGAGGTTAGCAGCCTGATTCATAACCACTACGCCACCAGAGCTCCTTCCTTGAAAACTATTAGGGCAAAATTTCACTTCTACTTTGGACACACCATAGGGAGGGGATCAATCCCTGGAAAAGGACATTATGCTTTGTGAAATAGAAGCTCATTGAAAAACAGGAAGATCCTAATGACATGGAATGTCACAGGAACTGCAACAATGGATTCAAGCATATCAAAATCTGTGGGGATGACAGTGTTGCATCCTGTTGTGCATAGGGTTGCTATGAGCTGAATTGACGACACCTATCTCTGGTAGTGTAGTGGTTATGAATCGGGCTGCGAACCACAAGGTCAGCAGTTCGAAACTACCAGCTGTTCCATGGGAGAAAGATGAGGCTTTCTGCTCCCATAAAGATTTACAGCCTCGGAAACCCTGTACAGGGTCACTATGAGTCGGAACCGACAACACGGCACATAACCACCACCACCACCACCATTAACAAGGTAGAAAGATGAGGCTATCTACTCCTGCAAAGACTTAAAGCCTTGGAAACTGTATACAGGGTTGCTATGAGCACCAACTCAACAACATTAACAACATTGTGTAATGATATGCTCTTCCACCTTTTTCGATTGTAAACATCTTACAAAAATGTATTTTGTTATATTGCTTATTTATTTTCTTGATTGAGGTTCTCAAAAAGTGATTTGCATTCCTTTGGGACATTCAGCAGTATCTGGACACATTACTGCCTGTCACAATTAGGAGCAGTGCTACTGATATATACTGGGTAGAAACTAGTGAGGCTGATAAACATCCTGAAGTATGCAGGAGAGTCACCCACAAGAACTCCTATTGTAGATGAACACAAAAATGATAATATGTACTAGGTTTCAATATTGTTGTTGTTGTTAAGTACCGTGGAGTCAGTTCTGACTCATAGTGACCCTGTAAATAGTTTCCGAGGCTGCAAATCTTTACAGGAGCAAAAAGCCTCATCCTTCTCCCACGGAACAGCTAGTAGTTTCGAACTGCCGATCTTGAGTTTAACAGCCCGATTTGTAATCACTACGCTACCAGAGCTCCTAGTTTCAGTATTGTTGTTGTTGTTGTGTGCCTTCCAGTCGGTTCCGACTCATAGCGACCCTGTACAGGGTTTCCGAGGCTATAAATCTATATGGGAGCAGAAAGCCTCATCTTTCTCCCTCAGAACAGCTGGTAGTTTGAAACTGCTGACCGTGAGATTAGCAGCCCAATTCGTAACCACTACGCTACCAGAACTCCTTTTAGGTCACTGGAAATGTAATTCCACTTATCTTGAAAATATAAAATTACTTGGGTTATAAATAGCATGTTTATAATATGGAGTCTTTCCAGTTTTAGTCTCCATTTTAAATCAGTCAATTATGTAGTTTTCTTTTCTAGGTCATGAATGTATGCATAAACAATTTGACACTGTTCTGCAAGCTTCAGCTATGATTAAAGTTTTCTAACTTGTCAGGCCAGTTTTTTTGTGATTTTCATTCATTTCTAAAATTTTTAAAATATGAAAATTACTGAGTTTTATTTTTATTTTGAATATTTTTCATTATTTACTTCTTTGTTCTTCAAGTAGATAATATCTCAACATATAAAAAAGAGGATGTTTTAGCTTCTATTTATAGTTTCATGTTAATGTTCACTTTTTCATTAACATTGAAAGTTATCCCAATCCTTGCTTATCAGCATGGTTAATTTCCAAACAGCAAATCATTGTGTGAAAATTTGTTTTATGTGAAAGTGAAAGATAACCATATCAGAGGATCACAAAATGGAGGATGATAAAATAATCAGATAACTATAGATCATATCATCACATAACTGCCATATTTCATCATCACACAGCGTCAAAATTACATCACTACTCAAATGCCCAATTACATAACTGCTTGACTGACACACCAGAGAGAAGCATGGCTTGCCCAGTAAAATTGACACAGAACCTTAAACAACAGAGCCAGTGTTACTCTAATCTTGTACCTCAGTATGCATCACTGCCGGGCAGACCTTGTTAAAGCTCAAAATAGTCAGCTAGTGGATATTTTGCTATCATCTTAAAAGTAAAATGTCGAATAACAAGATAATCAATAAGTGAGGAGGAGGTAAAACTGCTAAAAAATTCTTAATGTAAATATAATAGATAATAGTGAATATACTTAAAATACATCAGAATCTACTTAAAATGTATCAGAATATATTCTGATTTTTATGAGAAAGATTCTATTGTTTCACATTGTTGGAAATATATATATATGTGTGTGTGTGTGTGTGTATGTGTGTATTATATTATATATTAAGGTTTTTATTGTGGATTGAGTGAAAGTTCACAGGGCAGATCATCAGTTTTACATTCAACAAATCATCTACCTTGTTTCATTTCATTGATTATAATTCCCTCCATGTACCATCAATTAACAGTATTTCTCTCTATTCACTTTAGCTCTTTTTTTTTTTTTCACTCAAGCATACATAATAATTTACACCTTTAAAGGGCACATTCTGCAAGTCGGCCTCCTGGGCCACCAGCTCTCAGTCCCTCTCTTCCCATGAATCTAAAGTCCTCAGCTACTCCCTCTCTCCATGTCTCCATCTCTGCCTCCATTTGTGGTACCGCTGCTTCTCTGGATAACGTCCTGCATTCCACTTGTGCTCTTCTCCCTTGATGGTCCTAAGGTCCTTTATTTCTGGACTGTAAGATTAACTACTCACCTGTTTCTGTTACAAAACTTCTACCTTTACAGTTGTGACAGTCGCAATTAGTCATGATAACAATTACTATTGAATCGTAAGAATCTTATCCTCATCTCTTTTACCTAGACTCATCTTGACAAGCTGAAAACTGTTCATTGGTGACTCTTTTTTCCCCACACACTATTAAACTAAACTTCCCCTTGAAACATTGTAAGCCAATCACTTCATGCCTTTATTGCCCCCTCATTTTAGGTAGCCAATGTCTATTTGCCTTGTGTACATAGGGGATAGCATTGATACTTAATATGAAGAGTCCTTCCCTCTCTATTGGTACTTAGAGTTATTACCCCCATGAGTGTAAGGCAAGTTCATTAAATTGTAGCAATTTACCCACATTTCCTTTACCCAAAAAATGTTTCCTTTTATTATTTTTTTTAATCTTCCTCTAGTCAAGCCCTGATTATCAAGTCATCAAGGCTAGGTCAAATGGGTACTATCTGCAACTTTGGGTATTCCTTTGCTCCTCCTCTCACTCCACAATAGCTGGATGCTTCACTCTCAGCAATATCCCTCTTTGGCTATGTCCTTGTCCATGGGCTCAGGTGTCCCCAGGTCTCACCACACTTTGTACCAACCAGCCCTTCTTCTTCTCTCTCACATCTTCAGGTCAATGGGAGTCCATGGACCGTGGTTAAACTCAGCCCATTTCTTCATTGCTGCCTTTCCTCCTCTTTCACTCACCAGTAAACCAAATGTGGTCATCAGCAAGCTTACATGCCTGCTCATATGTTCCCTTTGAATTTCAGCCTTAGAGGGGGGTATGTCCTGAAGGAATTTGATTGCTTGCCTTGATGGCTTCTCAGCAAACAACTTGCTTATTTTTGTAGTAGCCAGTCATACTACCATTTTTATTCTGGGTTTTTCCTGATGATTTTCTTTGAAGATGTATCTTCTGTCACTCTAGCTGTTCCAGGATGGTCTGCTTGTCCTTTCCAGTGGTAATGTCCCACCTCAGAAGGTCTGGAAGGGGCTCAGGATTCCACCTAAGGTCATATACATTGCAAAGTCTCCACAAGAGGCCTATTTCCCTGGGCAAATTCTAGAACCCATTTTATGTATTCCAATCAGTTATAGGCTGAAGATGGGCTTACAAGCTTTCTATAATCATGTTTCCCGACATTTCTTTCTATCCAACTCAAGTGTCCATTTTACCATAGTAGGCAAGGGAAAATAATATACATAAGACAGTCAAGGATGTTAGTATTAGGAAATCAATATTTTTTAACAGGCAAATATTCCATCTCTAAGTTTACTAATTTTTTCTTTACTTCATTTAAGATGTGTAGTCTGAATGTTATTATGAACCTCACATTAAAATCTTCTCAGTAGATACCTTCTTAATATAAACAGAGATAATAAGCCATCCCGTCGTGTAACTTCATATTTTTCACAGGCATTCGTTTATGGAGTCTTAGCTCTGCTAATTAGTATAGCATGCCTTTTCTAACTCTCTGTTATTTTATGACTTGCTGGACTTGATAATAAGCAACGATCTATACTTGTACCATTTTTAATGACTTGTGAGTATATATGTATTCTCCTCTGCCATTAATTTGTAAAGTATATTAATTGAAAACATACTTGTTGAAAGTTTAGCAAAACAAACAAACAAAAACTGGCATCAAGTTGATTCTAACTCATTGCAACCTAAATAGATTTTCTTAAACTGTAAATCTTTGTTGTTGTTGATATGTGTCGTGGAGTCAGTTCCAACCCATAGCGACCCTTTACAGGGTTTCCTAGGCTGTAAATCTTTACAGGAGCAGAACGCCTCATCTTTCTCCTGTGGAACAGCTGATAGTTTCAAACTGCTGACCTTGAGGTTCACAGCCCAATTCATAACCACTACGCTACCAGAGCGCCTTATCTTTACAGGAGCAGAAATCCTCTACTTCCACCTGAGAGGTTGCTCCAGGGTTTGAAACACCAACCTTGCAGTTATCTGGCCAGTGCTTACCACATAGCACCACCAGATCACAGGTCAGCAAACTTTTCCTGTACA
The DNA here is from genome assembly GCF_000296735.1 of Chrysochloris asiatica. NCBI lineage: Eukaryota > Metazoa > Chordata > Mammalia > Afrosoricida > Chrysochloridae > Chrysochloris > Chrysochloris asiatica. Next base: position 2,498,264 of record NW_006408771.1, on the reverse strand, counting down.
GAGACAGGTAAAATATTTTACTTTGTGGGTCATCTACAATTTTCCCCCCACAGTCTCTTCCTTTCTGTATCTTTCTCTTTCTTCTTAATCCAATCCTTTAAAAAAGTATCTTAGTACAGACGCTATGCATAAGCTAGTTAATGTTGGGACTAAAGTAGTAAATTTTGTTGACAGAGCCTAAAACTTTACAGATATCATGCAAATTACACTTGTGTGGAAAGAGCTCCAAAGAAATTCAGGTCACTGTAATAATATGGAAACTTGGACAATGAATAAGGAAGACCCTAGAAGAATTAATGCATTTGAGTTATAGTGTTGGAGAAGAATGTTGAAAGTACCATGGACTGACTGTGTAATGTGATGCATCTTGGCCTAATAGTTTCAGTTTGGGATCCTGTATGAATACTTTAATTACTAGAAAGGCAGAGCCCGTGCAAAATATGATCACAAGTGTATTGCCAGTTTCTATCACCTTGCTTTTAGTATATTAGCTAGATAATGAAGACCAGCAACTAAATGAAGCTAGATTGGGAAAGCTGTGTCCCCAAAAGCTTTTGCATTAGTCACTCTAAAACATAGCTGAAAGCAACTTGATTTTCTGGTTGGTAGACATCAGTTCTCTAAATCCATGTGAGAAGTTTGATCATTATCATTTTGTAATGTGGGCTCTATGTCATAAGGTAAGGTAAGGATACAGCTTAAGGTGAAGCCTGGCTAGTGATTTACCAATCAACTGTCACTTTTTATTAATTGGACTGTTCTTTTAGATTTTGACAAAAACTTGTCTGTCATTTTCAGTTTTCATTGAGTATTTTAAGTTTGTATCCATTTCCATGCCTTCCTAAATATTTTATGGGAAAGTGTAACATCAACCATCTGGATTTGCTAGATAGATTAGAATAAGGATCACAGATTTTAGAGATAAAAGGTCTTTCATTCAATTTTAGGTTGACAATTTTTAACATTTTGTGAATGATAAAATGAAATATTATTGTTATTTACATAATATCAGAGTTTCACTAGGATTTGGCAAAAACGGATAGCAGATAAATCTTAACTACAGATGTCTCCTATGGTAGGGTTCCTTTGCCTTTGCCCATATAAGTAATTAAAGTTCAGGGATAAAATTATCAATGGTTATCTATGGCATCTATCATGGACCATTAGCTATTTGAGCTGACCACTGCATCTTAAACCATGGCCTCTTAGCTTTCCATGTCAACTGGCTTGATTGTATTTTTACTCAAGAAGTCACATTACTCCTTCCACTTTCAGTTCGGAATGCTGAATTTCAGACTTTATTTTTAAGCACTTACTTGTTTAATTCCCATTTTCATTCCAAATCCAGAAGAAGTGTACCTGACTCCAGGGAGACCCTGAAGATGCTCCAGCATTGACTACATTTCTTTCTTAGTATGCTGTAATCATCCTTGGCACTATTTGTCATAAGTATACATAAAAAGACATTGCTAGAGCCAAAGCTATATATATTGAGGAAATAAAAGAAAATAATGCTGAAGATAGGTTGCTGCTAAATGCTGTCAAATCAGTTCTGACTCACAGCAACCTTGTATCGGGCTACTGAGGAGTGACTGGTGAGCTTGAAATACTGACCTTGCAGTTCAAACCAACTTTGAAGTCCAGCGAATTAATCCACACCACCATACCAGGACTCCAAAGACAGATTAGCAATGATGTATTTTCCAGTTATGCTCAGGTTCATAGTGACTAATGGCAGTCCCAGATGGGTAAGAGTGGAACTGTGTACTAAAGAGTTTTTAAAGCTTGATTTTTCAGAAGTAGATCGCTAATTCCTCCAGAAGATCAGAAGCGTTGTGGGATGGCATCAAAAATGTTATACATGAAGAAAGCAAAAGTCATTAAGAGGACAAGAAATAAGGAAAAGGTCAAAATAGATGTCAGAAGAGACACTGAAATGTGCTCTCCAGTGTAGAGATGCTAAAGTAAATGGAAGAAATGAGGAGGTCCAAGAGCTGAGCAGAAAGTATCAAAGGTCAGCTCGAGAAGATAAAGCCAAATATTACCACAAAATGTGCAAAGATCTGGAATCAGGAAATTCAGCATTTCTCAAGCTGGGGGAACTGAAGAAAAAATTCAAGCCTTGACTTTCATTATTAGAGGATTCTTTGGGCAATTACTGAGTGATGCAGAAAGCATCAAGAGAAGATGGAAGTTATACACAGAGTCACTATACCAAAAGGAAATGGTAATGTTCCATTTTAAGAGTTAACATATGATCAAGAGCCAATGATACTGAAGGAAGAAGTCCAAGGTGCATTGAAGGAATTGACAAAGAACAAGACACCAGGAACTTATGGAATAAAAATTGAAATTTTTCAAGAAAGTAAGAAGGCACAGGAGGCACTCACTCATCTCTGCCAAGAAATTTGGAAGATGACTATCTGGCCAACTGACTGAAAAGATCCATATTTGTGCCTATTCCAAAGAGAGGTGACCCAATGGAATGTGGAAATAATCAGAAAATATCTTTGAAATCCCATTCAAGTAAAGTTTTACTAAAAATAATACAGAAATGGCTACGAGCATACATTGACAGAGAACTGGATTCAGAGGTTAAAGCTGAATTCAGAAGAGGCTGTGGAATGAGAGATACAATTGCTGATGTCGGATGGGTCTTGGCTGAAAGCAGAGAATATCAGGAAGTTGTTTACCTGTGCTTTATTGACTATGCAAAGGGTTTTGATTGTGTGGATCATGACAAGCTATGAACAACATTGCAAACTATGAGTATTCTGGAACACTTAATTGTGCTCATGAGGAATCTGTACATGGACCAGGAGGCAGTTGTTCGAACAGAACATGGGAACACTGAATGGTTTAAAATTGTGAAAGGTATGCAACAAGGTTGTATTTTTTCACCATACTTATTCAACCTGTATGCTAAGCAAATAATTTGAGAAGCTGGGTTATATGAAGAAAAACGTGGTATCGGGATTGGAGAAAGACTCATTAAGCACCTAACAACAACAACAACAAGGAATGCAATTATAATGGTTCTTGTTGTTAAGTGCTATCTACTGAGTTCTGATAAACAGTGACCCTGCACAGGGAATCCAGAGAGTGACTGGTGGCTATGAACCCCATATGTTACAGTTAGCAGTCCAATTCTTATCCTATAGCATTATACCAGGACTCCACAATTATAATTGTTGTTACAGTTATTAAGTGTCATAGAGTCAGTTTATATCCATAGTGACACCAGGACTCCACAATTATAATTGTTGTTACTGTTATTAAGTGTCATAGAGTCAGTTTATATCCATAGTGACACTGTACAGGATTTCTAAGGAGCGGCTGGTGAGTTTGAACCGCTTACTTTGTGGTTAAAATTGACCTTGCAGTTTAACACCCTGTCCTGAAGTGCCACATCAGGGCCCCAATTATAACTGGCATACTAAAATATTAAAAACTATTGTTGACATGTACTATAATTGAGACATGGGTATGAGTGCATATTTTTGTTTATATATATTGTTGGTGTTAAGTGCTTGTCCTCAAGTAGGATCTGACCTTGTACTGAAACCAGGTATAGAGTATCTAAGACTTCACATCTTCTAGGGAGCAGAAAGCCTCATCTTACTCCAGCAGAGCAACTGTAGGATTTGAACCATGGCCCTTGTTTGGGTTCACGATACCAATTGATTGTGAATTTATGCACAGTAGAAGGAAGTACTGCCCAGTCCTGTACCAAGTGCACATTCGTTTCTACACTTGAGCCCATTGCAGTTGCCACTGTGCCAATCCATCTAGTTGGACGTTTTCTTTTTTTTTTTTTTTTCCTGATTTTCCACTTTACCAAACATGATGTTCTTCTCCAGAGACTGGTCCCTCTTGATAACATGTCCAAAGTATGATAGATAAAGTCTAGCCATCTAGGCTTTTAAGGAGCATTCTGTCTGTACTTCTTCTGACACAGATTTGTTTGTTCTTTGGATGGTCCTGGTACTCTTAATATTCTCCTCCAACACCATATCTTCTTTATTTATTGTCCAATTTTCACATGCATATGAGGTTAATGAAAATCCCATGGCGTGGGTCAGATGCACCTTAGTTCTCAAAATGACATTGAACTTGAAATCTTGATCAGTTTAAAGAGGTCTTGTGCACCATATTTTTCTAATGAAATACATCTTTTGATTTCTTGACTACTAATTTCATGAATGTTGATGGTGGATTTGAGCAAAATGAAATCTTTGACAATTTCAAT
>NW_006408771.1:2490423-2492118 GCF_000296735.1 Chrysochloris asiatica | reverse complement strand
AAGCCATTTTTTAGAAAAAATTTACATATATTTTTGTGATATTAATGATATCGCATTATGATTTCCACAGTCCACTGGATTGTAACTCTTTGAATGGGCATAAATATGAATCTCTTCCAATCAATTGGTCAGGTAGCGGTCTTCCAAATTTCTTGGCATAGATGAGTCTATGCCTCCAGTGCTGCATCAGATTGTTGAAAGAATTCAATTTGTATTCCATCAATTCCTTAGTTTTGGTTCTTGCCAATGCCTTTAAATGGAACTTCTTGCTTCAATACCATCAGATCTTGATCATATTCTACTATTTTAAATGATTATACATCACCATTTTGGGGGTGGGTACAGTGACTTTTTATATTCTGTCCATCTTCTCCTCATGGTTTCAGAATCATTTAATATATTGCCCATGTTTTTGTAAAGTGCTCTAGAGTTGGTTCCCACCCATAATGATCCTATATAGGGTTTCCAAGGAGCAGTTGGTAAGCTTGAACTGCCTATTTTGCAGTTCAAACTGACTCTGCAGTCCAGCGCATTAACCCACAGTGCCACACCAGGATTCTATATTGTCCATGCAATCCTTCAATATTACAAGCAGCGGTGTGATTTGTTTTTCCCTTCAGTTCTAACAATGTGAGAAATGTTGATTGAGCATGTTCTTCCCTTTTAGTTTTCTAACTCCAAGTCTTTGCACATTTAGTTATAATACTTTGCATTCTCAAGCTGTCCTTTAAATTTTCTTTTCAGTTTTTTTTTTTTTTTACTTCTTCATTCCTTTCTTTTGCTTTAGAATATCTACGCTCAAAAGAATGTGTCAAAGTTTATTCTGGCATCCATTTTGTTATTTTCTTTGCTGGATTTTAAATGACCTTGTTCCAAGTGCTCTTCTTACTATATGATGTTCTTGATGTCATCCCTCAACTCTTCTTGTCATCCACAATTAGTTTCTGAGGCCTCAAATCTATTAGGATGGTTACTAAATTGAGGTAGAATATATTTAAAGTCATATTTTTGCTTTCATGGGCTTATTTAAATTATCTTCAGCTTCAGTATGAACTTTCATATGAGCAATTGATAGTCTGTTCCACAGTTTGCCCCTGGCCCTATTTTGACTGATGATATTGAACTTTTCTACTCTCACATCTCACAGATATAGTCAGTTTGATTCCTGTGTATTCCATTTGGTGACGTCCCTTTTATGCTGTTTAAAAAACACACACACAAGATATTTGCAATGACTAAGTCATTGGTTTGGCAAAAACTTACCATGCAATCTAAAGCAACATTTTTATCACCAAGGCCATATTTTCTAAGTAGTGATCCTTCCTCTTTGTTTCCAACTTTTGCATTCTAATCACTAATAATCATAAGTGCATCTTAACTGCATGTTTGATGAATTTCTGATTGAAGAAGTTGGTGGAATTCTTCATGCCAACATTACTGGTTTCAAAGTTTGAATAATAGTGGTTTTAACTTTTTTCTTGTAGGTATATAGATAGTATTCTATCACAGACCTCATTGTACTTCAAGATTAATCTTGAAATGTTCTTTTTGACAATGAATGTGATGCTAATCCTCTTCAATTTGTTGTTCTGCCATAGTAAAACATATGATTGTCACATTCAAAATGGTCAATACCAGTTCATTTCAGCTCACTGATGCCCACAAGTGTGACACTTTAGGATACATACTGGACTG
>NW_006408771.1:2473612-2489908 GCF_000296735.1 Chrysochloris asiatica | reverse complement strand
CTGCTTTGAGGAGACTGCTCTTCCCCAGTAGTGTTTTGACTTCCTTCCAACCTGAGAGGCTCATTTTCTGGCAATATAGCTAAAAACGTTCTGGTGTTATTCATAACTTTTTAATGTTTGGGCATTATATTTTACAATATGATACCACTATTCATAAGACTTTGAGCTCCTTACCATTTAGAAGGGGGTCTTTCTCTCCTTTTTCCTAGATTCTCTTAATATGGAAGCACCAGTGACACCTGTGGTTTAAAATACCAGTGGCATGTTAACCAGCATCATAGCAGCAAAAGGAAAACCACCACAGTATGATAAACTGAAAGGTGAGGGCGATCTTTATCTTTATCTCTCTATATATATCTATTTATCTGTCTATCTCTCTGTCTGTCTGTCTGTCTGTCTGTCATCTATCTTAGTCAGAGTCCTAGTGTGGTGCTGTAGGTTAATGTGTTCAACTGCAAAGTCTATTTGAACCACAAGGTTGGCAGTTCAAGGTCACCAGCGGCTCCTTGGAAACCCTATACAGGGTCGCAGTGGGTTAGAAATGACTCTACGGCACTTAACAAAAGCAACACACACACACATATAATGTTGTTAAGTGCCATAGAGTCGGTTCCGACCCATAGCAACCCTGTATATGGTTTCCGAGGAGCAACTGGTAAGTTTCAGCCGCCGACTTTGAGGTCCAAATGGCTTTGCAGCCTTGTCCATTAACCCACAGCACGACTCCATATATGTGTGTACTTTCGTGCTTTTAATATGACTTGCATGCAGCTTTTCCAATGATTAGTTATCACTTTTAGAATTAAAAAGAAAAATTGTGTCTGTGTCATATATCAGAATTTATGCCCACAGAAGTCAAAGGTCAAGTTATTTTTAGCCAAGGGCACATGAACTTTTAGCGCAGTGTGTTATACTTAGTCATCACTCTTTGTATGTTGTTGTTAAGCGCCATTGAGTCAATTCTTACCCATAGTCCCCCTGAATAAGGTTTCCAAGAAGCAGCTGGTAAACTTGAATCACCACCAACCTTGCATTCAAACGACTTTGCAGTCTGACACATTAACCCACAGCGCCATAGCAGGACTCCTCACTCTATATATTTAGTGAATATTCTAATAAAGAACAAAATTTAGACTATTGGACTCATTACTTTTATTGCACCCACATGCGACTGAATTAAAATTTATTTTTATTTTTCTGTGGTCCTGTTGGGCCAAAGTCTATTTTCCCTTTTAACAGATTAAAAAGCATAAATTTTGATCCATTAATGTATGGCATTTTCTAAAGCTGTTTTCCTTTCCAGTAACATACTTTTATATATAGGTGTCTTTTCGAGACAGGATCTTCAGAAGTGAGAAACAGGATAGAGAATAAATAGCACAAACAATATTTTCTGTCCAAGGTTGCTTCATGGATCAGGTCACACCATGTAAACACCATCTTATTTTACTAGAATTTGTAGTAAATCCTACTCTTCATTTCTTAGGTTTTAAGATGCGAAAATGACTCTCGACCTGAAAATTTCAAATTTCAAGCACATTATTGAAACTGACAAAATTTATCAGTACATCCCTTCTTCCCTATAATTCATTAGTTATACTGCAGGAAAATTTTCAAAATGCACTTTCTGAAATTACTAAAATTTAAAACAGTTTTCTGACTATGCAAGAAATGACACTAGAGACTCCTATAATCTCTAAAAGTACATACAGCAAAAATCTGCATTATTTGCAATGGGTTACCTTTGAATTAAAAATTGATTTTCTACTGTTAAGTGATCATTTCCTTATACCTCTATAGGATTCAATGAGACACGAGGGCAATGTTTCTATAAGAAAATGCTTAGATTTAACTTATCAGGGAAGCTAAATTAATTTTTCTACATGCCAACTAATTTGTTGCTATTGTTGCCAGTGACATTGTTACTGTCCAATTCATATATAAACAGCATGTCAGGAACTAAAGTGACTTCAAAATTGGAAATTATTATAGAAAGAATGTTGCAGTGTTGGTGTGGTGATGAGAGTGTGATATTGTTTTCCTCTCAGCCTTAGGAAATTTAAATATTTATATGGAATAAAATGATGATGGTATCCCTTTTTGTTTTTTTGTTCACTGTTCTCCATGGAATCATGGAATCGACTCCAATTCATAACATCCTTACACATAACAAAACAAAACATTGAGGGTCTAAGTGAGCTATTTGATAGTACATCACCTTCTTGTTATGTAAGAAAACCAAAATTTGGATCTATGTAATTGCACTTGCAGAAAGTACAATTCAGATATTTTTTAAACAGAATTAGACTTATTCTGAGTGCATTATGCCAAATGTTACTATAAGGCAGAAGTGTTGAAAGGAAGGAAAAATAGTTCATTTAAATAGACTTTTTTTTTTTTTTTTACTTCTTTGTGTTTGCAAAATTTCTTAAAATCTCTATCTGGGACTAGAACAAGCTGAAAATGTATATTAAAAGTTGCTGTTGTGAAGTGCCATCGAGTTGGTTCCAACACATAGCAACCCTGTATAGGGTTTCTGAGGAGCAGCTGGTGAGCTTGAACTGCCAACCTTGCAGTTCAAACGGCTTTGCAGTCTGGTGCATTAACCCACAGCACCACACAATGATATAAAAGTACAATACAACTTCTGCAGAGAGACTAATTATCCAATGTATTTGTATTTATACTTATAGACTTTAAATAAAAGTAAACACATATAATTTTAAAGACCTGATGAAAAATAAAATTTTCTGCAGGAAAAAAATGCAATTAAACATAAAGCTGTATATATGAACCTAGGCTATATACCTTCACTTTCCCTGACACTCCCTCCAGTGACACCTCTTACAACTGGGCCACGGAACCTGGTGAGCCTCTACAAAACTCCAGATAGCAGGCACCACACCACAGGTGTGGAAATACACAAAGAAATAATTAATCCTTCAAATAACATATAAACAGTTGTTGTTATGTGCCATGGAGTCAGTTCTGACTCATAGCGACCTTGTACAGGGTTTCCGAGGCTGTAAATCTTTACGGGAGCTGACCGTGAGATTAGCAGCCTGAATCGTAACCAGCATGCTACCAGAGCTCCTTAAATCTCACTCCCACAACACAGCAGCGTAATTTCAGGAACGACAAAGATGGGATTGGAACCCACACGTGAAGCACAATGGATTAGCAGTCCATGGCCTTAACCACTTGACCACCTTGTCTCTAAACTAAAGAGTAATTTCTATTAAATGAAGAATTAAATGAAAAGTTCCAGCATCATGAAACTAACATCTGAACTGCATAATTAAAGATGATTTTTAAATCATGATCTTAATTTTAAAAATTTAAATTAGGGAATAAAATAAGGACATAATTTCAAATTTAGAATTAACCCCAGTTGCTGATTCTTTTTTTATCTTACCTCTGAAACTATACTTATTTATAGTAATAGACACCCTAAACTTTGAAGTTTGAAGGGAACTAAATATCATTTTTTTCACATTTAACGCTTTGCTAATAATTTACGATAAGGAGCACTGGTAGCGAATGGTTATGAATCGGGCTGCGAACCTTCAAAGTCAGCAGTTCGAAACTACCAGCTGCTCCGTGGGAGAAAAATGAGTCTTTCTGCTCCTGTAAAGATTTACAGCCTCGGAAACCCTGTTCAGGGTTGTTATGGGTCGGAACTGACTCGACGGCACTTAACAACAACAACAACAACAATAATCTACCATATTCAAGAAGTGAAATACATTTCTATGGAAAGAATGGTTAAAGAAAGAAAGAAAGGAAAGGAGAAAAAGCAAAGTCATGATGTTGTTGTTGTTATGTGCCGTGGAGTCGGTTCCACTCATAGCGACCCTGTTCAGGGTTTCCAAGGCTATAAATCTTTACGGGAGTAGAAAGCCTCATCTTTCTCCCGCTGAACAGCTGATAGTTTTGAACTGCTGACCTTGCGGCTTTCAAGCCGATTCGTAACCACCACGCTACCAGTGTTGAAGAGCAAAGATGTCACCTTGAGGACTAAGGCGCGCCTGACCCAGGCCATGGTGTTTTCAATAGCCTCATATGGATGTGAAAGCTGGACAGAGAATAAGGAAGATCATAGAAGAACTGATGCCTTCGAGTTGTGGTGTTGGAGGAGAATACTGAGGGTGCCATGGACTGCCAAAAGAACCAATAGATCTGTTTTGGAAGAAGTGCAGCCAGAGTGCTCCTTGGAGGCCAGGATGGCTAAGCTTCGTCGTCCCTCATACTTTGCACATATTGTCAGGAAGGAACAGTTGCTGGAGGAGGATGTCATGCTGGGTAAGATGGAGGGTCAGAGAAAAAGAGGAAGACCCCCAACGAGATGGATCAGCCAGGTGGCATCATTGATGGTGTCAAGTGTGGCAGCGGTAGTGAGGTTGGCCCAGGATCGGACATTGTTTCTTTCTGCTGTGCATGGGGTCGCTATGAGTCGGTTCTGACTCAATGGCACCTGACAACAACAACAACAAGGCTACCAGAGCTCCTTAATATTGTTGTTGTTATGTGCCATCGAGTCGGTTTGGACCCATAGCGACCCTGTACAGGTTTCCAAGGCTGTAAATCTTTACAGGAGCAGAAAGGCTCATCTTTGTCCCGCAGAGTGGCTGGTAGTTTTGAACTGCTGACCTTAAGGTTTGCAGCCCGATTCGTAACCACTAGACTACCAGAGCTCCTTAAAGTAATGATAGAAGAACCCAAAAAGGGAAGGACAATGCCAATTACCAACTTCCTTTTTGATGTTCCCCAGTGATCTCCCTCTGATTTGCTTTAACAATTTCCACTGGGATGGGAATCTTTTTAGGATGAAATATGTGACAAGCTTGTAAAAGAAATAAAAACTCTCATGCAAATCTAAAACAAATCAATTATGGCTGAGTAAGTTTTGACTCATTGTGATCCAAAGTGTACAGAGAAGATCTGTGTTCCCTAGGATTTTCAAAGATGTGGAGTTTTCAGATTTTTTTGTCTGTGAGTTCTAATAATCAACCTTTCTGTAGTAAAGCATTTAATTATTTGTACCACCCAGGGACTATGCAAAAGAGAACTTCCTCCGTTTCATTAGAACTCCCTATTAAAGACTAAATTTATCTATTAGGGGTGATGTCTCTGGGCATTGGAATAACAAAATGAAATAGCAAAGTCTGTGCTTCCGTTTGTCTGTAGTTTTCATAATTGCTTATATTCCAACCTTTCACTACAATAACCCAAAGTCATAGCTACATCTTTTTCTCAGTTCATTAGTTTTACTCCCTTTTCTTCAGAGTTGATTCTTATTTCTCATTGAAATAGACCTTCTTTGGTACATTATCTGTGAGAGAACCATAAAGATGTGAAAGCATTTGCATTGTAAAAGAAAGGCTGTTTAATGTAAGAAAGGGGTTTGCTTTTAACAGTATTATGAGATGTCTGTACGCGGTATCTAATTTACTTTCTTCTTAAGATTTTTTAAGTAGTCCAATATTCCTCAAAAATTGTATTGTTTAAGTAATGTTCTATTCTTTTTCTAGATTTTCAGATGACTTTCTTCCCCATTTCTTTGGATTTGCAGTGAAAAAAAAAAAAAAAGAACAGAAATAGATGTGAGAGCTCTGAAGAATCTTTCCAGACATTTTCTGCATTTAGATTGTTTCATATGACAGGTTGTTGTATTTGCTACCAACTGAAGATATCTAGTATTATATCAGAGACCATTGTACTGGGGATAGTAAGGAAAACACTATATAGAGCCAGCAATGGATGTTTTTTATGCTGACCAAATGCTTGGAGATTCTAACTCACCCAGAGACACTTTGGAAGAAAAGTTCTATCTTCACACACACACACACACACACACACAGTCACCTATGGAGCCCACATTGTTGTTGTTGTTAAGTGCTGTTGAGTCAGTTCTGACCCATAGCCATCCTTTATAGGGTTTCCAAGGAGTGGGTGGTGAGCTTGAACTGACAACCATGCCATTCAAAGAGACTTTGCAGTCAGCACATTAACCACACCAGCACTCCATTCTCACACACATGGAGTCTCTATAATTCAATCCAGTAGGGAATGCTAGAAAAATAAACAAAAACCTATATTTAAACTTTTGACCTACTTCTTCCAACTTTGGCAGGATTCCTACAAGCATGATACCCTTCTCCTATTACTGGTCTCTTGTACCAACATCCTTGTTCCAAAGGGATATTTTGGATTCACTTCTCACAAGACTCATTTGTTTGTTCTTCTGGCAATACATTCTGCATTCGATATTCTTTGACATACCATAATTCAAAGATATCACTTCTTCTCCAGACTTTCTTATTCATTGTCTTGATTTTGCATGTAAAGGAGATAACTGAATATACCAAGGACTGGGTCAGGTACACCTTTGTCCTTAATGCTACATCTTTGCTTTTTAACACTCTAAAGAGATCTTTTGCATTTGATTTTCTCAGTGCAGTACATCACTTGATTTTTTTATTGCTTCCATAGGCATAGTTTATATATTCAAGTAAAATTCAATTATCGACAACTTAAATCTTTTCCCTGTTTATCATAATGTTGCTAATTGTCCAGTTGTGAAGACTTTTGTTGTCTTTGTGATGAAGTGTAATTTATACTGAGGATTATCATATTCGATCTTCATCAGTGAGTGCTTCAAGTCCTCTTCACTTGCAGCAAACAAGATTGTGTCATCTTCAGGTCACAGGTTGGTCGTGAGTCTTCCCCCTAACCTGATGTCAAGTTCTTCTTATATAGCTCTGCCTCTCAGATTATTTGCTACACACACAAATAGAATACGTATATTGAAAGGAAACAAACTTGAGGCATGCTTTTCTTATTTTCATTTCAAATGACTGCCTCTTGCTCTATGTATAAGTTCTGCATGAGCACATTTAAGTGTTCTGAAATCTCTATTCTTTGCAATCTTAACAAAATTTACTCTGACCACACACTGAAATGTATTTGTTACTCAATAAAACACAGTAAATATCTTTCTATATGATGTTTCCTGTTTTCAGCTAAGATATATCTGACATCAGCAGTGGTGTCCCTCATTCCACACTGTTTTAGATTGAATTGTGTTCCTCCAAAATATGTATCAGCTTTACTGGGCCATGCTTCTCGGTGCTTTGGCAAATTCTGTGACGATGTAAAATGGTAATCATGTGATAATCCCCCATGATGTGATCTGATATGATAAATCAGTAAGAGTATTAAGGGTAGGTTACTCAATGGTACTTAACAACAACAAATAAAAAGTTATCCCCTAGAGTTGGCAGTCTGGATTTGGCTTTCTAGCCTCCTAAATTGGGAGAGAATAATTCTGCTTGTTAACATCATCTATGTTTGGTGTTCCTGTTATAGCAACATTAGATAATTAAGACGCACGTTATTTTCTGACTTTGGCTTGAATTTCTGGCATATACTATGGGTGTATTCTTGCAACTGTTTTTGAATTATGTTCAGCAAAATTTTGCTTGCATGTGATACTAATCATATTCTTTAAAAAAAAAAGTCTGCATTCTGTTGGACCACTTTTGGTATAGGAACATATATGTATCTGTTCTTACAAATTGACTAGTTATCTGTCTTACAGTTTTCTTGGAATGGGTACGCAATTCCAGTTGTTTTATCCATTTGTTGAAATATCTTAATTGAAGTTCACTCACATCAGTTCTTGGAGCCTTATTTTTTCACCATTGCTTTCAATATACGTTGGATTTCTTCATTTAGTATCATTGGTTCTTAATCATTTGCTAACTTCTGAAATGATATGAAACTCAAATAATTATTTCAGTACAGTGACACTGCATACATATTCCTTCCATCTTCTTGTGATGATCCCTACATCTACATCATACTTCTTTTTTATTTTTATTTTTGTCATTGCTACTGATAAGTGCTTTTAATTTTGTTTGGGTTCATAGGATCTCTATACCCTAATATTGCCAGCGCCAATCCCATCCTGACAATTGTTTGTGTTTTCTCCTGACTGTCCATGCCACTTGCAGTTATTACTGTACAGCACCATAATTCAAATTCATCCACAATTCTTCTATGGTATTCTTTATTCATTGTCCTTCTTTCAAGTGCCAATGAGGCTACTGAAATTGCAGTGATTTGTGTCAACTGGACCTTAGTCCTCAAACTGACATCTTAGCTCTTTAACACTTTAAAGAGTTCTTTTGCAGCAAATTTCCCAAATGCAACAGTTCCTTTAATTTCTTAACTGCTGTCTTGAGTGTTGATTGTGGAACCAAATAAAATGAAATATTTGACAACTTCAATTTTTTCCATTTATCATGATGCATTTACTGGTCCAGTAGTGAAGAGGTTTTTTTTGTTTTGTTTTGTTTACATTCAGTTGCAAGCCATATTGAAGGAGGTAGTCTTCAATTTTCATCCGTAAGTATTTCAAGTCCTCTTTGCTTCTGGCAAGCAAAGCTTTGTCATCTGAATATTACACATTATTAATGAGTCTTCCATGAATCCTGATGCCTCATTCTTCTTCATATAATCCAGTTTCTCAGATTATTTTTTCAGCATTCAGACTGAATCAGTATGGTGAAAGGATACAACCCTGGTGTACACCTTTTCTGATTTTAAACTATTCAGTTTGCCCTTGTTCTGTTCAAACATCTGCCTTTTGATCTATTCATATGACATTAGCAACTTCCTAGGTAACCCTAGGTCCATATTCTCTTCTGAATCAGGAATGCATTTCTGGTAGTTCCTGTCAATGTACTGCTACAAATACTTTTGAATTATCTTCAAAATTTTACTTACATACGATATTAATATTGTTTGATGATTGACACATTGTTTCATTATTTTTCTTTGTAATGGACACAAATATGGATCTCTTCCAATCAGTTGGCCAGGTAGCTGTATTTTAAATTTCTTGGCATAGATTTGTGAACACCTCCAGTGCTATGCCATTTTGTTAAAATATTTCAATATGTATTCTATCAATTCCTGGAGTATTGCTTTTCACTAATGGCTTCAATTCTCTCAGTACTATTGGTTCTATTCATATAGTACTTCTTGAAATGGTTGAGGATTGATCAATTACCTTTGGTACAGTGACTCTTAGTATTTCCTCTATCTCTTTTGATACCTCCTGCATCATTAAATATTTTACACATAGGATTCTTCAATATTGCCACCTAAGGTTGAAATATTTTCTTCAGAACTCTCAGCTTGAAAAATGCAGAGCATGTTCTTCCCTTTGGGCTGTCTAACTCTAGGTCATTACACATTCCATTATAATACTTGACCATGTCTTCTACAGCTGCCCTTTGACATTTTCTGTTCAGCTCTTTTACTTCCTCATTTCTCCCAGCAGCTTTCTGCTCAAGATCATGCTTCACTCCTTTCTGGAATCCAGAAACTCTGGAATCAAACTTGGCTGGAAGGATTAAGGAAATGGATGACAAAGGGGACAAAGATTAAAATTAGGAGGAGAGCCATTAGAGAGCCAAGTGTTGGAGTTAACCAGGTGAACCAAGACCATGTCTTTGCTTTAAAGTTCCCCCAATATAAATAGCCTGAGACTACTTTTTCATAAAGTTGATTCACTCTAAGTATGTTTTGTAAATTGGCTTGGATTTTTCCTGACTGGTTAACAAAGAAACACTAGTTTCTTTACCTCTGTAGTTAGCCATTGTTGTTGTTGTTTTATGCTGTCAAGTTGATTCCGACCCATAGCAACCCTGGATAGGGTTCCTAAGGAGCAGCTGGTGAGCTTCAGCCACTGACCTTGCAATTCAACGACTTTGCAGTCTGACACATTAGCCCACAATGCCACACCGTAGGCTTAAAATTCTGTTTTTTAACACTATGCTGGCTAAGAAGTTAATGTATTCTTGGAGAATATTGACTTAGCTGGTTAATTCATGGATAAATTGATTTGATTCAAGTGTTGAGCAGTAAATACAGAGTTAAGTAGGCCTGCAGAGCCAGTAGTTTTTCCAGCTAAGATTCCCAAGGTTGTAAAAACTGTTATGTCTTCATGGTGCAGATGAGGGAGTTGAGAGTAAAGGGGAAGGGAAATATTATCATTGATAAGGGTAAGAGTGACAAAGATGTATATTAAGGTCAAGGTCCCAGATCAACTGGTGGGTAAGCATAAATAAACATTAGGGCCACAGAGAAAGCATCTGTGGTTGTCGAGATGTCATCTTAAGATTGTGGAACTTAGCTTGATTGTTTTTAAATACGGTGGCCCATATGTGCTAGGCAAAAATGGTAAAGGAGTAATTGCAAGCAGCTGGCTGATTGTTAAATTGACCTACAGAAGTGACCTATAGAATGTTGGAATGCCTGGTTGGACAAGGAGTAATAAGGAAAATATATTTTTGTTTAGTGTCTTCAAGTTAGTTCTAACGCCCAGTGACCCTGTATAGGGTTGCCAAAGAATTGCTGGTGGGTTTGTACTGCCAGCATTGTTGTTCAAAGTCCAGTGCTGATCCTACAACACTACACCAGAAGGAAACTATGGTGGTGCAGTGTGCCGTGGAGTCAGTTCGAGTTCCAACTCATAGAGACTCTGCATAGGGTTTTCAAGGTTGTAAATCTTTACAGGAGCAGAAAGCCGCATCTTTCTCCCACAGAAGAGCTGGTAGATTTGGACTGCTGACCTTGAGGTTAGCAGCCCAACTCGTAACCACTGCACTACCAGAGTTCCTTAAGAGAAAACTATGGTGGTAGTGTTTATGTGCGATGGAGTCGGAACCGACTCATAGTGACCCTGTACAGGGTTTCCAAGGCTGTAAATCTTTATGGGAACAGAAAGCCTCATCTTTCTCCCACTGAACACCTGGTAGTTTCAAACTGCTGACCTGTTGGTTCACAGCCTGATTCGTAACCACTACGCTACCAGAGCTCCTTCCACTATAGGCCCCTTTAAATTGGTTTGAGTAGTTTGCTGTAAACAGTTTAGTAAAACTTTTGTACAGTAGGTTTAAGGAGACCTGATGTTTAAGGAATTTTGTAACAAGAGGTTTGAATCCTGAAAGGGCTCCTAACTTTAGGGGGTTATTGTGATTCACAAGGAAAATAAGTGGGGTCTTTGAGTGATATTATAATTGGCTATAAATGATGGACTCTTCTTAGGGTGTCTGCATCCCAAACTTTGGGAGGAACTTGTTCAGAAACTTCAAGATGGATGAAAGAGTAAAGGTTTAGGTATAGACCATGAAGCCTCATTGCAGAACCTAAGGAAAGATGTTTCCGAATGTTAAAAGGAGCTGTGTATCTGATTCAGCCATGAGATCTCTTCCTAGTAGAAGGGCAGGATCATTTGAGAACATTAGAAAAGAACGTGTAAAGACTTGGTCTAAGGGGTTACAGACTTTGTTTAAGTTTGTCTTATTTAACGGTTTAGTAGTACTTCTTTTCATGCCTTTAATGAGGCAAGCGAGCATATGATCTTGGTACAGTCTGTTAGGGGATCTCTACTGATAGTTCTAGTTGGGGTCCATCCATATCAGGGAAAGTTGTGGAGTCAGCAGAATCTCTACCAGGTTCTAGGTGATTTAAGCTATCCCTATATTCAAGTTTTTGATGATATACGAGCTCTTTCCTCTGGATTAGTTCAGGTGGAGAAAACGAGGCGTATATCTCTCCATCTTAAGTCATAGAAGAGTATAAGATATTCAAACACTTTAGTGAACTTAGTAAGACTATCTGAGAAGGAACTTAGTTTCAATTTGAGATAGTTCTGACATAGAAAAAGGGATGTAAACTCAAAAAACACCCCGAGTCTTCAGCTTCCCGGAAGGGGAGCTGGTTGACTGGGCTGGCAGGTCCCTGGAAAGGTTAGCCAGAAACAGTTGGCTACAGGAGTGGGGGAGATAATGAAGGAAGGGATAGAGGGAGGTTTAAGGGACTGGATGAAGGAGCAGATGACCAGAGGAAGAGGGTAAGGATAAGGAGGAGATATTAGAGAGAGGGCAGTCTTCAGAACCCCCCCTCCCCTTCTTTTCATGGATGAACAGTGTAAAGGGTTTTTGTAGATTTTATAAGCCCAGTAATAGGTCCTCCCCAAGAAGGATTTTGAGTTTGTTGAAGGCAACTGACCATTCAGAGGTCCATACTAATCATGTCTTCACTCGTTTAGGTGCATATATAATAGTTTCTCAGTAAGACTGAAGGTAGGGATTCAAATCCCGTAGAGCCCTGTCATTTCCAGAAACTCTCTTAACTGTCTCTTAGTTGAGGGGACCCTCAGTCTAGTATTTACTTCTTTCCTTTCAGGGGTCAAAGTGCTAATTCCCTAGAACAACACAAATCCCTGGTTGTGTGCTTTTGATTTTGAGATGCAAAAGCTGGACAGTGAATAAGCAAGATCGTAGAAGAACTGAAGCTTTTGATTTGTGGTGTTGGAGGAGAATACGAAAAGTGCCATGGACTGCCAAAAGAACCAATACATCTGTTTTGGAATAAGTGTAGCCAGAGTGCTCCTTGGAGGCCAGGATGGCTAAGCTTGAAGGATGTCATGCTGGGTGAGATGGAGGGTCAGAGAAAAGGAGGAAGACCCCCAACGAGATGGATCAGCCAGGTGGCATCATTGATGGCGTCAAGTGTGGCAGCGGTAGCGAGGTAGGCCCAGGATTGGACATTGTTTCATTCTGCTGTGCATGTGGTTGCTATGAGTCGGTTCCGACTCGATGGTACCTGACAACAACAACAACATTTAAGAAGGAAATGTCTGTGTATCAGGGGTGTTTACACACTCAGGCACGTAAACAAAAGCATGAAGAAAGCACTTCTCTTGGAAGTGGCATAACAATGCCTTAGTCAAGAGTTTTGACTGGGGTTTTCCCTTTACCCCCATAATAACCCTATACCCAGTGGAGGACAAGGGGCCAAGTAAAGGTGGCAAGATGGAGAAGGTTACCCTCCTATCTAATATGAATAAAATAGTCTGACTTTCTACCACAACAGACACCCAAGACTGGGGAGTGGTGAGCTACTCTTGTTGTCAGGAGCAGAGCTAACCTCCTGGCATCATCCGTGCAGGGCTCCCTCAACCTGACGGGTACGAACCTGTGCCATCAAGGGGTTGGGGCCTTTGGCCAGTTGGAGTCAATGTTGCACCATACTGTAGGGCAGTCTGGACACTCCAAGTGCCAGTGCTCCACTACCCACAATTGTACCATCCATTAGGATCAAGATAGCCTGCTCACAGAGACCTCCAGCTGCTATTCTGTTATATTCTTTTGCCACTATTGGCAAAGGGCTTTCATCAAGGAAACGGAGAGAGGGAGGTAAAGTTAGCTGGGCATCCAAAATCCCCTGCCAGTAGTTGTGACTGTTTCTCAATTTTCTTTGTTTTTTCTGTTATCTCCGTCATCCTCAGCCTATCACTGCTATTAAATCTTTGTCAGCCCCGTCCACTAGTTAGGATAAATGTGTGTTGAGTCCCAACTCTACGTTTCTTAATTTTATTCTAGTATCTAGGTAGGCCTCAGTCAAGAAGTACATACTTAAGACCGCCTTCCTTGTATCCAAATCTGAGTCCACATTTGTATATTTCTGAATGCCTCAGTCAGTCTGCTCAAGATGGTTGGGGGATTTTCCTCTTCCTCCTAAGTAGTTTCTTTAATTTAGTCATAATTGACTGTTTTGTACACATATTTCCTTATGCCTTCTAACACACGAGTGAGTAAGTGCTTGCATTTGTCAAAATCTTCTTCATCACAAAAAAACAGTAATAGTGCAATTAATATTCTAATAACATGTATGGTAAAGAATGAAGGTTTTGAAAACTGAGAATCTTTCTTTGAATACATTAAAACTGTAAACTTAGTTTATTAAGTGCTATTACAACCATTATGTTACTATAATGGTTGTTGTCGTTAAGTGCCGTCGAGTCAGTTCTGACCCAAAGCGACCCTGTATAGGGTTTCTGAGGAGCGGATGGTGAGCTTGAACCACCAATCTTACAGTTCAAACGGCTTTGCAGTCTGGCGCATTAACCCAATCAGCATCTCACCATGACTGTAAATTAGTAACTAGTCATTTTTAGAAATCAAAGAATACATTTGATAAAAACAAAATTTCATTGTCACTGTAGAATTGCCTCACTTTTGGAAAAAATAAAACTTGTATGGATTGTGGAGCATTAACACACATACAAAGTAGACAATATTATATAATGAATCCCCTTGGCTCTATCACCCAGCAATTATTGTTAACTTGTAATCACTCTTATTTTATCTATGCCCAGGCACTAGCCTTCTGCTATATTTTGAAGGAAATATCCTAGGTTATATCTTTTTATCCGTAATTATTTTAGTATATTAATGAGAATAAAGGAGTTTTTAAAAAGCACAATCAAAATGCAATTATATTGTCTAAAAATATTAACAGCAATTTCCTTTTTAATGTCATGAAGTAACTAGCCAGTATTTAAATTTCTCATGGTGCAACGAAAGGTCAATATTGTTTTCAAGTCCCTCCAGGAAAGGAAGAAGTTATGGGACAGTTTTTGAATTCATCTCTAAATTTCTCTAGCTCCTTTTTGCAATTCCCCAAACCAGACATAGAAAGGGGTGTAAGGACCTAACTAATTTTACCTGATTTTGCCTACCTAGAGACTGCTTGGCTAAACTCTAGACAGGCTCAGAAAAGCATTTTAAATAGACAAGGCCTCAGTTTTAGTTCCCTCCAGAGACGAGGTCAATCTCCATTCTGTACATTAGCCTGAACACGTCCTCCTGCTCAGGAACGTGCTAAATCAGCTCATGTTGCCTTAGAGTATCCTTTCACCCCTAGAAACAGTGAGAACTAGATAAGAAATAGACAGGACCCAAGGCCAGATGCCAGATGTTTTCCTTTACCCTAGCCTAAGAACAAAGAACACCAGTACTGACCAATTAAACTGTAACATCTCCTACTTTGCCAATTGTTAACCAATCAGAAACTGTATCTATGGTACTGCACAATTATGCCCCTAAAACCTTATAAAAACTGGCTTGTACTGTAAAGCAGGGTTGCCTTTGTCTCCTGCTTTTAAGAGTGAAGGTGGGCCCCAGCGCGTTGGCAAATAAACCTCTTGCTGTTGCATCGAATTCGAGTCCGGATAATCTTTTTGGGGTCTCCTACTGGATTAGGCCAATAAGGGACCTAACAGGGGGACATGTTCCCAGTCAGTAGGCTTGCTCCTAACTCAGGTACTTCCCTTAGGGGGTACATTCCTCTCCCAGGAGTCCTGGTGTGGCATTGTGGGTAAATGTGCTGGATTGAAAAATTGGTGTGAACCATAGGGTCATTATGGGTTGAAAATAACTCTATGGCACTTAACAACAATAAGGTCCCACCCTATAACCTGATTGCAGTCCCACTGGAGAAGGTTCAAGGCTGTAGGTAGGCTTTGAAAAAAAGTGGTGGGTAAAGATGAGGGCCAGGGAGTTATCCACAGACTGACCTTTATAAAGAGTAATAACTGCAGGACTGGAGGCTGAGTCAGCCTCATGGGAGGAGGAGGATGCAGAAGTCCTAGTACAAGGTTGTTGTTGTTAAGTATTTTCAAGCTGATTCTGACCCATAGCAACCCTGTGTAGGGTTTCCAAGGAGCAACCACTGACCAAGAAGTTCAAGGCGACTTTGCAGTCCAGTGTATTAACGTACAGCTCCACAGCAGGACAGGACACCCCATTTTATCTCTGTTGCAAAGACATCTAACTGTAAAATGGTGTTATAAGAGAGAGACACATTAACAGGCCATTGTTCTTGGCCACTGAGGGAATACTGGGGCTCAGGTAGTATTATAAAAGAAGAATGGTCTCTTTTTCTGAATTTCCTCTATTGGGAGGTTGCCTCAATTAGTTGGCTAGCAGCCTATGGGGGCGTCTTTTGGTATGCTTGAGCTTTGGCCCATAGCACCAACCTTTCTACTAGCGGTGGTCCAAAACACTTTGGTTTAGGAGGGCCAATATTAAAAATAAGTATTCTCACATTCCTTTGTTGTTAAGTGCTGTGAAGTGGGTTCAAGCTATATAGTGACCCTGTGTAGGGCTTCCTAGGAGAAACTGGTGGGTTTGAACCATCAACTTTGTGGTCCAAACTGACTTTGCAGTCCAGCACATTAATCCACAGAGCCACATCAGGATTCCAAATATCCTACTCCTTAAAAGCTATTCACCATTATACCAAAACCAGGGAAGGACATCACTAAGAAGGAAAACTACATAGCAATATCCCTCATGAACATAGATGCAAAAATTCTCAACAAAATCCTAGCCAACAGAATTCAGCAACACATCAAAAAGATAATACATCATGATC
>NW_006408771.1:2462438-2469457 GCF_000296735.1 Chrysochloris asiatica | reverse complement strand
TTACTCTTCCCTGAGTTGGGGCTTATCATCTTGATGACAGGTAATGTTTCCCTTGAGTTACAGATGAAAATAGACCACCAGCTGATTAGTAACTGCCCTTTCCTTAATCTACCAGGTCTTACACATTACCCCATGCCACTCATATATTCAAATTCATTTAAGACACTAGCAAGACAATCCACAGATAAAAAGCACCTAACAATGCTAAAATGGCAAGGACAATTTTATTTAGGGGGGAAAAATGTTTGCTGCTATAGGGATCAGGGTCATGGTTGGCTTCATGCTGGGAGTCAAGATGAGGGCCTTGGACCTTCTTTGAGCCCTGCAGTGAGTAAGTCTCACCATATTAAAGCTGAATCCTGGCTCCATGAAGCCAGAGAGAAGACCAAGAGGTAAGAGGAGAGGCAGGAAATGGGACAGAGGCCATAGAGGAGAAAGACAGAGAGGAACCGGGCCTTGACTGGGCTTTGAGGGAGGCCAGACCCCATTTTACATCCAAATCCCAAAATACACATTTAATGAAGCAGTCCCTCTAGCAAAGGCTAATCTGGTCCTGGTATGGCACTGTAGGATAAGCATTGGACTGCAAGGTTGATTTGAACTTCAAGGTCGTGGTTCAAATCCACCAGCCTCTCCTCAGAAAACCTATACAGGGTCCCTATGAGCTGGAATTGACACAACGGTACTTAACAACAACAACAACAACAAATTTGCTTTAAACACACAGAGGAATAGAATTGTGTTCTAATCCAGGGACTATCTTTATACAATATGGAGTTGCACAATGACCAAATGATATAATAACCTGTTTCACCGGACATATTGTAGAATGTTAGCTGACACAAGGCTATGTTCATAGCCTATGATCTTAAGTTTGTTTCTTCATTTTGGCTTATACAAAATATTGTTATGTTTATATTTTCACATTTAAAACTATCTTAACATGGGATATAGAACTTTAAAAAGTATGATCATGTTTCACCAGTATTTTCTTTCATTTTGATATTTTCAAAGATATTTACAAAACTGTTTATTTGAGTGTAATACAAATATAAAGAAGTCCTGGTGTGGCACTGTGGGTTAATGTGCCAGAATGCAAAGCTGTTTGAACTGCAAAGTCGGAGGTTCAAGCTCACCAGCCGCTCCTTGGAAACCCTATACAGAGTCGCTATGGGTCGGAATCTACTCTATGGCAATTAACAACAACAAGAGAATCTATTGGGCAGTTCAAGTGAAGACAAAGAGGTCAACTTATAAAATTATAGTGACTGTTTTGGGAACTTCAAAAGGGTAATCATTAATTTTCTATAGGGCCCAGAATGGGCACAGAGTTTTATAATTAAGAAGATTTAAGAAAATTAAAAATTTCATTGATGAGAAGAATACCAGGAAAGTAACACCAGGAACCTTTTTTTTTCCCCTCACATCAATATACCTGCCCATTTTTAAGGATAGGAAAGCTGTCCTAAAAGAATTTTACTGGGAGACCTTACTCCACCCAATATAGAGCCATGTATTTGCCCATTCAAATTTCTTTGGGTTCCCAAAATTGAAAGATACACAATGTGAATCCTTCAAGGATGCCAACATTACCATTTTGATATTGTATAAATGGAAGGGTATAGAATTATTTGGGGAAATGCTGGAGAGATGAAAACATCATCTTTATGATTGTATCCTTGGAGATGAAGAATATATCAAGAAAAAATAACTTCACATTTTGATATTTTTGTTTAATAAATTCTGTGTCTCAATCAAGCATTAGAGAACACTGTAAGTTTAATAAAATTATTGAGATATATTTATCAAAATCTGTAACAGGTAAAAACGACTATATTCCTTTGAATTTAACCGTGATTTGTTGATACTACCTGTGGAGTTAGAGTTTTTTAAAAAATTAACTTAATATTTTTTGCTCTCTTCATTATTACAGACTCTATATTAAGTTTTCTTTTTCTTTCTGGCAACTCTACTTCCAGACTGGGCTCTTCTTATAAATCACCATACACTACACTAATTTGCAATAATATCTCCTAAGAATCACTTATTCCTAGGAGACATGGCTTAAAACATCATCCTTTTATACCTATGAGCACTCAATTAAAGAAAATTATCAGAGTAGCCAGAGGTATAAAGGAACGTAGCTGTTTTTCTAATGGTGCTGTAATTTAAAAATGAATCACTGTTGGTGAAAAATATGTGTTAGACACTTTTTCCCTAAGGGAAAGCATTGTTGTTGTTATAGTCCCTGTTTTATGAGGCTTTAAATCTTCTTGGGAGTAAAAGGCATTTAGTTTTCTAAATGCAGTTCTTTGCACATTTCATTGTAATATATTATTTGTCTTCTCAAGCTGCCCTTTGAAATTTTCTGTTCAGTTCTTTTACTTCATCATTTCTTCCATTTGCTTTAGCAAACTCTATGCTGGACAGCAAGCTATACTTTCTTCTGACATCCATTTTGGTCTTTTTTTTCTTTGCTGTCTTTTTAATAATCATTTGCTTTCTTCCTGATTGATGTTCTTGATGTCATCCACACTCTTTTGATCTTCAGTCATTAGTGTCTAATGCATCAGTTTTGTTCTTGAGATGGTCACTGATTTCTGGTGGGATATTTTCAATGTCATATTTAGCTATTAAAAGGTTTTAAACATTTCCTTCAGCCTCAGCCTGAACTTGCATCTGAGCAATTGATAGTTTGATCCACATTTGCTCTTGAGCTTGTTGGGGTGATGATATTGAGCTTTTTCAACCTCTTCTACAATTACAGTCAATTTTAGTCTTGTATATTTCATCTGGTGAGGTCCATGTGTATATTTTTTATTATTGGTTTTTAAGTTGTTCAGGAAGGTATTTGCAATAAATAAATAATTGGTTTTATACAATTCTACTATGCTATGACCAGAATCATTTCTATCACCAAGGTCATATTTTCTAACAACTAACTCTTCCTCTTTGTTTTCAATCTTCACATGTCAATCTCCACTAACAATATATTAGGATTGCATGTTTGATTAATTTCAGACTGAAGAACTTGATAGAATAATTAATTTCTTTTTCACTAGTTTTAGTTGTTGTTTCATAAATTTGAATAATAGTTGTATTAACTTGTCTCCCTTGTTGACATATGGAAATTATCCTATCACAGACAACATCATATTTCAATATAGATATTGAAATGCTATTTTTAATGATGAATGTTACGCCATTCTTCTTGAATTTGTTGTTCCAGCATCATTAACCCTACAACTGTCAGATTCACAATAGCCAATACCAGCCCATTTCAGCTCACTGATGAGTCTTTCTGTGGCACTGTAAGATAAGCACTGGCCTGCTAGTCACAGAATCAGTAATTCTAACTCACCATCCACTGCTCATAAATCCTATTCAGGGTCGCTGTGAGTTGGAACTGATTTGATGACATTTAACAACATGTCTAGAATATCTATTTTTATGCATTATAATTTATTTTCACAACTTCCAATTTTTCCAGATTCATTGTTAGTACATTCCATGTTCTCATTATTAATGACTGCTTGCAGTTGTTTCTTCTCATTTTCAGTTCTGCCACATCAGTAAATGAAGGTCCTGAAAGCTACACTCCATTTATGTCATGGTCATATGATCATGGTCAACTCTACTCTGAAGAGGTAGCTCTTCCCCAGTTGGATTTTGAGTGCCACCAACCAGAGGGACTCATCTTCCAGTACCGTATCTGATAATATTTTGTTGCTATTCATAATGCTTTCATCTTCTGGTATTATATATGACAATGTTCTTTTGGTATTTACTAGGTTTTCAGTGGGTAAACATTCAGAAATACTCTGCCCCTCCTTATTCTTAGTCTGTCTTAACCTGGAAGCTCCATTGAAATCTTTCCACCATGGGTGATCCTGCTGATGTTTCAGATACTGGTGGTGTGGCTTCCAGCTTCTCAGCACCACAGAAGCCACTATAGTGTGCTAAACTTACAGAGTGTTGTTATCATAGGCAGGCTTATAAAATGATAATTGTTTTGTCTTCTCTAGGCATAGGTACTTGAATACAGTCAACTGGAAATATCCCATAAGTGGTAGGTGTTGGTTTTATTTAACACTAAAATTCATATTGCACATGCAAATTAGATTTATTATTATTAGTGACTTTTACAGACACTTTTACATACATTGTGAGTTTGTGCATTAGAGTTGGGTTCTCTGAGAAGCGGATCTCAGTACTCAAAGACAAATGACTCAATAGGAACTACTGCCAGGAGAAACTAGCAAAGAAATGGGGAAAACAGACTAGTGTTAATAAAGAAGAGACGCATGGTTGTGATTTCAAGTGAACTTAACCTCTGCCTTATCTCTCAGTTAATCCTGGAGTGGAATGTAAATTAGACTCAAGGTCAAAAGCTTGACTTTTGTCTTTCCAAAGACCAGTCATCAAGCATGGGAAATATCAGGGGTCACACAATTCCCAGGGAATTATTCCTCTTCATGAAAATCTATCAGCTCCAAAGCATAAAGACATTCCAGACTTTCACAAATGGAGGCTTTAGAAAGATCACAGGTAAATGTAGAGATTTGTAAAAGGGATACACCCATTTTTACCACAGTAGTTCTAACCCACCAGCCACACTGGCAATCCCTAAACAAGGTTGCTGTGATTCAGAATCAACTTGAAGATACTTAACAACAACAACAAAAACATTGCCTCTTTAAATTCTTATCTTTTTATAATGGAAAAAAGCATCAGGAAAATGAGGTGAGGGGAAATTTCATAAAAATAGAACCAAAGGATACTGACTATTTTAGTTTCCTCTGCTCTTCCTATTTACATTCAAAATGATTTTTCTACTTGTAAGTAGTAGATTGCATATTTGCTCCATTTATAGGAATAACCTATGACTTGCAAATTGATCCATAAGATTTAGTTTGACATTAAGTATGACTATTGTTTATAAGTTAAAAATATGTTCTTCCTTTCTAGTTCATAACAATGCTAGTATATATTTTGCATTTTCAAAGTTAACTAAATATCTGTTGTCTCATACCTGGAAGATATTTAGTTGCTTTAACACAAAAGATTATTCCTTTATATTTAATCCAATTCAGATTCTAGCCAAGAAAAAATCATGAAATAAATAAAGAAATAACATATTTAAAACTTGGTTTTGATATTCAATAACACTAATAGTTACCAGAATAGTCATGGTGGCAAAGTAGTTAATCACTCAAAACATAAGAGCCCTGGAAACTCGATTGTGAAGTTCTACACTGTAGTACAGAATCACTGAGCCAAGACTCACCTTTACAGCACTACATTAATACTGGCCAATGACAGAAACAGAAATGTAGTGCAATGTGAAAGAAATCCCATTTGGGCAAGTTTTTTTCTATGAAACTCTGCAAACTAGCAATCAAATTAGTCTTTATTTTAGAATCCTAGAAGGAGGAACCAAGATGATCTATAATTAAATTCCTGAAATCCAATTTACACTAGCCATCCCTAGAATAAACATCATTAAAATACACATTACTAATCAAAGCAATGCATAAAAGTTTTCTAGATTACTAAAAAAGCAGGAGTGAATGAATGCACAAATTATGTATAATATTTGGATTCCTCTTTCTAATGAACAGACACAGGCTATATATGGTAAAACATAGTTACATAATTGCTATCTCTTGGAGAGCTTGATCAAAAAACATTTGATTTGTTTGCCTGCTCTAGGAATATTAAAGTCATACCTCCTCCTACGCCCTGATTCTCTCCTTGCAAATATATATGTATATACAAAACTAAGACACACCTAAGGAGTTCAGCTGCAAGGTTCGAGGTGATATCTTCCAACATTTTAAAATAAAATGAATACATAATTTTAGGTTACTTTATATAACACATTGTATAGTATAAAGATTGTTACTAAATGTTTTCAAGTAAATTATTTAAAGAAGAATTAAAGTGTGATGAAATACTATTTCCTCTATTGAAAGATGACTATTATAAGGGAGTTATGCAGAAAGATTTTACATACAGTCACACACACATATATATACACATACAGTTACAATATATTTTAGAAGGCAGACACAAAGCAGACCTTCTATAATTGGTACCTTTAAACAGTAGAATCAACGGTCTTATCTCACAGAAGCAAATAAATGTAATTTTTTTTTTTTTCAATCTGTTCTCAATGGGAAGTCATATTGAAGGAAGGTAGTAATTAGCAATGCAATGAATCATTTGATTTTTAAAGGTTGAACAGATTATCCTCCTGGGATTCTTCAGTTTGAGAGTTTGTGTGTGTGTGTGTGTGTGTGTATGTGTGTGTGTGATAAAATCTAGTGTAATCATCCCAGGTTTTACTTGGATTACTTAAAAATAAGACTTTACCAAGTGTTAACTTTAATGAGGCTTTATTAGAAAAGAGAATCTTAGAAAACAAGTAATAAAACACATACACAAATGCACAATTCTCTATGGTAAAATACTCACTTAACAACATTATTTGAAATACTTTTTAAATGAAGTAATCAAATTGAAATTTCTTAGTATTTATTATGTAAAATAGTAATAAATGCATTAAAAATAAATTTTCTACTAAAGTTATCAAGTGTGATGATTTTAAAAGGTGATTTATAATTATGGGTGAATACAGAATCACTAATTTTATTAAGAAGTCCTTGAGTGGCACTGTAGGATAAGCACTGGATCGAAAGCTCGGTTTCAAGTGCAAAGTCAGCAGGCCAAACTTGTCAATTGCTCCTCAGACAACTTAGATAGGGTAACTATGAGTCAGAACTGACTTGAAAGCACTTCACAACAACACCAACAACATATTTTATTAAAATAATTCCAAATAAATTACAAAAATAGAAAAATCTGGAAAAATACAAAATGAAAACAAAAATGACTTAGAACATTTTTATTCATAAAGGGACAGCTTGGTTTTGTGAGCTATCTAGTCTCTTTTAGTAATATTCAGATGCATAGCTATAATGCAAAGTACAACATGCAAATGACAATGTGTAAATGAA